>NW_022197768.1:1106202-1210104 GCF_009176525.2 Contarinia nasturtii
TATCGATATTTCAATGACAAATTCCGGCGAACTTTTGTACTACACCCAAAGAGTTAGCAAGCGGGAAATTGAGATTGGACCTTAATTCACCGAATTCAGCCATAATTCAGACCATTATCACGCTCCATGATAAATCTGTGGAAGCAAACTTCATTTTTGAGCCGATTTATATGATGTCGATTTGGCAGGCTGGTAGGTGAATTGAAAACATATTAGTTCGAAAGGTATTTATATGAGGGCCAATTCCACCTACTGCAAGTCAAGTTTGAAAGACATACAAATGAGTAGAGAAACTAAAAAGCCAGTCAGAGTGAGCTCTAAGAACTCAAAACCTTCGAGAGTTTGGAAAAATATTTTTATGAAAGAAGGAAAGATAATTTTTCTGTGTACTGTGAATAAAAACTTAATATACATTTGAACATTCAAAACGTTGCAGAAATTTCTCTCTTTTTACTGTCAATTTGGACTGATGACGCAATGCAACGTTCCGAATATACAAATGTATATTGAGTTTTTATTCACAGTACACAGAAAAATTATCTATCATTTATTTTCGTCACAAAATTGATACATATCAGAAATTTTGTGTTTCACATTTTGGTTTTGTCGCTCTATCTTCACCTCGTCAGAGGTTTTTAATTTGATATCAGTAATTTTGTGAGAGTAACTTTCCAAATTAAAGATTCAAAACATCTCCACACATGAATTTTAATAATTTTGAAAAACAATTAAAATATGGACTTTTAGGTTATTTTTTTTGCTCCAAATGTCATAAATTATGGCTCATAAGGGGAACGGCCAATTTTCAGTGGTGTGTGGTAAACACTTTTTTATCTTTGACTTGGGGCATAAATCAATGAAATTCTCAAAAGAAACTATGGAGTCTTCTTCGAGAAAATATCCGTTATGTGTCCGACCAGACGGTCAAATTTTGATTTTTGGCCGATTTGGCCACCTGAACTTGAATTTTTTAAATCGCAATTGGCACCATTTGATAGCTTACTTCAAGAACTTTCCAACGAATATGCATATGCCCTGAATTTGTCAGCCAATCACAGCGATTATTTGAGAAAACTGCCATTTTTGGCCATTTTTGCACTATCGAAGGTCAATTCTTGAAAACAAGAATTTTCTGGGATATAAGCTATGCGGCTTAGACTTGGGCCTAAAATCGGTGAAATTTTCAATGGACCAAGTAAGGCTAGTTTTTGAGATAATGGTCGTTATGTGTCCGGCCGAACGGTAACTTTTAGGTTTTTAGCCGATTTGGCCACTCCAAATTGGAATTTTTTTAACCCGGTGACTGTAGGGACAAAAGTCAAAAAGTGACTTTTGAAGGCCGAACACGGCCAACATGGTGGCCAAATCGAAAAGTGCCGCAACAAAAAACTCTTAGTTTTTTGTGTACTTTAATCACAGAAAGTTTCAAAAAGATCAGAAACAACTACGCAAAATCGCGGACAGACACGCAGACATTTTGATTTTTCATGGAGATTCATATGAAATTTTTAAAATAATAAATTTTTCGAACGGATTGATCGATTTTGACGTTTGAGGTATCGTTGGAAAGGTAACGAGCTCTAGAATCATCGATACTTCAGGGGCAAGACCTCATTTAGTGCTATGGCCGTAGAACTGAATTTTGACCCTTTTCTTGAAAGGACCATATTTTGAAGACAGGTGGACCGATTTTAAAACTTTGATATTTTTTCTTGATCCATGGCCCAAGGGCTGTCCAACCGTATCTTATACACAAGACTAATCCACCAAAAATTGGAAAATAGAAGAGTTTTTACTCAAAATGTTCGATGTTTCTTACCAAAAACCGAAGAATGTACTAAAGATATCACACATCTCCATAAATTAATGTGTTTTGAAGCTGGAATGCTTCTCAACAAAAAAATAATTGATTACACCTTTGGTATACAGTCGCTTGGACCATCCAAATATATCGAACACGTCGTGCTATTTTTTTGGGATGGTCAGTCTCAAGTACATCATATCCACTCATTCGGAAAACAGCCGTACTCGCAAAGAGTCCAAACCCTCTAGCTTTTTATGATGTATTGAGGCTGACCAAGCAATCATCTTATAAAATCAAATTTTGATTTAAGCTTTTGTTGAATAAGTTCATTTTTTATGTTTACTCTTTCTGGTGACCATTTCCTTTATTTTAGTAACATTTTTATTTAAATCGGAGTCAATTACATTACTTTTGGATCAAACTGGATTTTTTTGGAGACCATTTTCCCTTTTTTTTGGAGACCATTTGTATTTTTTTCGTGACACTTTAATTTTTTTGGAGGCAATTTCTATTTGTTCGGTTACTTTCTTCCATTTTTTTGCCGGCCATTTTTTTAACGTTTGGAGGCCACTTTTCTCTTTTTTGGAGGCCATTCTCTTTTTTTGGTGACTTTTTTGCATTTTTTGGAGACCATTTTCTATTTTTTTGACGGCCACTTGTTCTTTTTTGAAGATTTTTACTATTTTTTTAGAGGCCAATTTGGTTACCATTCGATTAAAAAAACTATCAAAAACCATTTTGCCAATGAACAATCACTTCTATTGAAACAAGAAAAGTGATTCATCATTAAAACAATAACGTCAACTGACCAGTTAGTTCAATATATTGTCTGTAAATTTTTTCTAAATGTCTAAAATAATTCGAGTCAAATTTAAAGATAATGAATAATGAAACCTGAATTCGAGAATTCGTGCGAATAACGACAAATATTGGTTACCTGTGATTCTGTTAACAGAATAATTATTTATGGGTTTGCTGTAATTTGGAAAAGTAAAAAGCTCACAAGTGTTGCCATTCCAGCGGTACAGCCCCGTTAATTTGACCGAGAGCAATTTTATTTGAAAATTCCTTAAATTCTCATTTGATGGACAATGTCCATTGGACATGCTTTGTAAAACTTCTGAATGATAACATACAAAATTACAAATGATCATTGGTTGAGAAAAATCATGACTAAAATTATTTCTGATTTTCAAAAATGAAACACAGAAAAATGTGCATTACAAAGAGTGAAACTTTATAAATCAACTCACAAGATCGATTCATATGAAAAAATTCCATTGAAACAAAAAAAATATCCCGAATGTAGGCAAATTTGAGTGTAACAAAATGAAACACGCAAGAGTGTAACAAAATGAATATCCATATGGTAATGCAATATTCTATCCTTTTTCACAGACAAAATCTGAAGCAATAATCAGTGGACATTGTCGCCGTTATCAACATGAAAAGAAACGCTTTCAAATCGAAGCCGTTACGTTATGCAACATTCGTATAAGTCGGAACCCCCTAGCTGAATGGTAATCGAAAATATTTTCAGTGTGAAATGAAATTGGTCCACTTCAAAATCCACTTCAAAATTTAACTCAATTACTGAGAAGAATAAATGGCGTACAGAAAAAAAGCAATAAATGTTTTTTATTATATTAGTTATAATATTATAATACAATTATTTAGATTTATTGGAATTGCAAAGAATTCTTAGCTTTAAATAGATTTTATTATTGCAAATATGTAATTATAAGATTCAAACTTATCATACAAATTTGATGGTAACATTTTTGTTATAACGTACTTTTTGCGAATTCAGCTATTACATTGGTGATTCGTTCTGTTTTCCAAGATTCTGCAAATGGAAGTTTGATGTTTATTTTTGCGAGTGTTTCTTATTTGTGTACATGTACAAGTAATCCATACTAATTAAGCTAAATTTTGTTCACTTTATGGACATTTTTTGAGTAATTCCGTAAGATTGAAAATTCAATGCCATAATTTTCTTTTGATAGTTTTCTGGTTTTTCACTCAAAAACTCAAATTATGAATGCAGTTACACCACAGATTTTCTACAGACTACTACAATTTAAATGGAAACGACACAAAAATGTGAAAATATGTCATTGAATTTTCAATATTACGGAATTACTCAAAAAAAAATGCCAAAAATGAACAACATTTTAATAGCCATTTCCATACCTTTGATTGTAAACAATTGGCCATTAAATGTTCAGAGCTCTGACAATAATGGCATCTTTTTGTTTGTGTTTCTGTACAATGAGCCGCCAAATGATTTGTAAATTTGCCACAATTGTAACATCTGAAAAATGATAATTAATAAAATCAATTCATGTACTAGAATCGTTATTTAAGCAAGCACACGTACCTGCTTTTTCTAAAGCGTTTTTTACTCTTTTCGTGAATTTTGCTACCCTCCAACTGTTTATTATCCGGTCCAGTGACTAAAGTTGCTTCAACGCCTTTGTCGGTAGGTTTTGATTTAAAATCAACAATTTCATTCTCGCCTAATGATCGAAATCCCGTCATATCTAACACGCTCTGAAATGTTTAATACTTGTATAAGTTCTTGTAAGAACTTTATAACAATTTTGTACGAAGATTCTAGTATAATATTTCAGACAATATATTGAGCTGAATATTCATTTGAAATGAAACGAAATAGCACGCTATTTTTGATAAAACAATAGAAGTGATTGTTTTGGTTATAAAACACTTACGTTGGTACAATAATTATAACAATCACTTCTATTATTGTCTGTAATATTTAACGTTTGAGTATATACTGCAGAATTTTGAATAATGTAATAATGACTGTAGTAATTCCGCGAAGGATTATTTTAAAGAATAACAAAAATGTCAGATTATGGCATTCTAATGCCAATTATCAATTACGGAATTGCACAAAAAATCTCAAAAGTGAACAAAACTGGACAATCCAAGTGTGGCAATACCGAAATCAATTCTCGGAAATATAATAAACATCACGGTTTTGTTTTGTTTATAGTTTTTGCATTGGACTTGTCGGATTTTGTTCACTTTTTAGAAAATTTTTCGGGCAATTCCGTAATATTCCAATGCTATAATCTGATATTATTGTGTTTCGGAAAATCGATTGCGGAATTCACTCTTTTTAATATTTGGCAGCAAATTTAGATATCTAAAATAACAAAATAGAACTCTACTCTTGTGTCACGCAGTACTGAACGGAAAAATTCAATAAAAAATTGAGCAAAAAGACTTTTATATTTTGAAGAGAAAATATATTAATATAATAATGGCTAAACTACGGGATTTTCACCGTGCTGGTAGGCCTAAATAGGTGATTTTGCTCATTGGGGATATATCGGGACATATTCGAATATTTGTCAAATATGCACTATATATTCAGAATATCCATGTTGGTCGTACGCCCCTAGGTATGACTGCAGTAAAACTTTAATTTGAGGAAAATGTGTATCTCTGTGACGAATCTTAATCCGTAATATGGGTTTTTAAGTAAAGAGTCACAAAACTTTCAAATTATGGCATTTTCAAGATAAAATCCCAGAGAAAATAACCCTATGCTAAACTATTTGGTTCAGTACGTTCTTCTATTCAATAATTTTTGTTTATTTTTTACTTGATTTGAGCCGAATAATAAACATTTGTTGAGAGACAAAAAAATGGTATAAGAACCATTTTTTATGTACTAACCTGGTGTACAAAAACTTCTTGTGATCCGTCGTCCGGAATAATGAATCCCCAACCCTTCGATGTGTTAAACCACTTACATTTTCCACGACGAAAATCCAAACTTGTTCTTGTACGACTGACAGATGCTGATTTAAAAGAGTTGAGAATATATTAAAAATCAATCGCGTTTGAAGTACAAGAAACTAATTTAAATTTAACCAATTATCAATATGTGGAATTTTGAAATCATTAAAAAATGCGTATTCGCTTTTACATAAGAAATTCATTGAACAAACATTTCATATGAACAAATGTCGAAATATTTCATTCATAGAAAGAATGCGCATGTTTACATTCATTCTTTGTAAATATTGTAGTAAAATTATCAATGTACCACTGATAAACAGCTATTGACTGTTACATTTAGTGAGGAATGTAACGAATGAATTGGGAAAGTGGTACAATAACTCAAAACATTTGTTTTTCGTTCCCAAAAATGTTATCGCTTGAAATATATTTTGAATTGGTGAAAAAAAAAAACAATCTCAACAATTTCTGAACAAATACATTTATCAATGAAGGTATTTTTTACTATTTTTCATTCCTTCGGAAGTTCGATTGCTCAATATCGTAAAAACAAGAATGAAAAGATTAGAATGAAGCAATGTTCGAACAATAACTAAAAAAAAATGAATTCGAAATTGAACGTTGTCAAAATTTCTCACGGTTTTGGCGCATAACATTGAATTGCCGTTATTTTCAGTGAATAATATTTTATTTACCTGTGAAGAGGTAAGAGCAAACGAATAATTACCAAACAACAAGAATACACCCTGACTATAAAGACCGTACTGTCGCTACCTTTTGAGTATGATTTATCCAAACTGAAGATCAAATTACATATTCAAAAATGGCAAGTCAACAGTATATGCAATCACTATCACCGTTTGCGCAATTGTTTTATTTGATTTATGCGGATTTATGTTGGTGATTCAAAGAAATCATTGCTTTTGATGTTATGTTTCATAAATTAAATTAAATTAAATTAAATTAAATTAAAAGAAACAACAACATTAACGTCTCTTACCAACTGCAGTTGACTTGTTTTCGGTAACATCTGATGGTTTCTCTGCATCCATTTTTGTCGCAAACATCTTACCAGAAGAGGCAAAACAGTGTCCAAATTATTTTAAGTAAAAACGTTCATTGATTAAGAAAATTACTGTTTGATTTGAAGAAAAATTTAAAAAAAAAAGTTCAAATAGTTTAGCCCAAGATGGCCTACGTGAGAAACACAATGTACGACTGACCTATAATGCCGGAAAAATAAAACAGAAAACATAAATTTGGTACCGAAAAAATGTGAACGTATATGGCTCCGTTGCATATACGTCTAAACATAAACACACATGCATACGTGTTTTTCTCTAACAGTATTGACATGTAGATCGGCATCATTGGTTCTATTTCAATGGAAAGAAGAGAAAACAAAAACAAAACGATAATAGCAAATAGTGCGTAGCATGCGTCCGGACGCACCGGCATTCAGAAAAAATAGTATCGATATCATAGTAGACGAGGATACATACATGCACGCATTATGTCCTTTCGATGTAATTTTATCAATAGGTATGCCAGTATGTGAATATCATTGCCTTTTGATTATAACTGTATTTTCGAATGAAGTGATTTTTTTTTTTCAAAAGTTAACCGTAGAGAATATTAACGCCTTTTATTGATCACTTGTATTTTTTTATATATATGTATATATCTTAAAAAAGAAACTGGAGATGATTTTGGATTGAATTTAATAGAAAGAAAATAGAAATATTTTATATTATTCTATGGCTGATTGCGAAACAACAGCCAATTTGAATTCTTCTTTAGATACTAGAGAAAAAGCTATAAATACAAATACATTTTGTTGCAAAAATTCTGTATTACCGATAGTTTAACATAAATAAATAAAAAGCACTTTATGTCAGCGCCATCTAATGCTAAATTAGCTACCAAATGGCATGCGATAGCGATATGTCAATGTGCCAAAGCAAGAACATTTTTCATTCAATTTACTATTGCATTGTATACGATGAACGCTGCAACAAATCGGGAGGTTTTGCAATTGTATCGAAAATTATTACGATACGGCAAAGAATTGAAATTCACAGATCAATCCTATTTTCGAAGACGAGTTCGCAAGGAGTTCATTTTAAATAAGGACTTGGAATCACAAGCAGATATTGAATTCCAAATTAAGGTTATTTCATCACAATTTACATAATTTTTTAGTACGCAACTGTTAAAAAGTCTTTATTTTCTTTAGAGAGGTGAAGCTCTACTGCAGCGGAAGAGAGTAGTTTGATGTGGTCTAGACAACGACTGAGATATGATTCGCGTATTCTTTCATCCACTTTGTCATCAATACAATCAAGTTTTACCACTAAAATTCATTAAACACGTATATCACACCTCAAATATACTCAGTAGCAAAAAATCCATTGATTACTCTCGTGTTCCAGTGCTCGATGAAAATGATTTGCAAATGCAAATGGTTCGTGGCAGTGGACCTGGAGGTCAAGCGGTGCAAAAAACCAACAATTGCATAGTTTTGAAACACATACCAACTGGCATTGTTGTAAAATGTCATAAACATCGAATGGCATTGCAGAATCAAAAAGAAGCCCGTAAACTGATGATAACACGTTTGGATAATGCAATGAATGGTGAACAATCCGTAGAAAATCAATTGAAACGTTTAGAAATGAAAAAAAGCTCAACGAGTTCATGGAAACAGAGAAAACTGAACGAACTGAAAAAAGAGTGGAAAGAGCGCGAAAATATTGAATAAATGTTGTTAAAGTATAAATATAGAAAATAAAACATAGATATGATTGATATTCCTAAAAGATTTGTATTTATTCAAACAGAACCGATTTATTCACCATGAACCGAAATTACCAAAACCAAAAGTTTGAGTTTTCTTTTTCTTTGGCAATGGAGCATCAGTGCTTGTCGTCGTTGGTTGACTTGATGTTGATATTGATGCGGTGTTTAAATATTTACCAACGCCCGAACGAAATACTTTCAATGGTTGTGCTTTTTCTTTTCGCTTTTTTTCTTCGGCAGCTGCTTTTTGTTGCTTTTCCACTTCGTCAGCACGTTCTTTTGCCAGCATCTCGTCAGCTTCTTGGTATGGATCCACAAATATGTGTATCTAAAAAATGTTTAATCATTTTAAATAAAAATTCAATTGAATATTTTTAAAATGTCGCACCTTCTCAATGACAATATCTTCGATAGGTCGATCTTTGTTGTCCACTTCGACCTTTTCCATTTCATTTAGCGTGTCCATTCCACCAACCAATTTTCCAAAAATCGTATGTTTTCCATCCAAATGACGGCACGATCGATACGTAATGAAACTAGTAAAACAAAAATAACATTATTTTATGGATTTTTGACTTCGAATCAAATCATTCATACTCACAATTGTGAACCGTTTGTATTTGGTCCGGAATTTGCCATTGATAATATACCTAAAATGATATTGATACTTTTTCGATATTGTTTCTTGATTTAAAGAAAGCAGAGACTGTTTCTCAGAGCAATATATGTAAGGAGGATCCAGAGGAGCACTGAAGAGCAGAGCTCCTCTCCTGTGAGGTATTAAAAGTAAAAAGTCAAAATCTGCTGCTCCTCACATATATTTCGCTGAGTAACAGTCTCTGAAAGAAAATAATTTATTTACCTCGACCGGTGTGTGACAATTGTGGTAAAATTTCATCTTCAAATTTATCTCCCCAGATGGACTTTCCACCACGGCCACTTTTTGTTGGATCACCGCCTTGAATCTGATTCAAATGAATGGAATTTTTCATCAATTTGAATGAATAATTAGATTGAATAATGCAATGGTTACCCACCATAAAATTTTTAATCGACCGATGAAATACCGTACCATCATAATAACCATTTGAACAGTGTCGCATAAAATTTTCACACGTTTTTGGCACCATATCACAATACAGTTCGATATTGAGAGGTCCAAGATTTGTATTCAGTCTAACATATCCCTTCTTCTTGACTCGTTCGTATCGAACAATGCAATCGTCCAATATGGCCGCTTCGTGATTATAAACTGGTGCCATTGCTGTTGACGTAAAACTTGCCGCAACCGCACCGGTTGAATAATGTGCGGAATTAAATTTGTCGGCAATAACTTTACGGCTGCTTGAAGCCTCTGTTTCATCTTTTTTCTCGTTGCTTTTGAAACCCGCCTCTAACTCGTTCAAGATGTCTTTTGTTTCAGCCGATACGGTTTTTAGGCGACCGTGTGGGTCTTTCTTTTCCAATTTTTCTTCCTCAGTTTCAACACGTAAGCCTTTCCGAATATGATAAAACGTCGATATATTAAACTTTTCTAATTTGTTTGGGTCTTGAATTGTAATTATATCCTTTCGCACAAACGGCGTATCGTCCACTAAATCTTTCCAATTCTTTGTTTTGATATTTAATTGTTCAACCGCTTCATATGAGAAAACATTGCCAGTTGATGCAATGGCAACGATGTACGAATTTTTGGTGAACGGTTTAAACAATGATGGACAGTGATAGTCACCATCAGCATTGCGATGAAAATTCAATTTAATCAATGATTTGGAATCGCAAGGCTTTCCAGTAATTGGATTAACTTTAAACGTTTTCAAAAAGTCGATTATTGCGTTCAATTCAAAGATGTTCCCATCCAAATCACTGTATGGTGTTTCGAATGGAATCATTGTTATCGAACAGCAATCGAATGGTAATCGCTTAAATTTAATATGTTCGTCTTCGTTTGATTCCAATTTTTTGCCACCATAAAACTGAGACCATTCAGTGTACGTTAGGTACCTAAAAATATGAAAATAAAAAAAATATATAAGAAGAGTTCAATAAACAATACTAATGCCATTCAAATGATTTTCCACACAGAATGAACTCACATTTTATCCTTTTGATGTTGTCGTTTTCCCATTTTGACTTATTTTTGGTCAATCTTCTTCTATAAATTAAAAATATAATTGTTTATTTTGGATATAAGTCGTTGTTTTGTAGCACAAAACCAATAAATCGTATATTCAATCTGTCAAATAAGTTGATAGGTTCTTTCATTCATATGTGTCATTGATATCTGGCAACACTGTTTGTTTGAGTGGGTTCATAGCCACTGAAATGTATGATAGAGAAAAAAAAGGTATTTAAATATTTAAGAACTGTTAAAGTCATTTTGTTAGATAAAATGGTCTCTCTTAAATATTATCAGAAAACTGAAATTATGCAACAGCCCATTTGAAGTAGAATGAAAAATATTCGAGCAATATTTACAATTACAAGGACAAAATACAATTAATATTTGAAATTTTCTTGATATTATTGAATGTTATATAGCAGCAAAGTCAACATTCCTAACTCGATCAATGCGTATATTCCTTACATAATTCTCCGAGCGTTTGTTTACATGAATAAAAGGTTTCGCGTAGCATGTGATATGATTTCATAAATGCCGTATATTTTGAATGCTAGTTTTGGCGAGAGTCAAATAAATGAAGAATGAGAAAGCTGTGAATGGTGTTTTGCTTCTCGTGTGAATGATGCTCTGTATGATGGCAGCGTAATACAAAGTTACATTTGAATTCGAATGATTAAAATACACACCCACTTCGAAGAATCGACTGGCACCAGCATTTGTAGCAAATTTGTGTGTTGTTTTTTTTTTTACTGTTGAGCGACGCACCAACACAACGATGCAAGTGAACGACGCATGTGGCAAATACAGTATAGACAGATAACGAAACAGAAACATTGGCCCCGACGTATGCGATCATCATGCGCTATGTGGTATGAAAAATCAAAAAGCCAATGTTTTGTGGCCGATGTGCGCGTGAGAGATTGACTCTCTCTCTCTCTCTCTCTCTCTCTCTTTCTCTTTTTATATATTCAACAATCAATGTGTGAACGAAATGAACAGAGAAGAGAAAAAAAGGCAAAGAGGCGATGAGAAACACAGTTTACCGAGCACATACTCAGATTCAATTCCAATACATTCATGCACCGCTGAATACCAATGCATACAACACAGACGAACGAATGAATGAACAAACAAACACTAATACCCGTGCGCACCATCATACATGGTAAATGTGCGCGGGCGGCCATCTTGCAATATATTTTCAATCGTACTACGATGTGAATTCCAAACTTTGCACTAAATTTAAAATTAGTTCTTGGTTGACTTTTTGATTGTATGGTTGCTCTGCTGCTCTGTACAGTTTTTGACTCAAATTCACATAGTAAATAATAAATATAACAACAACAACAACAACAAAAACAACAACAATACGGAGAATAATATCACAACACATTTTCGTAAATAATTCATTTTAAACCATTTCAAAGGATTAAATTGGCTAAATAGTGTGATAATCGATAAATTTTCGTTGTTATTAATCATTCGATCGATTGCTATCTAAATAATCATCAGTTAATTGGTCAAAATCTTAAATTATATGAACAGATTTTCATGTGCATTGAATACATTTCGTTTGACACAAATATATCTATACAATTACACTTTTTTTTCGTTTCAAACATCTGAAATGAATTTAATTTTGAACGAATGAAAAAAGAGATGCGAAATGTTTATGTATACTGTGATCAATATGATGATATTTGAGCATACTAGTGAGAATTTTATATGAGAGAAGAAAAAAAAAACGCAACGCGAAAAATAAAAAGTAATTGAATTTATTACGAATATTTTCTTTCGACAGAAAAAAGGCGAGAGAAAGAAATCGACGAGTAAAAGACAAAGACGACATAAAAAAAAGAAGAAGACTTAAAGAGAACAAGTTGAATTGTGTGAATTACTACCGACATTTCTGTTGGAAGAAAAAGAGAAAAAAAAGAATCATTTAGTTTATTTTGACTTAAAGTAAGGTGCGACTAGTGTTGTGATGCTCATGATATTTAAATTAAATGTTTTCATTTAGTTTCGGTCGCCTAATTTTTCATGCCAGAAATTATTTTCCACTCAAACAAAAAAATATTACCGCACACGATTTAATAAAGACTCTTTATTCATAGAATTGCAAATGCATTTTATACTGTGTTCGATCAATCGATCGATCGATCGGTTTCAAATTTGTTCATACCTCAATATTCATACGATGATTATATTCTCACATAAAAAAAGCATTTGTGCCGTATGAGATGCTTTGCAATTGCTATGAATATACAATATATACATACGTATATTTTCCGTGTTGTATCGATGATTTGATTTTTGATTTTCATTCGTCAATAGAGTTGAAGATAAACGCATTGAAAAGTAGACTCAATCGTCAGAAATTATCTACATACCGCCCAAAATTATTATTATTTTTTCTTTCTTTCTTGGATTTAACGCGATTTAAATCAGATAAACAAATGGGGACGTTCCGTCGAATCCAATCACCGGCTCTATAACTATGAAAATCAAAAATCGAATTCGTCTATTGGCCTGTGAATATATCTAATCGAAACCATCGATTTATAGATAACAACTCATTGAAGCAGACGGAACAATTGTAAATCAAATAAAAAAAAAAATAAACAAACAGAATAAAAAAAGAATTAGAAGAAAAACATTGAAGAAAATCAAAAAAATTTTTGGAGTAATTAAAGAAAAATCGAATTCATCAGTGATTGGTGAACAGAACCTGTTCGATATCGAGATAATATAACGTAAATGCCAATCGGAACGCGTTGCGTGCAATCAACCGGATAAGCAAAATAATACCGAACCGAAAGAGACAATTTATTGTTTTTATTTATATATATAAATAATTTTATCATCAAAAATGAATTGTGATAACAATAATCTGCAAACCACACAAAGTATAGCTGATTACTTGGCTCAACTACTTAAGGACAGAAAGCAGCTTGCTGCTTTTCCAACAGTATTCAATCATGTGGAACGTTTACTAGATGAAGGTTAGTTTTCATTCATTCATTATTTTTCCGCTTTGAAATTTTTTGGTCAATTGCATAATATAAGTAAAGTGTTGTATTAAATCTATTTGCGATCATTGCATCCATTGCTGAGAAAGATCTAAGTTGAATAAACGCTTTGCCAGCCAGCTCAGATCTAGCAAAGATAATTGCAAAACAATTTTCCGGTTTCACTTCGTTACTTCCATCTTCTCAGTTTCTTTTTTTCTCTCTCTCTACTTTTCTACTCCTGCTGTACTCGCACTAGTTATTTACTTTCAATGCGTTACTTTCATCCATTTCTTCCTGTCATCGTTTGGCAATGTGTCCATTTTTGGAGTAGCTCAAATATTTTGATACAGTTTCTTTCACTTTGTGTTTTGTCGTATTTTCATTAGCTTTGCTGAAGAGATAGACTTTCTTTTTTTTTTGTCTGTGTGTTGCTTCAATTTTAAGCCACTCTATTGTTTTGTTGGTTTGCTATTGCTTGAACTAGGCGCTGGTCATTACCAAACTTGATGTTTTCGCATTAACGCAAGTCGTTTTAATTTCGAACATTTGCTTTCTGCTCTCTTCGTTCACAGTGAATATGGATTGCTTATACAAATATGCTTCGCACATACATCCGTGCGCCCGCCGTTTGGTTTTTTTTTTTAAACAAAAGTACTAATTGTTTAATATTCCGTTTGTCAACTGAAAAACAGCACCAGTCTTCTTGGTACCTGTGCCGCGTTGCTGTGCATTGTTTGTTGTGGTGATGTTGATTAATGATCATGAAACGTCCGAAAAATGTTTCGTTTACTCTTCTATAAACGGCAACAATCAAATCAATGTGTATTATTCTCTACTTTTGGGATCGTTTTCTTTGTCTCTATCTCGCTCTTGTTATTTTTCTTTTCTGCTCTCATTTTTCTCATTTTGTATTTTCTTTGCCGTCAACGTCTCACTATTTCATTATTTTATACTGCTTATTTTAAGCATTTAGCTTAAAATTCAAATTACTCCTGCGCATCGTTTACCTCTTTTGTTCAACACAATTTTTCTCAAATATTCTTTATACCGATGTTGTTATTGTTGTCGTTGTCGATGTCGCCATCGCTGCGCTGTTGAATTTTCTTCATTTATGCCGTGCAGCCTTGTTTTTTTTTAAACCTACAATTCCATGTTATTCAACATCTAAATTTAGTTGTATTGACTGTGTTTACATATGCTTTTACGTGCTTCAACACATATAATAATCAAGTCCACACATGTGAACGTTCGGTTGCATCGCGTAACATTCACATTTATATGCAACATCAATTCATCCAGCTCAGCATTAAACAAACATCGAAGATCAAGTAGATGTGATATAAAGAAAATAAGAAAAAAATTGCCCCAAACATCAGAGCAAAAATTCATAAAAATAACATTCCAAAACAATAAAAGGCCAATCAACAAATGGAACAGGAGACGATTTTCTATTTGATTTTTATTTTCGATCCATTTAAAAATGATAAAATATCCAATGAATATGCTCGAGATGAATGTTTGTTTTATGTGTGCGTATACATTGGATACACTGAAGCCGATAGAAAATGCATTTGTGTATGTGGGCGTACGTAGTGGTGTGTATCACACAGACGGTGACGGCATTTGAATGAGATGAGTGCGACTAGAAGAATAATTGGGTGTGAGAAATACATTACAATTGCACACATGTGTACAAACACAAAGCAATAGACTGGATTTTCGTTTCATGTAGTGTAGAAATGCTCGGGGCCACAAACACATGTGTTTTGTTGTTATGCGACTGAAAAGTCACTTGGTAATGCGCGCTATGCTCTGCGAAATGTATATATATACAATGTATATTTATATACAAAAGTATCATGTATGCGATATGTGAGCTTGCATTCAACAGTGTATTTCTGTTTTTCCACTTGGCTCTTATGCTTCTAAGTTCGGACGTTTTTTTCTCTCTCTCCTTTTTCGACACATGTGTTCCTGAAACAACAAACCATCCGAGATGAGGCATCCCGTTTAGATGTATTCTATAAAGATACACGGGACAAATAGTCGAATGGAGGACACATACAAAGGCAACACAATAACATCAACGGAATTAACATAAGCAACAAAACGAACGCCACTTCACAATATACTCTCGCTCACTTACACACAACCAAAGTAGATGAGAGAAGAAAAAAAAATACGTTCTTCGATTTTTATTTTTAGTTTATTTTCCTCACATTCACTGAGTCTAAACACCAATTTTCTTTTCCCGATTCATTTGTTTTACATCCATCTACATTTCTTTCTGTTACTGAATTGCCGGGTTTTATGTATATCGCCGTTGGCTTATATATCATTTACCGTAATTTCTCATAGTATAATTTACAATATAATATATTCATACAGAGACAGACACTGCGACACAGCATTTTGAGACTGTTTGCTCTTACCAAAGCCGATTAATTTATGTTTCGGTACATGTTATGGTTTTTTATACATCAAGACGTCATATCGTACAAATACACGAATCTTGTCGATTCACTGTAGAGAATAGTGCACAGAGAAAAATGACTGATAAATTCCATCATATACGTAATGCAATAGTGGCATACAAACTGTCCATACATATCGTTTGTGGATCCAGTATATAACAATTCACAAAATGACACAAAAATGTTCACAGCATTTTTTTTACACTTTTATTATCGTAATTTCATTTTAAAAAAGAAGAAGAAGAAGAAGAAGAAAAAGAAGAAAGATGAAAAAAGATTTTCGCATAAAAATGTAAAAATGTTTCATATATCTCTCTTTCGCTCTCTTTTTCTGTCTCACGCGCGCGCCTCTTCTCTGTGTGCCATATGTTTACGTATGAATCACAAAAAGTGTTCCAAAAGTCCGTCAAAATGACGAAAATAAGACAGCACGATCAATAAAAAGCCAAACACGCAAAATCTTCACTTCACATGCTCGAATCGCGCACTGAATAGAAATTTGAATGAAGCAAGCAGTAGAAATAGTATAAATACAAAGGTAGCGGTAAGAAGATTGCTGTTTGTTTCTCTCTCTCCCTTTTGCTCTCTCTCTGTTGAAATCAATAGAATGAGAAAAGCACAAAAACACCTTCTGATGTCATTCCATTATTCGCATAAATAATGTATTCCATTTTTGCCATAAGCCAGTCATTCATAAATAGATGGAGAATTCAAATATAGCAAATGAAAAAAAAAACCTCAACGATGTAGGTATAAATGTGAGTAAAGTTGGTTTTAAAAAAACCTCAATAGCAGGCAGTTGGTTTATGTGGGCGGTATTAATTCAAATCCAATCGAGATACTTGATTTTAACGCCGCTTTATTCAATGAAACGTAACGCAATGAAATGCAAGATTCAATCGATGTTTTGATGTCATCAATTTTCTTTTCACTTAGCTCCATGAATAAATGTCTGAAAAGTGTCGGCCGAAGAATAAAATCTGTAAGGGCCATATGAATATATTTTCAAATACAAACGACCGTTAGCTGCTCAGTTATGGCCTACACATATCCATGCTCTTTGTGTATTCATGAAAAGTGTTCTTCTTCTTGGTATGCGAGTAATTTGTGGCCAAAAACAAAAGCCACGAAAACCAAATGAATACGTTTAAAATTCATGCTAGCGTAAAGATGGATCCAAACACACGCACACAAACACCATTATTCGAGTGTCGTTCCACATATTTAAATATGAATCAGATTTATTCAGTGAAAATGAAAATAAAGACTAACAAAGTAGAAGTAGCAAATGATGCGTTGGTGTTTTTAATCATTTAACCATAGGTCAAAATCAAAATGTTGAAAAACAATTTTTGGCGCACCATAATTTCATCGCACATGTTGAAATTAATCGAAAAATCATCGATTTCATTTAGTTTTTGTTCAGATATTAATAAAAATCCATTGAAATCGTGTCTTCAATATGCAATTTTCATTTCAGTTGAAACCATGGGTTGCATACAATTATGACAATGTTAAAATATAGAAAGCCAACACTTTGTAAAGTGCTTGGAGAACACATAAATTTTGTTTGTTCGCCAAATTTGTTATGAACAGTTTTTTTTTTTTTGGTCCGATTTCATTTTGTTGGTCATTATTTTTGGAATATGTAAGTGAAATGACCATGTGTTTGCACAATCAATGATTTGTGTGCAAGAGAAAATTGTTGTTGTTGAAATTATTTACTGGAAATATGTAGCGCAAGTCTGAATAGTTCTTAATCTGTGTGGGGAAAGGCAACGAGATTTGAATTCAGTGATTTCGTTGTGCGCATGCGATCATCGATGATCGAACTACTTGCCAAGCATCGATATATGAGTATGTGTTACTTTGTATTTGCGGTGGTCACATATATGGCACAGCGCACATTGGAGATCACTGTTTTAAAAATACCGTCACTGCCGTCGCCGACATGCATAGTAAATGGAAAAACGTACACACATTCAACATATAGATATAGATATATATATATATATATATCTTTTTTATCCTCCTTCTTCTTTTTCATTTCTTCATTTCATTTTGTTTCGTTTCGTTTCGTCTTTTCAATAAAATGGAATCAATGCCAGATGATATTTTCACGCAAAATTTTCATTGCAACTGATTTCAACTCGATTGCGTAAATAGAATTTTCCATTTTATTTTCCGTAAAATAACCATTTTCTTTTTATTTGATTCGAATATCTTGATCCGATTCGTTGTAATTGCGTAAAAATATGTTCGGATGGTGTATTTTAATCGATGCGCCTGTTACTGTTGCTCTCAAGTTGTTTGGCATGTTTATTAATTTGTCATGTAATTTAAGAAATTTCGATTTCGTGAACGTCATCGTATGGAGATCTTTCTCACCGTTTTTTTTTTACTACGGAAGAATGAAAAATTATCACTTACATAGCCCCGTAGTCGGCTCAAACTGGCATAACGAGACAAAAATGTTGATGTACAGATATTATTATATACTCAATTTTCGTTTCATCGGAACAGAAAAGAAAATTCGTTTGGCCCAATTAAAAACTTCATTCCAGTCGCTCTTCATTTCCATATATTATTTGAGTACATCGCGTGTATTGTTCATAACTTATGCAGTTTCCTATATTTGTGGAAACATTTGAGGTAAGCAACTCACCGTGAGCTAGAGTAAAGAGAAGAAAACACTTGAAACGAACGAAAAAAACCACATAATAAATGTAATATTTATTTCTTAAGTGAGAAAGCCGGATTTGATTTACAGGACCCAATTTGGATGAAAGCCAAAACAGTTAAACGACCAAAATAAATGAAAAACGAAAACAAATAAACAAACACGATATTTTTCACACTGTTGGAATGAATTTTTGCAACACAAGTTCACTGCATGGAGTGAATTCGGTACATGAATGAAAAAAAAAAATGGATCATCTAAATACAATTAAAAAGAACTCGAATAATTTACATATTGTTGCTTTTTTTAAAATCCAGCATGGAAATTAGATTATTATATTGATACATGCATACATAGACAATGAATAAGTTGAAATTCACAAGGCGAATGTGCGTTTCAATTAATTTATTTAACAAATTGCAAATGATTTCAATTTACAGAAATGTACTTGTAATGAATCAACGAGATGATTATTGGCACTTTAGAAAAGAAAATTCCATACAAACTTTCGGAATCAATGCCAAATAGTCGATCAAATTCTATCATCATATTAAAATGATCAAAAGCTGTTGTATGGCACCGATTTAAAGATCGCCATATGTCAATAAGATTTTTGAATTTTGACCGAGCTTTTTTACCGAACACTTCCGAAAAAATTGTATATAGTACCGCGTATAATTACATTATAATTCTCTTTCAAAAACCATAATGAAATAATTAAAGTCTAAGAAATCTATGTTCTTGAATGAATTAATTCATTCAGATGGGGGTGGGAACTTATATATATAAAAGCCACACATATACACATTAAAGAAATGAGAACACATGCAAGATGATTGAAAATCGAAAGAAAAATAAGACAAAAATGGCAGCACGAACGAGCAAAAATCATATTGCTTGCTGTTTGATATGCATGGAACCTATATAAACGTGGTAATTAAAAATATTGTTGCTCCGCGTGCAATGACGTATGCGTACACTTGCTGCCAAAGTAAAGAGCGCAAGAGGCAGAAAGAGAGAGAGATATCAAGAAGAAGAAGAAAACATCAACATTCTAACGAAATTTTGTTTGTGCGCCATCTGATATGCTTAACACATCTGTGTGTTGAACAAAAAGCGGCAGTCAGCTAGTAAAACACAATGATTTAATTCATTATACAATTGTAATCCAACAATCCAGTGAGTTACGTATTTAACAATACTTGAACCGCGTAATGCATCGCCATCACAACATTGGCAGCAATAGTCAACGTAACAACGTCTAATATGGAGAATAACGAAATGCTTGTTTAATGATTTAATTTATTACACAAAGATTTTAATAAATTCTTATCTTTTACTGTGAATTTCTCATAATTAATGTCTGAATTTAGCGATATAAATATGGTTTTTCTTTTAATGTGCGCGCGTTTAGTTTTTATCTCGCTCTAACTACTTCTGTACAATGGCTCAATTTGAAAATTCTCTTCTCTCCCCTTCTCTCTCACTCACGCTTTGTGCTTTTTTTTCTCTCCTCACGCAGCTAAATTAAAGAATGCAAATCGTGTTTTGCGATTATTTTAGCTATGTTAGAACACGAAGGGAAGTAAATTGATATAAAAAAAAACTGGTAACATTTTTTTCCTCTAAATAGCCGCTGGATCTTTTCGCGTAGTTTTTTTTGGCTGTAACTGACGTTTTTTCTCGTTGTTTTTAAAATATTTAATGGAATTTCGAATTGTGGGTAGTACAGAGTGTGCGTTCCATTTTAGCGTATGGCAGTTTAATTTTGATTGATCACTATCATTGAAAACCGTTTGTCTCACTTGAAATGAGCTTAAGAGATTTATTTTGCCGATTTTGATGCTGTAAAATGTAGTGTGCCATTTGTATTTTAAACTGGAATTGGATAACAAATGGCTGATTAGCGAGATGTGCGTATGATAGTGTGCAAACGACATAATTCATGCCATACAAACTTGTTTTCAACTAAATCGCTCAATTTTTTCTCATTTTTTTTATCATTTTCTTTTTCTTCTTTTGATTCATAATCTATCCGTAAATGATAATTACATATTCGTTTTTATCTTAATATGAATCATGTGATCTAAGCCCAAATCCAAATCAACTTGTATACGTCTTGACTATGTATGTTAGTTTCATAAATTGTTTACCCAAAAATGGGTGCATACATTGAGAATAGGTCAATATTTTCAATTCTCTAGTCGAGTTTGTTTGTAAAATTGTTTTCCGGAATCGAATTAACGTTTTGATGCCATTTCCAATCGATAAAATTGTACATCGGGCCTGATGTTATGATCATCGCTATTTTTGGTAACTTGTTTTCTATATCGTTTTCACTTATCTCTAACATTTGCAAAGTATTGGAATATTCAGCGCATTCTGGACGGTGATGCAAGATGGTGCACTCTCAGTAGCCATCATCTTTCATATATATATATGTGTGTCTGCGCACACAGGAAGAAAACCTCAATCCAGTCATAGAATTTATTTATGTGACATTTGTGGGTTGATTGCAATACACATAATTGTCTTGAAGTTTTTTATTTACCTCTATATTCATTACATTTCATTTTCGCTGAAATGCTCCAAATGGCTTCTCATTGTATTGCATGCCTCTATTTTATTTTCATCGCTCGGATGATACATTTGTTGGCAAATGTATCGTTTCATTTTTGTAAAGAGGTAGAGAAAAAAAAACAGTGCATGCAACTTATTCACCATTTGCCGATGTTTATTAGCCAATACTTAATATGAGTTTTATGTTCCGGATGTTTAGTATTCCTTTTATAGAATGAAGCGCAAAACTGAAATGAACAGATGAAATAACATAATATACAATGCGACAGAAACAGAAACGATACATTCAAATTCGAATGAATAAAGACTTAACACATAAATTAGTTACGCGCCTTCATGAAAAGCTGCCCACAAACCCAACGATGAATGAAAAAAAAATTGTGTACGTGTTAAAAAACACACACACACACCGTTTATTGATTGGTATTTTGTTGAACTGTCCGATTTGTCAGGAGTGCGAGAAACAAAGAGAAACACAATATCCGCAGCATTTATTCGAATTTCAAGCCATCAGTAGGTCGTGGCCCCATGTATTTGTGTATGATTCTTCAAACTCTATAATTTTACATATTACATTATTAACATGTGTGCAGTGTGCTGATTTAATTTGCACTGCTTCACAACACTAAATCATCGAATTGAGAATTGAGATCAATGAATGCAACCGCAAAATTAATGACTATCGAATCGATGTCGTGTTAAGCAATTGTCTTTATTTGGCATTGAAAAGGTCGCTGATCAATAGATTATTACTCCACTAAGCATTGACTCTTTTTCCACGCTTTGGTGTTATTTCATTCGGTCTTATATCAAATGTAAACTATCAAATAAATATAAGTATGACGTGTTAATTTTTCATTCATCCTTAGTATAGATTCTATACCTTTAGTTTTAATTTAAATAATTTATTGAATAATAATAATCGAAATAATTTATTAATTGATTGTTTTTTTCGTTTTTTCAATAGAAATCGCCAAAGTTAGAGCATCGCTATTTCAAATAAATGGTGTTAAAAAGGAACCATTGAAGCTACCTGAACCAGATGGAACTCCAGTTACTTTAAACGAAAAAGTTTATGTGCCAGTTAGAGAACACCCAGATGTAAGTAGAAAAATGCACTTAATTGTTTTTAATTGGACCGCATAGACAGATTTGGACATGTGATTCACCATCAAACAGGTCGACATGTGTCGAATGTGTTTGCATAAATACTCAAAATCAATTAGATAGGTTTGTCTCTGAATGTGTACAAAATGTTCAAATGAAGCACAAGATTGAATTGCTGCACGTGTAATTACATACACAATATGTTTTCTTCTAATAGCGTGGTACTTGTAGCAAAAGACAATGAGAAAAAAAAATATGTTAAATTTTTTGAAATCTCTTGCGAAAACCTCCTCAAAAAAAATTAAGTTGTTTTCTATGTTTAAGTTTGAACATTGTCGCTGATTTCTCTCTCTCTCTCTCTCTCTCTCTCTCTCACTCACTCTTGATCTCGCTTAATCCATTTTTGTCGCGAACCAAACTTCAATGCATACAATTTGAAATTTGTGGCGACACAATCGAATGTAAACACTATTTCAAAGGAATGTTTTTTTTTTTGTAATGAATGTCTGTCTCTCAATTTTTTTTTGTTGAATTCATTTTTTTAATTCATTCGGTCCATGGTGAATACTTGGCATTACCTTAAACGGAAAATGTGTGGATGGTTGAATAAGAAAAAGAAGAAATTTATTTGAGCCCACGCTACAGCTTTTAATATATCCAAAACGAGTTATTCTGTTCGTCAATCAAGGGAAGCAAATGATTTAAATGTGAAATAGTGAAGAGAAAAAGAGACAAAAAAGGACAAACACAAAAAATTAATAATAATCATTACCATGCCTAATATGCGTTCGATGTTTATTGCGTTTATTCGGGATGGTATACCCAATTTGGTGATATGAAACCGTTCACAGTGGAAACATGAAGCAACAGCTCAATGATCAGTCGCGACGAACGCAGATGGAATCACATTAAATTTGCTCTTCTTACAAAAAGCCCATAATGCGGCGAATCATGTCGATTTCTTCTCATCGTGGATTGCATCATCAGTAGAAATGATCTCTTCTTGATTTCTTTTTTTTTGTTACGCTTAGCGCTGAACGTCTATCTATCACCAAAATTGGTAAATCGTACAACATTCATGCAACTCATTTATTAAACAGAAGAAAAAATCGTTTTCATTGTAGAGGAGAAAAAAAAAGCATGGGTCAACACATTTCACTAGATTGTTTTATTGCACCACAATGGGAAATACATTGTTACATTGTAAAAATGTGAGATATTTTTATTTATAGAAAAAGCAATACATTGAATGCAACAGATTTTATGAATTAAAATTAAATTAATTCTTTGTAGTATCCATTGTTTGTTCCATTGTCTTTTCCACTTCGGACTTATGATAAATGGCGGTTTCGATGTATTTCATATTTGGTGTATACCAAATTGTTTCGTCGATTTCTCGGTCCAATGGAAAGCCCAATGGTCGTGCATCGATATCACGACGACAATTGCTCGAACTAAACCAATCCTTTTGGATGACCCATGTGCTAGGTGAACGGTATTCAGTTATAATAACAAACAATTGAACAGCAAATCCAGTCCTTGTGCCCTTTATGAATTATAAATAAAGTGATATTTAACTTATGGCGCCTCACATCGTTTAATATAAATTATTACCTTTGGCAACATCAAACGTTGTGGAAAACCGCATGTTGTTCGGCTAAAATTAGGTGGCAAACTTCCGTCACCACTTTTAGCCATCATCACCGTTTTATACAGATCAAAATATGTAGTACGATCATTTGAATAAAATTTAAAATGAATACTGTTGCGTGTAAGGATTGTACGGCCTGCCGTCAAGCCAACCACATATTTATCAATTTCGTAAAAGTTTTCACGATTTTCGTTGATGTCAATTTCATTTCCAGCTTCATCAAACTTTGGCCCCAGGAATACTTTAACCGATGCTTTTTGTGCCTTTTGCGATGTTACATTTAATGTCAGTGTAAATGGTGAATGATTTAAACGCCATTGTCTTGCTTTTATTACCAAATCGTCACCATATTTATTTGGTTTTTTACCTTTGGTGGGTGTCGTCATTGGTTCAATATCGACTGCATTCGTAATGTCTGAATCAAATGTGTCGAAATAAGTGACTAATCGATCCAAATTAACACTTTCGATTTGAACGCCTTCAAAACCAATATCCTCTTCTTTGTATGGTTCAAGTTTAGTCTTCCATTGTAAATAATAACGAATCAAACGACCGTATAATTGATAAAATGCTGGATCACGCAAACTTGTTTCAAAATGTTCCAAAACACTTGGCAAATAATCATCGGTGCTGTAATTATCAATGGCTGTTCCCAAAAGTGTGCGACCCAAGACTTCTAATAAACCAAAAAATTTACCATCATTTTTGTATGGTGTATATTTGTATAAATCGGCAAAGAGTTCAACATTTTCCGGTTTACTGATGTCAATAACGGTACCATTTGGCAATGTATAGAGACGATGATCAATGGCAAATTTAACGCGATTTTCCAAACCTTCGAGCTTTTCAATTGAATAATATGTATCTTCGTTGTATGTGCTATAGAAGTTGTTACGCACTGGAAATGATGATCCTTTATAATAAGCAAGCGCTGGATTGTATCCGGTACGGAATGGTACGCGCCATGAAAATTGTGGAATTTTACCCATATCATTTGAAAGACGTTCCAAATAATAACGAGCCAAAAGCTGTGAATGTGTATGCAAATACACTTCACCACGTCGATTTTTGAATATTGAATCTTTGCTATCAATCCAAAATGGATAATCGGCATGGAAATAGAAGTACCATGCATTCAAACCAATATCTTCTGTGAAATATGATAATTTTTGTTCTGGATTTGATCGCTTATTCCATCCAGTATAATTCGATTGAATGATTAGCTCGGCTGTTTGCCCGACGACTTTTTTGCTTTTTGGAAATCCTTGCATTTTACTAGTTTGTGCCTCTTGAATTGTTTCCGCATTGAAGAAATAGTATGGATAAATTTCATATGGTGCTGGTAAAACGATTCCTTCTAAGTCGGGATGATGTAAAATTGCAACGGTTGACGCATAAATGAATACACCTTCATTCACATGGAAACGAGCCCAAACTAAAACATCGTAAAATGTATTCCAGTTTTCGGCTTCATGCAACAAACGAAATAGTGCAATTGCTTCTTCAATGTGTGACTTTTTCAACACCGAAAACTCTTCGCCACGTGGCAATAGTCCGATTTCTTGTCGTTTCACAAACTTATTCACAATTGCTGCATCCTCGTACCATTCGCCCAATGTTGTAAAATTCAATTTTAATGAATCAGCATATAATTTATTTTGTGTGTCATTTTGATGCACATGTTGGAAGACATCAAGGATCACCTCTTGTTTATATAAGAAATTTTTCAATTCAATTGATTTTGGATCGAATTTTGCGGGTTTTACTGGTAGTTTTGCATTTATTTGTACAAAAGCACCAGCTAATATCACTAACAGCACCAACAATCTCATTTTGTTCACACTAACTGAAGTTAAATCATACTGAAAATGTTCTTTTATAGTGTTCTTTATCGCTGTTCCAGAGCCACACAAAATCTTATTTCATTTCATCTAATGAAATTTGATGATAACCTCAGTCAAAAACAAAATGTGTTATTTATTTGTATTTGAAAAACATCAGTGGCAAAACATCATTATCAATGTCATTGCCATGTTAAATAGTAAACTTAAATCCCATCCACACGCATCCACAGTACAATGTTGTTGTCAATTAGAAATATCATTTTTGTTTCTGGATTTTTTTTTGAAGATCGCACAGTTAATAAATACAGTCACTTTAGTCACGTCAGGGTTATCTTCTGTGCATAAAATCAATTTCTTATTTTTAGCCTTTCAAACTGTTTCTAACATGTAAACACTGTAAATTGTGTTTTTTTTAATCTTCAAATTCAATCCAGTGATACCGAAATTGTTTACTTTAGTACAATTTAAATTGGATGGTAGACTTTCTAAATAATAATAATCCAATGTATTTTATTCTACTACGTGACCACACTAATGTCATCAGCATGTCGATTGCATTATCAAATAATGGAAAAGTTTGATTTTTTCTGATTCGAAAACAAAAAAAAAAAAATCTTAACTTTTTTCATGTGATCAACAGTGATATTTAATCTATCATAAAGATTTGCTCTATTTTCATTGGCCAATTTTTCAATTATTTTAATGAAATAATTAATAGACGCACTGCGGTTTTATTTATACTTTGACTTTGTGGTGGATGAATCACCTCTCAATTAATCAACACATAAAAGAAATATTGAAATTGGCTTTAATTCAGCTCATAAAGTGATATCACGGGTCCATAATGCATATTTTTTAAAAAAATTACTTCATGAAATACGTCGGAAAAAGTCAACAAATAGTATCGAGTCGACATCTCAAAATTCGATTTTACCCGCGTGAAAGTAATAGTTTGTAACAGTGTTTTTCTCTCAGTTTCTATACTTGAAAGAGAAAAGATATTTCAGCTGAAAAGCACGTCCGTTCACGGTAAACTCATAAAAATTGCTTTGATCCCATTGCGTTGGTTATTTTTGGATAAAAACGTAATCGTACACATTCACAGAGAATATAGTCGTTTGCGCTTCGTTAAATAGTTTTGCCTGGCCAGAGGGCTGATAATTTTAAAAGAAAAGCGACACCTTCTTTTTGGCTTTTTCATTTCGCTTGCGATGTGAAACGTTTGACATGATGACGACAAAATTGACGTTGTTATTTTGAAAAGAAACAAAAATATGAAGAAACAAAAACGTGAAATGTGACAAAAAAAATATGAAATTTTGACTTATAGATAGAAATGAGAACGAAACCTATATTCGCTTCGGACATATTTACGATTCCGAAATGCTTATTTCGCCGCACCAGTAAAAAATTGAAAATGAAAGAAGAAAAAGTAGTAGAAAAAAAAACACAATAAGCAACGAAACGTAAGCGAATACAGCTTAATTAGCGTATTAAGTCAGTCAGTGCAATTTTGCCATTTATTTAAACATTCGCTGCTTAAATTTTTTGCTTGATTTTATTTTATTTTAATTCATTTGTGTTTCTTTTGCATTTTGTATGCTTATGCGTCGTGAATTCTCTCTCGCTGTATTTTTATAATGTTTCTATAATTTGGTTGAAAAACATTGTGATTATTGCATTGCCATACACCATAAATTACATCACATGGTAAGCACACACAATGCGTCCGTGTGTATCGGCAGAAAAAGTGAGGTCTGGCTTCCAATTATATGGTGTGCACATAAAGCACAAGGTGTGGCAGTTCCATTTCAAGCCCATTTCAATGCTGAACTAATTTCGGATGAATTGTCTTTGATTTTCAATTCAATCAATAATTTCCTTTTGTTGTCAATTTTCGCCCGTATTATACGCCTTTATGTGCGTGCATGCATGTATTTGTAGTAAATACATTTGTAATGGCTGACGATATTAACTATCATTATATTGGCTAATGCTCTTTGTCAATACAAATTGTCTTTGCCGTTTTTTTTTTAATAAAATCAAAACTATACACACCTTCCTTCTTATAAACCAAAAATCTTCGGATCAAATTAAAAGTTAAATGAAAAGAATGAAATGGTTGATTGCTGCTATCAATCGATGGTGTCTATCATCAATCCCAAGTGTATGAGATGTATGGGATTATTGATTTAAAAATGGTTTCCGCTTATTTTATAATTACAATGAGAAATGATCGCTGCACATGCAGATCCGTAAATTGCGTTTGAATTAGTTTTAGCGATTCGCTTTGCTCACAATTTGAAAATTTCACGAGTTTTCATGTGAAACAAACAAATTTCGAAATGAATGGTATTAAAATAGCTTCGAGAAAAAAAAATTGATTTTAGAGAAGTTGTTTAAAATCTAACACATCTATGTATTCATGTGAATCAACATTCTTGAATTTGTTTATTCGCCCGAGATTTTATTGAAACATTTTCTCATCACGTAATGTTTTCATTTTATTTATTACAGTTGGAACTAGAATGATTGCATTAGCTTTAAGATTTGTGATCGAATAATTTTTATTTAACTTATATTTTTCTGACAATTTTAATGTTTCGTCTACAATTTGTTCGCAGAAATATTCTCAAACTTATATTCTTTTATTTATTTTCAGTTTAATTTTGTCGGACGAATTCTCGGCCCAAGAGGTATGACAGCCAAACAGCTAGAACAGGAAACCGGCTGTAAAATTATGGTCAGAGGCAAAGGATCAATGCGGGATAAGAAAAAGGTGAGTTCATTAAAACTATGGATGTTTAACTTGTGTTCACGTAAATTATTTGAAAATGTAAGAACTTACTGAAACGAATGTAATAAAAAAATTAAAAAATATGTCTTTGATCTATTTTTTTGCGTCGATTGAAGATAGCATGGAAATGCTGTTTGTAGCGCGCCTTTTTCTCATTACTCAATCTCAATCTTGCTCATTTTCACGATCATCAAAAACTCTGTCACTTTTGATTAATCAATTTCACATTTATTTTAAGCCATTTCGACATTCGAAACGATAGTGTCGAGCATAAAGTCGACATCGTGTGTCAAATTCTGTGTCGTTCAATATGTTTTCGGTATCATTAGACCGGCAATGGTATAAAAAGAAATGCAACAACAACGATGACACGAGAGAGCGAGAGAGAGAGAGAGAGAAAGAAACAATGATGACAAAAACATGATGTGATCTGATCATATGAATTAGTCAATTCTACCGTAGATTGGTTGGCACTTACGTATGTCATAGTACACCGATCATGTTAACTTGTTTGTGTTGTGTGCAAGCATTGAAAATAACACCATCATCGCATGTTATATTTAGCCAAAAAAAAAAACTATATATATAATTATGGATTCGTATATAACACGGAGAAAGAGTGTCTGTAGAATATTTATTGATGTTTTCACATTTTTGTCAACTTCCTCAAAGATGTTCGTACAAATTATTCTAATCTAGGGGCTTTTATGATACAAAATATACACAAATATTCACAATATACGCGTCTTATTCATCATAAATGCGAATTAATATGGCATAAATGTGCACCGAATTATACGTATTTTATACTGACATTGTACAGTGTACAATTGTACACACACATTCGAAGGAAGACCGCACAAAAGAGAATGAAAAAATATGCCATACAAGAAATATATACGAAATATATGCGAAATATACGCCAAATATGTGCAGTTATACACATTTATTTGCGCATTTTCTAGATATGCGGCATTATATTTCAATATTTGCCTTAAAAGTAGTATACGTTTGAACATAAAAGCCCCTAGATTCTAATACTCCGGACTCCTTCTTTATTTACTCCGTTAAAATTTAATCAATATTCGAAATAAAATGTCGAGATTTAGTTGAATTATATTTAAATGAAGTCTGAGATATTTCCCAAACAGACCACAACAAACTCCTCAAAGTGTCCACATTATATATTGTAGATGATTATATACAGATATGTTTTTCAAACATATTTTCATCTTCTTTTTTTTAAAACAAAATTTATTTCATACCTGCTGCTTTCACAATCTATTTCATCACGATCAACCAAAAGTGATGACCCATTTGAAAATGATTGCTGAAGCATCTATCCACTACAAAAAATATATCGTATATCAGTAGTAGAACAGTCATCGAAATACTATCTGAAGGATTCTCGACACTGCCGACTCATATGTTTATTTTGCGCTACATTTTTGTTTGCCAGTCGGTAGTCGCTGTTCTTTTATGTTCTCTTCTTCTTCTCCTCTTCACATAATTTCGTTTGGTTTTGTTTCATCATGTATATTTTCTATTCGATTGTTTGTTGTGATAAGATAATTTGATTGTTGTACACAATACCTTCAAGATGAAAGTATGACAATCGTAAACGCAGTGATCAACATCAAGTTGTAGCGGAAAAATTGTCACTTTATGATGTGATGATGCGATGTAAACCTTATCCAAATTTGACATGTTTTCCACGACGATCATTTTGTGGCAGTTATTTTTAACAAATCCAATGGCACAAAATAATGTGAAATGGATGCCAAAACCATGAAAAACGACAATTTCAAACTAAGTTCAGTGCTGTAAAAATATATTAATTTCGATGTGCGTTGATTGATATGTGTTCGAATTAGGCAACGGATGAGTCTATTTTCCTTTTAATTTAAAATGTTGTTCATTCGATTGGCGAAAAGAACAACCACATACATTATCGTTCATTTATTGTTGAAAAAAAAAATGTTTGCATTGAATAAATCGCTACATTTTGTTATTGTTTGTAAATTTCTAGGAGGACGCAAATCGCGGAAAGCCAAATTGGGAACATCTATCCGATGAATTACATGTTCTAATCACCGTTGAAGATACGGAAAATCGTGCGCATATCAAGCTAGAACGTGCCGTCGAAGAAGTTAAAAAGCTCTTGGTACCCGTAAGTACATGCACATACTATTTTCAAATTCGATTATTTTTCATTAGGTGTTAAAGAATTATATTGCATTCAAATCAAAAATACTTGCGCTCGATCAAACAAAAATGATCTGTCATGCGTTTATTTCATATGATTTGAGTATATGTAAATCAAACGATTACTAAATTATAGCAAGCTGAAGGTGAAGACGAGCTCAAGAAAAGACAGCTAATGGAATTGGCTATAATTAACGGTACTTACAGAGACTCAAGTACGAAAATATCAACAACAGGTAAATGAATTGAAATGGTCCAAAAACTATTTGGAAAATGAACATTGAGTTGAGCCCAAAAATAGGAACCGTGTGTATGCACACACGAACATTTAAATCGTTTTATAGCATTCACAGAGAGAATCGTCAAGAAATGAAGCCAGCATTTGAGAGTGCATTAGTGCACACGCGCATCATGCGTACAATGTGATATCCGCATGTACGGATTGTTGCGTGCATTGAACCTTTCATCACACACACACAATCTATTTTCGTTCTATTTTACAAATGGAAATCGTCCAGGATTGTTGTTGATCTGTGGCCCATGCCAGTGCTTTCATTTTGTTTTTCTCCGCTCATTTTCCGCTTGATTTATTTGTATATATTACGATACGAAAGAATTCGTTCGCTCTAAATTTCATTAAATTTATTTTACTAATCTGTGAGAAATTTAAAATAAAATAAATAGGCGTCAAATTTGATCGCAAACAAAATGATGCAATCGCCAGCGTCAAACTAAACCTGAGCACTTAAGCAGAGGGCGTAGGCCATATAAACAAATTCTCGGCAACAATTCAACAATTTAATATTATGATACCATTATTGAAATCCACTTAAAGAACGATACAAAATACCAATTTAATGGCAGGATTTTGTGTATGCACTATGCACACGGTGGCTCAATTCAATTAGTTATGCAGTAAAGGGACCTATCCTAATTGTTATTATTATTATTTTTTGAACGAAAATCATTATCAGATTCACATATTTTGGCATGTGAAGAAGAATGGCGACGTTTGGCACAATCGGCTGCCGAATCGCGTTTATTGTCGCCAGGCATGCAGGGTATTACAGCTCAACAGTTACGTTCGCAAACCACTCCACTTGGAGCGCCATTAATTTTATCGCCCCGCATGTCAGTGCCAACAACTGCAGCCAGTCTCTTATCCGCATCAGCGCCACCAACAATAGAGCATCCAGGATTAATTTATGCCACACCGTACGGAGATTACACAAACTATGCAGCATTGACTGGAAATCCTCTATTAACGGAATATGCAGATCATAGCGGTGGGTTATTTGCTAGATAAACTAATTTCACACATACACAAAAAATTAAATTAAAACACAAAATAAACAACCTTTTACGCTCTCAAGAGTCTAAAAAAACACACAGTAAATTCTTTAAATAATTAATTACTTTTAATAATCATAACGATTTAAAAAAAAAATTAGTTGAATTACATTTAATAATACTCAGTTATTCAGTCTTCTATCTTTTATGATGCATTTGAACAAAAATAAAAATCAAACAAACTCGCAACCGACACACAACATTTCACTACTGATGCATAAATGATACAGCAAATTTGATTGAGTACTGTTTCGCCTGCCAATGAAGTCGAACGAAAGAAACAATCATTTGTTAATATGTTTCTTCTTCAAATTAGTTATAGCAGGCATATAGCGGTATGCACTAAACAGACTATCATTTCAATTTTTCACTTTAATATTTTTTTTAATGTTTCAGTCCATTTTCTGTACAAAAAACTATAAAAAAACTGTTTGTGATGCATGTATCAATGAACATACTTTTCTCACTAGTGAATGAATTCATGAAAATAAAGCAAGAGCAAAACGAGTCAATCATTTCAATTTGAAAACATTTTGAACAAAAACTTTTCATAAATTTCATTCTAAATTCTATGCCAGAAAACATATGATGCATGACCTTTTTTAGAATTTGTTATTTAGACACATCGGAAAGAATGAAAAACTGTACAAAAAAACAAACAAACAAATATATATTCGAATCAATTGATTTGGTCATTGTTTAATCGAAATGCCGAAATTGGCCTCGTTCGCATCGTTTTCGATCTATTTATTAGCCGTTGTACTAAAACGCCTCATTGTAATTTATTTGATTATCGAGATGGTAGAACAGTATTATTTAAAAAAAATGTTTAATTAATTTATAATCGATTGCAATTTGGTGTGTCTCCGGTTAATATGTACAATGTTAACACCGAAGTGCGTGTGTATGCTTAATTTTGATAAAAATAACATGTTTTTTTTATTTCATTGCTATTCGAAAGCTATTCCGACGAATTGTACGGGTGTTATTATTATTATTACGATTATTTTTGTTTGTTTTGAGAAGTTTCTCAATCGAAACCCGAATCATTCCCGAAACCCATAACATTATTCTAATACCATATCATTTTTCTGCCCGTTACATATGCTCAAACAGCACAGTGGCTTGTGTTTACTGCTGTTTTTACTTATTTCATGGAATTTCGTTTCACGGGAGATTCAGAATTTGTGTTTTTTTGCAGTTTTGCTTGCAGCAAAAGTTTGAATGTTTGATTTATTTTTAAATTGATTTCCGAAGCCAATTTTCAGGCTCCAAACATGTTTCGTGTTTTTTAGAATAAAACAAACATTTTCGATGAAAGTGGCAGAGCAATGTGCTTACAATTGACTGCGCAAATGTATTCAAATTCGAAATTATGACTCGATCTGCAACTGATAATTTAAATTTCAAATAAAATTTTGCTCATTAGATTGAAAATAGAATGTGAAGGAATGGAGCAAACGCCCAAAAAAAAAATCGAAAATTCAAAACATTCTTTTTTTCTCTCTCGAAAATACCCCCCAACCGTTTGCCGCTAACTGTACTGTACCACACTCTAACACATGCAATGCAATAGAATAAATAGAAAAGCAACAAGAAAACTAATAAACTTTTATGGCATTTTCGATGTATGGTTTTTGCTCTGTGAAAATTTCGATGCAAACCTTCACAAAGCAATGCAATACAATCAAAATAGACTCTGCATTTATAGTGATATTTTTTAAGGTGTTGCGCTATTTATTCTAAAGCATCACATATTATTTAACGTCATTTAATCGTAGATCAATTCATTTTTTGCTTATTTTTGTTATTGTTTGGAAAATGCAAACACTAATATAAACGGCTGAATTTAGCTGGATATCAACTTCATGTGTCGGCTTTAGATCAGCCAACGCATTCAATTGTGCTCTATTTCACCCATTTTAACTATTTTCTGTTTAATGAAACCAAATCCTTTTTCACATTCTTTTGGTTTTTTTTTTTTATTTCATTTTTTCATTTAGTTTATTTGTTTGACCTTTTTATAACGTGATTTTTCTAAATACAATTTTTCCAGTTGGTCGCTACTTGCATGCTGGTTCAGTGTTTTAGAAAAATTAAGTCCCTGGCCTTCTTCTAATTTTATTTGACAAAACTTATCATTTTTACTTTGATTGTATTACGAGTAGTATTAATGAAAGTTTCCTTTCAAATATTATAATTGTAAAATTAAATCAACACTTATATTGTTGATATTGTTGTTGTAAAATAGAACGTTTTATTATAAATTTGATAGTAAAGATTTGAGCAAAAGAAAAACGAAGAGATAAAATGCAGTGAAAATTCGAGATGGTAATTGGAATTCCGTTTCCTTTGTTATTGAAATATTGACATTGAAAACCAAAATAAAAAAAAAATAAAAAAAAATAATCAAAATCCAATATGACACGGCATCCAAAAGATGATCGAGAATAACAACCGTATGCGTATACGAACACTCATTACTACAGTTGACACAAAGTTACACTTGATAGTTACCAACACAAGCATGCAATTCAATGCAATTCAAATGCGAATTCAGTCAATTTCCGTTGTATTTCACTAGCATAATTCAAAATGCAACAATATTTAAATGAAACAAATAGTAATGTGTAGTTTTTTTTCTCTCTTAAAATAATATATATCGTTTGTTCGTAAGTTTGTATGAATGCCGTGGCCATTGTTTTATCCATCGTTCATTTATTGTTCCTTGCTCGGTTTCATAGACACATACTCAATATACTATTTTAGTTTTTAGTTTGATATTTATTGACATACATACACGTTCAGTGCAAAACTAATTTTCAAAATGAAAGATAAAAAACGAAAGAAAAGAGAAAAAAAAAACATTGAATGCCATGCGGTGAAAAGACATCGGCTCATGTGGCCAAAAATAAACCGATTACAGTGATTACCTGTCGGCGCAGTGCTTACGAACAACAGTTTGTAGTTAAACATTTTTAAAAAACAAGCTAAAATGAAGTCGCTGTAGGAATAATTGATTTCCAATGCTATTCGAAAAAATCAGATATTTCACAGTTTTGTTATTGCATTCTCTTGAATTTAAATTTATGTGAAATTTTGAATATGATTAAAAATCGATACAAATGTTTCGATCAATCAATAAAAAAGATAAACATTTTTTATCACATGATTCCTATGTTTAAGTATTTATTAGAGAAAAAAATTTATAATATATTTGCTTTTGATATCGTTATGAATATGTCTCGTATAATTTTCTCCTGGAGGCAAATTATATCGATCGTTCTTGTTTGATAGAAAATTGAAAGAAAACAGATACCATACAAACACAGCCACAATGACAGTAACATGTAAAAGCAGTCCGTCCACTAAACTAGTCATTTTCAGTTTGCGTTACAAAATGTATATGAACAAAAAAAAAAACAATTATGATTCAATTTTCATTTGTTCTTCTCGTTTGAAACATATATATATAACAGTTTTTTCTTTGTATTTGTTTCTTTCATTTTTGAAAGAGAAATGTGTTTTTGCACAATAATAATCTAATATTGAAGAAAATAAACAGCAACGGACAGTATTCTTCAAAAGTTTACCTTCTTTTCATTTGGATGAAGAACGCGTAAAATGCAATATGACCGATAATTATAATTTCTAAAAACTAGTTACTAAATTTAACCGAAACAAATTTAGTTACATTATGATTAATGACTTCAAGTCGAGGTTCATACGTACCATTCGTGGTATATTGAATAAAAGCCAAATAAGTCTGATGAATCATTAAAGGAAACATTAGTTAAATATTGAGATACGATGGCAGAAGGACGACGTCAAAATTAACTATCTATTCTAGAATGTGGAAATTACATCACACGCAAACTGGTCACATTCTCAGTGCCATACATGTACGCCTAACAGTTCCTTAATTATGCCACAGCATAGACTCATCATGTCTGAATTAAACTCATCAATCTGATCAAAAAAAAACAAAGTTATGTTTTAAGAATTCGTATACGCAAAACTACTGCTGCCCGATACGTGTTTTCGAATTTGGTGTTTGTCGATTGTTTTTTTTTTTTTTAATTGGCATAAAATCAATTAGAATTTAAATAGCTTTTTTCTGTTATTGTCGTTGTCGTTGTGACTTTATTAAATTGAACCATAGTATTTCGAAAATTTGTCCTTTTAAAAATGAAGATCACCGGTGACTCCAAAAGTGAGCAATAAAATTTACTCATCCTTTGGACGAACTATCATTCATAACGTGACAGTGGAAAAAATACGAAATAAAAGAAAATCAGAGAGCAAATTATTAGCTAATTTATAAATATTAACCGATTGTTCAAGTATTCTGCATAAAAAAAAATGAGATTTGATGCAGAGCATTCGAACAAACGGTCACTTAATTTACATTTATACAATTTTATATTGATAATAATTTTTTTTTTATATATATACACAAAGAAAAAAAAATATTTTTTATTAAAATTATATATTATTTTTCATAATTAGTAGGAGCAATTAAGCAACAAAGGCGCTTGCCAACCAGAGAACATCCCTATCAGAGAGCTGGGACTCTCTCTTAAACAAAATCCAAGCAATGCTAATGCAAAAACCATAAAAACGCATAATGCAAAATGTTTCAAATCATCCAAGAGTCACTTTTGTTGTTCTGTGTGTACTTTTATTGTTGTTCAGAGAGACAAAACAAAGAAAACGTAAACTTGATATAATCACAAGGTTAGTTTCAATTCCTCTTTATTCGTTGATTTTATTCCTATTTTTTTTTCTATATTTTGAGTTCTGTTGTTGTCATCGGTAACTGGTTGCGTTTGATAATAGGGAAAGCTGTGCAAATGCAAAAAACTAAATAAATTTTCTGCAAAAAAATTGAATTGTTTTGATTTTGTTTTAAACAAATATGACTGGCACAGTTTACCTGTTATCGCAGCCACTTTTCGATCACAAATGTATATTTTTTTATTTTTTTTTTATTAATTTGTTTCCTGTGAATTATTGAAACGGCGCGAAGTGTTCACAGTGCATATAGTAGTCCCAATTTAAAAAAAATCGTTTAAATAAAAGAAAAACGCATTCTGGTTTTCCCATTGCTCTCCACCGCGTTTCGAATCGCAGCGATTTTTCTTTTATTTATTCCCTTCTTCACTTCAAGTTACACCTCAATTTTTCAGTTTCGTTTCAATATCAGATTCACTATCTAATTCTTCAACGAATAAATATTGTGAATTAATTTGTTGTTTTTTTTCGAAGAAATTCCACTCAATTTTTTTTCCTTATCAACCTTATTCTTCTTCTTCTTCTTCTTCTTCATTTGAACAAATACAAAAATGGCAGTAAAGATTTTCCACACCATACACAAAACACACAGAATATAGTGTGATACAATATACATACAGAATTTCCAGAAAATTGCATTTTCTTCTCGTGTGCGCACGTGAGAGAGAAAATTGATACTTGAAAAATGAAATGATTATACAAAGTAAAACAATTCTAAATCACAAAAAAAGCAGAAAAAATGGTTTGAAATTTTTATGTGAGAAAACAAGAAATTGAAAAAAAAAACAAATACAAATATACAAGCAAAAATTTCCAGTAATAATAGTTGCGTAAGTAGGTTTAAATGAGAAAATGTAGAATATATTCTATAGAAAATAATTGTTGACTTGTGCCTTTGTGAATTAAGCGAAACAGAGAAAAAAAAATCAAACAAGAGAAACATTTGTTTTAAAGAATAATGGAGATTTTATGAAAAATTCATAAGAAAATAATGACACAAATTGATTTCGTCCAAACGTATTTGATCATATAAAATTGCGAATCGATTTTTAATCGAAATGCAAATAAATAAGAAGAAGAACCGAACAAAAAACCGATGCATTAAATTAGTTTTAATTGCAATTGATTTCCTAGACGTACACATTATGACGTACCATACAATTTCATTTTGTTTATTGAGTTTTATTGTCACATTTATTTATAGATATTTTTAAATTACAATTAAAAAGAAGATCAACAAATCTCTTTTGTTTATTTGTTTATTCTTTTTTTTTATTTTCTTCTCTCGAATGTAAAGAAAATGATTTTTATTTCTTCATTTATTATCGTTGAAATTGATTTTCTTTTGATGCGTTTTAATTGAAATATATACAAATAAAACTGAACACCTTTTGAAAAAAAAATATCAACAAAAACTAGTCCAATGATTTCTTTTGATTTCGATTCGAAAAAAAAAGTGCTCTTGATTTCATTTCGGTTGCTGATAATAAGACTTACACATTTCGATCGACATTTATCTCTCATTTTCATGTGGTAAACTTTTAAATTGCGATGCTTTCATATTTAAAACATGTTTTTGTGACAGTATCATAGTCTTTCAATTGAATACTCCTTTAAATTCTGTCCTATTGACACTAGTACTCCAAGCTTAAGACTAATTCATTGGTTAAACACAAGCATCCCAAATGTGATAATGCTAAACAAAAAATCAAATCTCAATTCATTTAATTATGAATCGAATAACAATTAGAAAACAAATAATATTTTAAAATTTAACCGAAACACTTTCTATATGTGCCTTTTCCTCACGCAAATAATTTTTTATTATTATTTATTTATTGATAGTCACCGTACTACTTTCAAACGCACAAACATTATACAAATCACAATATATAAATTAAAATATATCTACATTATTATAATTATTTTTTTTACCAACTCTATTCTATATTAATTTTAACTTCGATAATTAAAATGGTACCGAATAACTTGATAACCATCTATTGTACTTTCAGCTTTATAAGTAAAATTGTTTAATTTGATTGATGAAAATTTATTTATTAAAACCGAATACTGAAGTCTCTCTTAAATGAACTAACCAAAGGCCAAGTTAACATTTAAACTTAATGTATTTAATTTGATTGATTTTCTATACTATATAATACGATAATACGATAATACGATAATCAATAATTTATTTGAAGCAGAATACATATGTACTTAAATTCTATTTTCTCTTTCACTTTCCACACACATAAATACACACACACACACCATAACACACCCACCATAAAAACACACACACACATTTGACCAGTAAATCAACCAATGTTTTTTAAACCAAGTAATGAAAAAAACGAAACACATTTTATCTGTGAATGTTTACAAATCATATGTAAATAGCCAATCTGTGTGAAAATCGGTTGAATTATACAAGGACACAGCTAGAAACATTTTGTTTTTAAGATTCACGCAATATTTGCCACATTCCGAAACGATTGCATTGACACACCTACATACACACACACACACCCACACAACCCCAGCTGCACTCCCACGTTCTGTTTTCAAACACGAACACATCTTGTTTCTATCTGTCTGTCTCTTTCTTTCTCTCTCACCTGGCCAATTTAAGCTTATAATAATAATTGAATTGAAAATGCAAAATCAATCAAGCGCATTCTTCTGGTGACAACTTAAAATTCGTTTTCATTGTTGCAATCGCCCATACACAGAAGCCAAATGAGACATTTCAATGGTCAATACAAATTGCAAAATGATGGATTGGTTTTATTTTGGAATTGTCTCGTCCTTCATTAATAGCGTGCCAAACAACAAACAACATGTTTTTAACAATTTCTTAGATTCGAAAAAAGTCTTGTATTCAACAAATTCAAATCAAACCATATATATATTTTTAGCTATATATCGTCGCTTGAATAATTTACTATTTATTGTATTTTGTGAATGTGAACAATTAATCATAATTACTTAATTCCTATTTCAATCACTGCTTTGAGTTGTTTAGTAATATATTTTCCGGTCTGTCTACTATCGTAAATAAAATGGGATCTATTTATTATGTTCATGTGCACTCTTTGAAAGCTAAAAAAAACAACAACAACAAACAAACAAATCCGATTGAGTAAAATGCAAAGCGAAGCAATGCTCATTTTCATTACGAGCAACTCGTCACAATTCTTTTCATTGCAAATGATTTTATTTTGTATTTTTTTTTCTTTTTTTTTACCTTTTTTATTGAATGTTAGATTAAGTAAAAAAAGAAAACAAAATCAAATTTATTAATATTTATACAAATCAAATTACTAACCAATCGTATCTTTTTCTCTTTTTTTATTTATTGCTAACAACGTGGTGCCATTGGTAGAACAATGCTATGTGACGTGCTAACCCCTCAACAAAAACAAATAAAACATATGAAATTATCACCATCTTCACCTGTGCAACTATTACTACTACTATTTTTTTTAAATTATGATTATGATTACTATACGATTATTATATGATTATTATTATTAATCAAGCGGCTATTTTCTTGGTGTGTTTTTATGCGAATCGATTTCGCTAAAATGAGATAATTATTATGTGGGCAATACTTATAGTTCTTTTAGTATCGATTTGCATACAATCAACAATAACCTGAAAATAGTTGTCTTTTTAATATATTATTTTATACATATTTTACATATACATATTAATTGAATATTTTTTTTAACAACTACTACTTCTCTATCGAATGGATAGATTAAAAAAAATTGATGTCAATCCAATCAAAACAAAATTATTCAACTTGTTAAACAAAAAACATAACAGCCCCGAGAGAAAGAGAGATAATACAAAAGTTCTATTTAAAAAAAAATCATTAATAATAATTTTAAAAAACGAAAGAAAAAAAAATGATTGAAATTAACTCTCGTTGTTATAATAGTAAGAGCGTTGCATATAATCCCCTTTATGCTCGGAATAACCAGATCAATTTTTTTTTTCTTCAGATATTTTATTGCACATTGTATTATTTTTTAAAACAAACTCAATCATAAACAGAGAGATTGCATGTCATTTGCCATGCGGTATGTTAAGTATGTCCACACATTTACATCAAAACGGCGCGCTACTACATAATCATTGTTTTAATTAATTAGATTAATTATCAAAAATCGTGGGCCAATTCATTCTATTGGGACAAGTGCAAAACCATCTGTATCTTTTTTTTTCTTTTATTGAATATTTGAATTGTCTAAACGTTCGTAAAATTCATTTATATATTATATAGTATATTAAATATAAAAGCCAAAATAATACATATCATATGGATTAACAAATGAGCAAAAGCCCCAGCTCCAACGTGTATTTCTGCACAAATATTTGAAGTCATAGACCAAATCGATCTGGAACTATTGTCAACATGTTAATCGAAATAAGAAGAAAACAACAAAAAAAAAACACACAAATCGAATATTTCTTCAAATGTTTTGCGCAAAATACGCATTTTCAGGTCATACATCATGCAAATTTCACAACATCATTAAATTTATGGACTGCATACAGAATTTAATTGATCAACTGAACACCGCCATTAGCATCAACAGCAGCAAAGCGACAAAATACCAATTTTATCACATATTAAATGCCCACATGCGAAACAGCTAAATAATTTAAGTAACAAACTTTTCACAATTTTAATTAGAATGACCTTCTTTTCCGATCGATACGAGAAACAGAAAAAAGAAATCATGAATCACTCAACAATAAAAAGCAAATCGAAGAATGAAATTTCATTTCCAATAGTTTCCAATAGCTTTGTCCACTCAAATGCTACAACCTTCATCACATTTAACACTACATAGCTATATTTGTTCGCTTTGAGATTAATATGTTCTATTTTTTTTGTGTATCGAATAATTTGTTCTGTAAAATTGTGAAAATATTCGCAAGTAAAAAACACATTCGACGCAGGTATCATCATGCCATTTCAAGTGAATCATAAGTCCGTGTTAAAACTCGATCATAGCGAATGGGTGATTCCTTTTAATTGGCAATAAAGCAATAAATAGCACATAGGATACAATTGAATAGATAAATTATATTGAACCGAAGTTCAATAGGGCAATACAACAAATAGATTTAGATGAATCCAATTTAGAAACAATTTATATAAAGAAAAATTTAACCGTACGAAAAAAAAACTCGTAAATATTGTAATTGTATACAAATGAGAAAAAAATTGAAATTTTATTTACCTTTTAAAAGAAAACGATATAATTGTAAATCGATTATATTTTCTGCACAAATCAAAACTATATTAGAGAACTTACCTTCCTAATTGTTTTTAAAATGATTTTTTTTAGTTTTTTTTTTGTCATCAAATTATATTGAATATTTTTACTATACCATCAAAAACGTTTTTATTGTACACATCATCAATCAGTGCCTTCGGAAAAGATGAATAGCATATAGGAACAGAGAATCGATTAGCGAAAATATTTATTTTCATCTTCCGTTCATTATTTTTTACATATAGAAAATGTATTAATTTCACATATATGTATTTTTATTTTTCGTTTTATCTGTGTATTTTTGTTTTCGTGTGTAAGCATATAAATGCGTGTGCTAAATTATCTATTAGTTTTTTTAAATCATCAAACTAGCCAGTAAGTTTTAGGCACTCAAAAGTCAAATGTTTTTTCTCTCACTCGAAAATTCTTTCTTTAGTCCACAATCAAATTCAATTCTCTCAAAATGAAAATATCCATTTGAGAACGAAAAATATTACCATTGCATCCCGTTAAATTGTTACATCAAACATTTTCATGCTAACTTTGGTAGTATTTTTTTATGATTGAATGAAATGTGTTTTCACAAATTATATCTCGATTACCAGTGGAGTCAGATCATTTGAATTTTGAATTTTAAATTAATAATTGTTTTCAAAGAAGAAAAATGAAATTCACAATCATTGAATTTCAAATTATAACGTTTATTTTTATGTCAATTGTTAAGAACATTAAGAAAAAAATCTGTGTTTTTCGCTGAAATTTTAGAAATTTATGAAAAATATATGTGAAGAAATTATTTGATTATGATGCACAAAATGTTTTGATTATTAAGTGTAGGGAAAATATATCTAATGTAATTCGGATAACAATAATTGAAGTTAGATGAATTGCAAGTGCAATCCAAAACGAATTGAATGGAATGGTAAAATCCATATATCGACAAAATAGATTTTATTTACAAATACGCACAGAATATAATTAACAACCATTAGATAGCATTAGTGTTTGAAAATGAAATAAGTTTGAAGAAACAAAATAACAACAACAACAACAACAAAAATTGAGAAAAATAATAAAAACGACGAGAAAATAATGTTATTTAATTTTTTAAATATTAATTGCCATCTGAACAAATATTTCGCATGGCACAAAGTTTATTTGCTTTCAATCGAATAAACGAATCATTTTTGAGGACCATCAATGAAACAAACAAATTTATCGTGCCAAAACCATTACGAAACATCATGTTCAAAACTGTATTGATTGTATTTCATTTCACGATCAGATAGTTATTAAATGATTCAATTCATTGCAACAATTTGTAATGATAACAATTTTTTCCCTTCTTCCCCGCTAATACTTAAATGAACTCAACGAAGTCCATCAAGTTCAATTTGATTTTGTTTTAATTTCTATGTTTAAAAATTAGAACTTTACTTCAACGGAATGGAACTTCTTAGTGCATCTGAAATAGCATAAAATACATGGCCTTTTTTAAGTATTTTCCATACGTTCGTTTTTATATAAATGAACCAATATCCATTTTGAATTGTTCACAAACAAGTACATACTATTTTTAATATTGTGCCATCGACGATCAATTTTTTTATCATAAAATTTGCACTGGAGACAACAACAACGGTAAAATAAAAGTGAATGAAATGACAGAACCAAATTTAAATGACTGACAATAAAATCAGAATAATGAATATAAACATTTTTTTTTTCATCTGCAACGTTTCAATTCAATTTTAACTCGTTCACTTTGTTCGTTTTATGCAAGAATGCATCGAATGCTTTCCAACTTCTGGATAGGTAATTATGGTTCTTATAGCATTATAAAACGAAACGATATAAAAATTGACATATTGTTCAATAAAAACAAATACAATCAAATCAATTTTATAATTTAATTAATTAATTGCATTAATACATACACACAGTTACTGTCCATCCATTTAATGAAGAAAAATAAAGATCTTATACCTTAAATATTATATTTATCTGAAAATTAAATTATAACAACGTAATCATAGGATTAAAGAGCGATTGAAAAGCAATGCACAAATTTAAACATTAAACAAAAATGAAAACATCTACGAAATATTTATTGAGGAATCAAAATTTATTTAAACAAAAAAAAAAACAACAAACAAGCACACGATTTTTTTTTACAAATAATATAAATTTAAACTAATTGTACTAATTGTAATGATCTGTATACAAATTGACCGTTTATTTTGATGTTTCAACAATGACAAAAGATGAGTAGCACTGTTTTTTTTTTGAATTTCCAAAGCGCAAACAAAATACATACTAGCAAGTACTTAGTAAACGTATTGAATTTTAGTGATGTCCATTTGAGCAATAAAACGCAAACTATGACCAATTCACTTATCCATTGACAATTGATGCACCTTTGAATGCGATAAAGAATACAAACAAAATTTCAATTGATGCGTTTCACGTTCGTTTCATATAAAAATTTAAAGACCAATCACACTCTTGAATAAAATCACATTTTCCGCGATAGATGACAAATTGTCCATGGATTTAAAGTTTTATTTGTTCGTTTGTTTGCAAAGACGAAAACGTATAAAACAAAAACTTATAGAGAAAAAAATGAAGATTAAAACCTTTTAATTTGTGTGCCTTATTAACAGATTCTATAACTATAACTAATTTAAATATTAATGTTTTTATGTGTGAATTTTTACATTTGAAATAAATTTTTAATAAAAAAACCGAATATATTGAGATTGCGTTTACTATTGACATCTTCTCTTTGAATCGATTCATTTTGAAGACAAAAAGTTGATTTAAGCAATTGTCAACTATGACAACGTGCTCGATGTTATCAGTTCTGTCGGTCTTGCATTTTTGTTCTTGACTTTTTTATTGATTTTGAATGATTTGTGGTATGTGTCATTTTGTATCGATCGGATTTATATGCATTTTCCTGATTATAATATTGATTAATTTTCTCATTGTTTCTGGATGAACCGGACGATTCATACGTAAGTATTGGACCAAATTGCTTTTTAAAGCTACTTTTATGGGTACATGGTCCCCGATTGCAGGCGACAATTTCAATTTTATTACCCTTGAATCGATACATCTGTCCCATGCCGCACGTACGAGAACAAGCCGAAAATCTTGACCAACTGCAAGGTTCTTTCATACATTTTTCCACTTCTTTAACGTCACCGATGCATGTTAATTGACTATCATGTGATTTCAATCGAATACAAGTTCGATTCCGTTCTGTGAAACCAATGCCACACCTTTATCAATAAGAATTTTTGGAATTTCAGTTAATATTTTAATAAGTTTGGTTATTTTTAATTTTATTACGTTTTGTTACATTCGCTCCATTCGCTGAATTCACCCCAATATGGATTGAAAATCACATCAAATGATTGCTCTGTTTTGCCCAAATTATTTTCCGCAACACAAACGTACACACCAAAATCGTCATAGTTTGTATTTGTGACTAACAATTTTTTGTTATCGAAATGATATTTTCCCTTTGGTTTTGTATGATTAATAAACGTAAGTATATTATCATTTTTATACCATGTTATTTTCGGTTCAGGTAGCCCTTCAACATCACATTTTATTGAAAAATTTCCACCCATATTCAGTTTGATTTGCATTTGGGTCGATGCAAGTGACGATGGTGCCTTTTCAACAAATACTCTAAATGTATAATTGAATGAACCCAACGAATTATTTGCATAACAAATGAATGTTGTATCTTCAAGCACACTATCTCTTTTCTGTATTTGAAAACAGAAATATTAACAATGAAAAAAAAAAGAGTCAAAATTGAAATGTATGTGTAAATCTCCTTACCAATGTCAAATTATGAACATCTATCATTTTATTGGATGTATGTTTTTCGCCGCTAATCATTTCCATCCAACTAATTTTGGGACGGGGATTGCCTTCAATTGGACATTCGAGTGATATTTCTTGACCATTTTGAATGATTAGTTTTGCTTCCGTTGCGATGTTATTATTTTGATTTCGCATTTTTATGTTACTTGCTGCGCTGGCCAATCTTGGTGGTGATAAAATATTCAATGTTTTGGACAGTTCACCAACTCCCACCGAGTTTTCGGCGATACAGGTAAAGAATCCATCGTCGGTTGTTACAGATGAAATGTGTAAGGTTCTGTTATCATTTGCCAGCATGTATTTATGTTCTGTAACAAAATTAATGGCAATACCATTCTTATGGGAATCATAAAATGTTTATCGTTAGATGCATACAATTATGTTTCGATTTTAATTTTAGTAGACTATGTTATACATACTTTTTTCCATAACATTTTTTCAACTGGTGGATAAGCATTTTCGAAGTCACAATTCAAGTCGATTGGTTCACCAATTCCAATGTCAATCGATGCATTTGTGTCCGGTGAAAATGTTGGTTTCGATACATATTCGATGAAAGTGCTGCGTTCATCATGACCATATGTATTTGATGCAAAACAATCAAAACGATGTAAACCAGTTGGCCATTCATTGAGATGCAATTCAATTTGAATGGAATAAGGGCATTTGTAACGAAATATCCATTTGATGTTGTCTTGATCGTCACCAAATGGTTTTTCAATCAAATTGGTATCATTATGGTATGTACATAATTCAGATAATCGGAAATCATTTGATAAATTCGATTTCGATGATGAGAACAATGTCTGATTACCGTTAATCCACAACAACGTTGATGACAACGTTGGCATTGGATTTCCAGTCGCATTGCACAATAAATTGTTCTTCCCATCTTGTGCCTGAGATGTTTTATTTTCCGAAATAGATTGTATCGATGGAATGGCTGAAATATATGTAGATGGACATCAGAATAGATAATAAAAAAAAAAAAAATCTTTTAGCATAGCTTACCGTATACATCGAGTGTAAAATGTTTTACACTGCTCGATACAGTGTTCGACACGATGCATGTATAATTACCGCTTTCCGTTAGACTTTGTCCAGGAATTTCGAGTAAACTTCGATTTGCTCCGGATATTTTGACTCTGAAATGGAATTTCACAGCAGTATAAAGTGGAGAGCATTCAAATATGTTCATACTTTGTACAGTTTGTTCTTACTTGTGTTTGTACCATTCGTAGATGGGTTCTGGGTTCGCATGCATTAAACAATTCAATACGACTGAATGATTCTGGACTACTTTTATAATTTGGTTTGTCTCGTTCGTGTCTGACATTGGTGCAACTAAATGATGATTGTGATTTTAACAAATGCACTTGAAACATTCAATTTACTTGAACAACTCACACAAAACATTTAAGTTGACAACAATTTCGGTTGCACCATTTTCATTGGTAGCTGTACACGTGTACTTGCCATGATTTGATGCACTCACATGTTCAATGAATAAAGTTTCATTTGTTGATATGCTTTGACCATTGTGCATCCATTTTAACTTTGAAAAATACAATTTCATTTTGATCTGTGACAAAGAATTTATTTATTTTTGTGATTGTTGTTCACTTACTTCGGGCACGGGGAATCCATGTGCCTTACAATCGATCGAAAAATTGGACGGCGATGTAACATCAATAATTGTACCATTCATTGTTGTATTTTGAAAAATTGGCGCATATTGAACTACAATCTCATATGTATATTCATTATATCCGGCTTCATTTTCGACATGAATTGTGTAATTACCTAGCGATTTGTATATTAAGATGAATCAACTAATTAATAAAATAAAGTAAATTAATTTATTCTTGAAATTACCAACGTCAGTTATGGAAACATTGGAAAAGCTCAAGTCTTTCATGTCACTGTTGAATGGTTTTCCATTTTTTAACCATTTAAAATGGTTAAAATGTTCAAATGGACATGTCAAATTCAGATTGGACCCCAATTGGATGTGCTTTGTATTCTGTAGACTATCAGAAAGATTATGTGATAGCTCCGGTCTGTCTAATATTGAATAAAATAAAAGTATATAACACAATCACAGTCTATACTTAATCAGGTTATCATACAAACACAGTCTCACCAATAATTCGAACACAAATCGAATGCGAATCTTTTCCGAATGCATTTTCGCCAACACACGTAAAATTCTTCTCATTAAATTTTAGTATTTTTGTATCGAGATCCAATACATTGGTTGATGTCTTAGTCGATTGATCATCGGTCCAATAAACTTTGACATTACTTCCAATCGCTGAACATGTAATCGAAGTATGTTCTCCTCTCAGCAAACGTATGTTTTTCTCAAGGCTAGATTGAATTTTTGGTGCATCTGATAATGATAAAAATTAAAAGTGAATGAAATTCGAATGGGAAAAAATCAATATCAAACTACCGTGCACCAGAAAATAAAATGAATTGCTTGCGATGGAAATATTGCTGAACGTTTCACAATTATATGGTTGTTTTATCCATTTTGATGGCGATGTTGTTTTTGCCGAACATTTCAATATCGGGTCACTGTTTGGCGTTACTTGAATGAGTTTTGTATCATTCTCCGAGAGCAAATTTGATGTAACTAATATAAATATATAATTCGATTTTTATCCAATATTTGTTTGAATATAATTTTTTGAAATTTATTGCTGTGGAAAATTGAGTTTGGCAAATGTGAAACAAAATATTTTCATAACAACCTAACTACCATGTTTTGTATGATTGTAAAATTGTACATAATCCTCTCTGTTTTACACTCATACAAATGTCGGAGTCAGTAATGTGCGAATCATCCTTACCCCACTTTAGATCACACATTACAGATCTGAGTGTATATATTGCAAAACTTTATTAAATACAATCCAAAAGTGTCATACCAAAAATAGCCAGCAAAGTATTTGTGTTGAATGGAGCGGTGTTGTTTGATTGCAGAATGCATTCAAAAGCATCTTCATTGGGAACATCTAAATATAAATAATTTTCTTCTACTCCTGTTCCGTTTAAAATTTGTGTTAAATCTGGTGCATGTAGTTTATTTAACCTACACCTTGATATTACATTCGAATTATTTAAATAAACTGCAATCGAATGGATCTTTTCATTTGGACATTCCTCTGAAATAAAACGTCGCAATTTTTTATTATAAATAGAATAGTTCAATAAAATGCGATTCAAATATTTGTTACCGAACAATACAATTGTTATGTTTCTATTATAAACATTGGATGCGATGCAGTCATAAACGTTGAACGGTACTGTTAAATTGCCATTTTCACTTTCTAACTCGACCAAGTTCACATTTTCATTAGTACTGCATTTGTGAAATGAGTTTTTCTCATGTATGTCTTCAATTTTTGGTGGTCGTTTTACGTTTATATCAATCGAAAAAGTATCATTGCCGAATTCGTTGAACAACGAGCACTCGTATGTGCCACTTTCTTCCTTTGATATATTTTTAATATACCATGTGTAATCGATTATATTTGCAGAATCATCGCTAATAATTTCTTGTGTTAAATTTTCGATTCGGTTCCACAAGAGCATTTGCAATGGTTCGCACATTTCACAGTGACATGTCAAATTAATATCATCACCCTCCGACACATTTAGCTGTTTTATATTGGTCTTTGAAATGTTTGGTGGACCATTTGCTAGACCTTTTAGTGTAACTTTTCGAATGGCAATCGGTTCAATTCCATTATCAAGATTACATTCGTATACTCCTTCATCTAAAAATTCAAACGATTCGATTTGCAATGGACTCTCGTCAAATGTTTCGAATGTATTTGCATTTGGAAATTTCCATTTGATTTGAGCTTGTGGTAATGAAAGTCCAGTGCAATTAACGACCACCGGTTCACCATACGTTACATAGATCTCTGTAAGAAATATTCCATAATAATTTATTGACGAAGAACATTCATTGCAGTATCATCATTACCTTCAACTTCGATTTCATTTAATATGGGCGCAAAATAAACGGTGAATTGAGTCGATGCTGTTTGTTTGCTACTACCCGCTTTAACAACAACTGAATAGTTTCCCGAAAGCTCTTTTATCACATTTTGAATGATCAAATTGTATTCTGAAATCTAAATTCAAATTCAAATATATTATAATTTTAATGGATTTTATGTATTTGTATTTACCATGTAAGTTTTACCATCGGTAACAATTTCAGCGCCGTTGAAATACCACTTAACACTTGGTGTGAATTTTGATGATGCCACAATTGTAGATGGTATTTTGAATTGGGATTGTTTCTCCGTTCCAATGTATTGACTATCTGGTATGGTAACTACCAGAGGGGTTGGCATTATTTCAATTTGAATACTTTGATTGGACAAGCCGTACTGATTAGAAGCTACACATGTATATTGACTACCAGCATTTGGTTCAGATGATTCAATTTCGTATTGTACATTCGTCATCGATTCACTGCATTCAAAATTGATTTATTTCATTAAATAATTCAACAAATATTCATTAATATAGAGTGACAATACTTTGATTTTAATCTTTTGACTTCCTTTTGATTATGATAAATCCGAATCGTTGACGGAACTAATGATTGAACGTTGCACTTGAGGAATAAAGTTTCACCTTCGGTAACGCTTGTATTTGTTTCAAGTATAGTAACTTTTGGCGGCACTCCATCCAACTCTTGTACAGTTGTCGATATCATTCTTTTTATTGGGTTCATTTTTTCATCGTATCCGGTCACCTTAATGTTATTTTATAACATTGTGGTTTTTTTTTGTAATTTTTGTCTTTTGAAAAGTCATTGAATATATTCTTACCAAAATTTTAAACGACTCCTTTGGCGGTTCAAATGCAGCCGTTTCATAAAAAAACTCTATTGTATTTTCAATTTGTTTCTCTATTAATGGTAGAATGATAGGCTCAGCATCATCAAATTGCAAATGTGCTTCGGTTAAGTTTATTTTATGTGACGATACAATTGTTAAAATATTTGGCAATCCTAATAAATAGAAAAGAGTTGAATATACGCCGGAAGTAATTGAAAAAGCTTACCGCCCCAAGGAGTAAAATGACTTATATCTGACGTTCTATTTGGAGATTCAACTGAAAAACCATAAGATAAATGTATTTTAGAGTTGGCTGTCAAACGAACAGAATGAGGTCCATGTGCAAATGTCTCAATTTGCCATTCACCCGGAACTGGATTTTCAATCGTATATCCTTTTACATATATCAAACTAACAGAGTCGAATTTATTCTTTACTGCTATGTTAGTCGGATCGTAAAACCAAACTTTTGCCTTTTCGCCGGCAATCATAATATTGAGATTTTTCATTGTCTCATCAACGGGAAATGTCCATTGGCTCAATTCACTATGATTTGAATAGGTTGAAATTAATAGGGTATGCTGTTTGTCCAATTTTTTTGTTACATCTTGTAAAATTACTCCAATATCTTGAGTTGTAATATCGAATAGTTGACCGTTACTAACTTTGATTAGTCGGTCAAATACTTTATAGTGTTCGGTGTTCCTATTGTTACAGTAACCAGTTAGTAGAAATGTTATCTGAAATAAGTTAATTTCATGGTTTTTAAGTTTCCACTATGTCTCTAGAAAGTTCAGGAAATTGAATCATAAGTTTTAAGCTCCTACCCTCACATTTTTTTTATCGAAAATTGGAATTAGCACATTTTATATGTTTTACGGACTTGCGTAAAAATTGTAAATATACTTACAGTGATTTGTTTGCGTTGTATCACTTCGATGATATCTTTTTCCAAAAAATAATCTTTTATTGATGCATCACTAAATGCGTACACATAAGAAAATGGCAGACAATGGTTTAATGCCTCCATCATTCCTAAAATGTTTAATTAATTTGCCGTGTATGTCAGAGAAGTTAATTTTTATGCAAATGATCGTTACAATCGATTAGAACCAAAACTAAATCGAAAATTTGGCGTTACCCTCCAAGCGAAACAAAAGGAATGTTCCAAAGATTTTTTGTGGCAAAAGAAGCAGAGCATGTAGTCGCATTTATGAAGCAACGCACCACAGAAGCGCTTATTGTTTTTGTCAGGAACCACTCCTGAGCTCGGATTTATATACAGCGGAAGTAATAATAATAACCCATACATAGCTAGAAGCACGTTTTTTTGTGAATGACGATGTCATGCTCTGCGAAGCATAGCCGTAATTCGTCATATAAACGACTTTTGAATCAATTTTATAACCAATCAACGAAGCCGTTTCGCAGTCGATTTAGTTTTAGAAGCATCCGTTTCGATCTTTGATAATAATTATCAAGTACCATTAAGCATAGTCTTCGGACAATCGTCACCACCATAAATGTCAACATTGTTTAAAGCGTCCAAAAGTTCATCTTTATCGTCCGTCACCAATGAGGGGCCGTTTGCTAAAATAACATGTTTGATTTGTAATAATCTAACAATGTCCTTGTCCACATATTCACTAACCCAATGCTCCATTTTCTTCGCGAAATGGTACAAAAATATAATTATAAAATGGATTATCTTCAATCTTAGAAAACTTATTGACTAACATTGTAACCCCTTTCCGAAGTTGATCCAGGTCATCTTTCATTGATGAGGTCGCATCAAAAACAAGCACTAAACTCTTTTGACCTGGTCGTGGTTGATTTGCTTTCATTGAGATGCGCACATCATTTTTCACTTCACGTTTAACAATCGAACGACCCACATTTTCTATTTGATTATTTAAGCAAGAACTTTGATCGTTGCATTTTATTGAACTATTTATAAACGGTTGTTTTAAATTATATTGGTTGCTATCTATGTATGACAATGATTGTGTTGCACACAATAACAGAATCAATTCACTGTACAGCACAATTTTAATGAACATTTTTTAAGCCTTAGAAGGTATCTTTTTAATAATAAATAGTGTAAAAAAAACGTCAACACCCAAGTATTATTTCGATTAAACTGATTTCAACATGTTCATGTTTCACATTGAATGAGCACAATAAAATTATCGCTTTTTTTTTTTCAAGTAAGAATACGGTTGGAGGTCAGTGTGCCTATAACATTGTAGCGTTTATTTACGTAAAATCTGTTTTCTCAGAAATATACCGCAAAATTATAATATGTCATACATATTTCTAGGGATGTGCTCATTCCTTGTTCACTTTGGCTTTGAAGCGCGTGGAATAAAAATGACACATACTTTTCTTTAACAAAAAAATATCTGTATGATAACAATAGAATAGTCAAGAAAAAAATGGCAAGACCTTAAAAAAACGAATAATACGAGTTTTTCATTTTTTATATTACATAGTACGATATTATTATCACTTTTGTTTTCAAAACATTTTGGTAATCGCAAAACATATAGTCTGGTCACATTTTTTGGCACAAGTATTACTATAATATAATTTGCATAGCTGAATATGCCAGCTTGATATTACGTTGCAGGAAGATATTTTCGTTGTCGGTTGTTGTGTACGCTATTTCGATTTTGGTTTATCTCTTATTCATATGTACTTAAATTTCCGCTGAACATTTTATTTACACAATTTGGAGCGTTAGAAATTGCGTCTACTTGATCTCAGTCAAAAGTTTTTTTTTTTTTTTTTTCAAATAAAAGACAGAAACATTTTTTTATCAGATTATCGTAGACAAAAATCATACATCACTATAATATATAAAAATTCTTTCATCTTTTGATTAGAGAATTTAAATACAAAGGAATGGTTTTGTAAGATATAAGTTGCTGTTTAGTGAAGTTCTAAAATATAACTGAATTTTATTGAATTTTGCTGTAACATCGAGAAGGCAAAATTCACAATTTAATTTTTGTTACAAATGAAATTAAATTCTATTGAATTGAATTGAAATTAAAAATATGTTGGTGCAAAGTGCAATTTGAAGAAGAAAGAATAATAATTGAAACTGTCGGTTTGGCAACGATCTTCGATTAAATTTACAAAAAGAAAAAAATTGTTGATTGAACCACCTTTTATCAAATGAGTTTTGAGCATAAAAGAATTGTTTGCCGTCGATTGAAAAACGGGAATGCCACCTCATATCCATATTGCCAAGGTCCGCGATCTGTTTCTTCTTCCATTTTTCCACCAGGTAATAATTCTTGGATGAAACACCTTTGCTGATCTTCTTTGCTTTGACCAAAGAAAAACTGTCTATCTCCTATATTGAAGTGAAATGCAACCGAATATATCTATATATCCATTGTCCATTATCTGTTTCTTCGCCCACTTTTCCATCAGGTAATAATTCCTGAATGAACCAATTGAATCTGTTTAAAATATTTTGACTATAGAAAAACACTCTACTTCCAATCTTGAAGGGAAATGCAACAGAATATCCAACTTTCCAAGATCCGAGATCACTAATAGTACCTATTTTCACTTCATGATAGCCGTTACACGAATAGAAAATTAAGAACGAAGAATAAATAATATTATCAGCCAGATATATTTTAGCTCATCATAGGATGACTTCAGCTACTTGTATGGAACCAGAAGATGGAAATCATTGCAATTGTACGAAATTCTCCATTAATTGCATTTATTTCGGAAATAAGACACCTTCAGGTAAGCGAAACTGTGACAAATATAAGTGTGACGCCATTGTGTCTCACATGTACACAACATAAAGTGATTTACCCAGACATAATATTGGAATATTTTCAGCCAGCTAAATCAGTTCAGGACACAAACATCAGGTGCTGGAGTGAAATCAATAGATTATTATAGTGATTGTAACAATGAACGTGTTTTTATATCTGATTCAACTGGCTGAAAATATCTCAATATAATGTCTGGATTTACCATTTAGATGTAAAGGCTTTACCAACTTACTGTTTTTGTCACAGTTGGAAGAAGCGTCACTTGAGCAACTACCGATCCAAATCATAAATAAAAATGGAATTGGTATTGAATCAAAAGAAATAAGTATTTTGGTAGAAAAAGTGCAAAACTAAACAATTGAAATGAAATGAAATATTTAACGGAATCCATAAGCGCAGAATCTGAAATCCATAAAATTAGTTTATTTTTCAAGAATAAACCTTTGTTGGTTTTTTTTTGTTTCACGTTTATAACTACTTACATTTCCAGTAAACAATTAAATTGCTCAATTCGAAGCTTTCGAAACGAATAAATATTTCATACGAAGCTTTACCTATAGGTAATTGATGTATTGCACACTGGCAGCTAAATAAAATGTTTTTCAAACACATCTTTTCAATTGCGTACGTATATTGTATATTTGATTTTAGAAAAACACACACACATTTTTTTTCTCTTTCGTTAAATTTATAAGTATAATTTTCTCAGTTTATCACACAATTAAATGATCGAACCACCTTACAATCGTTGTGGATTCGATATATGATTTGGAATGATACGCATTTAATTTTATAACGATATCTATCATTTACATTTACAACATTTTGCCTTGAAGCTGCAATTCGAACAACAATTTTGTCCATAATTTAAATAATCATTAATGTTTTGTTTAAATTAATTTAATTTAACTAATAGTGACATCAACTTTGACTGTAGCCAATAAGTAGCTTCTCGAAATGAAGAATTCTACATTTTTTTTTTAAATTAAATATCATCGCTGACAAAATCACACATTTAAATCGGACATCATTTTACGAAAATCGGTAAGTGAACCGTACGTATCGAAATCGTCTAAATGACGTCGTTCTGGAACTACATTCTGTGGTCTGGGCAATGAAAGAGGGACGGGTAATAACTCTGGCATTACTGAATGATGTGTTATTAGAGCCCGAAGCGATGAAAACTCTTTTGTGAAACCCTGCAAAATATGAATAGATTTTAAGAAAAATGAAAACCATTCTCAAATGTGATAGATGAGGAAATCCGTAATATATTAATAAGTTACCTTGATCTTATATCCTTGTGACGTTCTTAAAATGAGATAGTGTGCTACTTTTGGCGCTGGTGGTGGTACACGCAATGATAGAGCAAAGCAGCCGGGTTTTGTGCTACTTTGACGTACTAGAAAGGCACCGGGACTCTTTCGACTTAGAACTTCAAGTGAAATTTCCCGAGGTAAACCAGCTTGAAACCATGGCGCATCCTTCAATTCAGCCTGTTCCAATATACTAAGACCGCGTATACGTTTCTCTTTTGTCGAAAAGGCAAACATTTTTGGACTTGAATTGGCTAGAAAAATGAAAAAACAAATGAATTCATAAATTTCACATGAACAAATTAATTCTAATCGATTTATAGTGGAAAATAAAATTGAAAATCTTATATTTTGAATAAATAAATTTGCATTTTAAATAAATTCTTTGGAACAATAAATGAATACGGTTGCATGTTTTCTCTGCTCCATATGTATGCATGAGATTATAAATAATGCAACGAAATAATGTGGTGGAAGAGTATGCACACCGTAGAGCCAGAATATTTCGATTGACTCGAAGCTTGATTTGTTGGCAACGTCGCAACGTTGGACTTTGACCACAAAATATTCAACATTATAACACTCAAATGAAATGCGCATAGAAATTTGACTTGGTTTGCATATTTGCATGAAAATCAATTTATGAGCATTTAAAAATTGAAAATTCTCATTTTCTGTTCACATTATTACATTATCTCTTTTACATTAAATTTGGTATTACATTACATTCAATTTCGGTTTATACATCTTTTGTTCGTAATTTTTGTGCAAAAAGCAAACATGAATTGTCTGCTCTTTAATAGAAATGGTTTCTTTAAATCATAAATTTTCGAGTGGAATGAATGTTGAAAATGTGTTGTTTTATTTTTGGATTTCATCTGTACGTCCATCAAACTGTTCGTCAACAACATATGCATACATGTAGAGACAATGACTTCTTAATGAAGCAAAAAGTAAATAATAATTTGCATGCAGATAAAAGGAATAATGGTCTAGCTGTTTCGGTTGGATTTGTTCCAATTCCTTTGTATTTAATATATATGATCACTAAAAATGTGTCTGACTATTGTTCATTTAGTAGTTTAATAATAGAGCACTCACCACTGCTGGTTTCCCGCAGAAAATGTTTCTTTAAATCGAATTCACAAGGATCTCTATAGCTTTTATCCAAAACCGATGTTAAAGATTTACGACACGAATCTCCGAATTTACTGGAAATGATTTTATCGGGATCGCAAATTCCCTCATTGACATAGCCATCGGATATTGTGTGCATTGACCCAGAAGTTGGTGATGGTGTATTCAATACCAATGGACGACTTTCTTCTGATGTTCGTAGTAATCCCATGGCAAGGCGTTTTACCTAGTTGTAAAAATTGTTTATACAAATAAATGCATAAATTATTCTCCGTTTCATCTCAATATCCTACTTTTTAAATAGTGTGTGTTTTTTTAGTTAACATTTAATTCGATAAAATATATTTTGTTCATGCATTTTATTCAAAAATATTTTATGAAATTGGAATGCTTACCAGTGGAGGTTTGTCTATGAGTCTTCTACAATTATTTAGTTCTGTTGGTGAATTGTCTTCTTCAGAGCTCGCTGATCTTGATGCGATATTTTGTATGTTTGTATTTTCACAGCTGTAACATTTGTATAGAACAGAGCAGTACCATATTAATAACAATAGCAAGCAAAAGTCAATCAAATCACGAAGAAAATTTCATTTACAAATTACAACTATAGCACCGCCCTATTGTACATTATTTTATGTATAAGACATATAGTATACATATAAGTATTTTAATAAAATTATCATTCGAGAATGTAGAGTATTGCATCGTATTAAACTTACGTTGTGCTTGCTTTGGAGAATAGATGTGGCGGACGTTTGCTGGGTGATTCTTGGTGATGATCTGGAGCAGTTGCCGTCGTCGGTCTCTCAACTCTTATGCTAATATTCTGCATGCCGTTGAATTTATTATCGTTCTTATTTTGTTGTTTGTTTTGTTTGCTGCTCTTTTTTGGCTTCACTTCTGTTTTATTAATATTTTTCGTATAACTGGCGTCACACTGAATTTTCCATTTAAATGCATCAGCCAAAATTCAATAAAATTAAACGAATAAAAAAGATAGAGAAAAGAAAATAAATATCCCGTTAAAACTGTTTTCCCAAATACATCTATCTATGTATGACAATCGTTCAGTAATATCTTGATTATTAAATAGCATAACAACATGTAAGTGAAATCTGAGCAAGCACGAATCATATGAGAAGTAATCATATAAGCTGAAAATATTTAATGTCTATAGATCCGTTAAAGTTCTTGAACGTTCATTCATTAAAATTACATGTTTCGATGGTCGAGAGAACTTTACCGATTCTAATCATATACTTTGTGACCAAACCCTGAGTCATAAAAAGTGATTGGACGTATGTCATCTTAATCCTTGGTAGAGATATAATCTATCCATGAATGAATGAAGGGTTACTTCATCAAAAGCAAAATAGATGAGTTTTGGTTAATGCAACGACATGTTTTAACTTGATGTTTGTCGCCATCAAGTGAATTTCCATTTGTTGTTTTACATTTTTTTCAAGATACTATGGAACAAATGTCTATGTTTCGTTGATGCTGATACGTAAACTGTGGCAAAACTTACCTCAAAGTAAATAGGCTCCTCTTGATTGAATTTGTTGATTTTTTTAAACTTTCGTTCGTCTAATAAACCCTTCATGAAATTGTATACTGCACGTTTGCACTTGCGTTTAAAGTCTTGTTGGTTTTTCGGCTCTGAGCTATTTGTTAGATTTGTTTGATGTTGATGTTTATGACAGTCAAACGATGCATTCGAGTTTTTCGCAAGGAAATTCCTTAACTGAGACACATAAAAATCTGAGGCTACAACATCACACCGTCCATTTACATCGACAACGTTGTTATGAGCTTTCGTATTTTTTGTTCCAAACACATTTCGAATCTGCTGAAATGAAAAACAGAAGGCAAAATGTTGAAATAAAATAATGAAACCAGAATAAAAACTATCTTTTCTTCAACAACAAAATAATCATTTTACGCAAACAAAAATGGCTTGGGGTAATTCTTTCTTATCGCTTAGTAAATATCAGTAGCTGGTAGTGAGTGGTTTTTCTCTTGGCATGACATTCTTTTGACTGCTTCGCAAAAAAAAAAACGAGAAACAAGCGAAAATCTTGATAAAATAATAATTTGTTTCCCAAACACTCTCGATCATGATACACATCAGAGCGTAAATAACGAATCGACAGTACACCAGTGGTGCAACACCACATAGTGTGTGTATGTAATGTCATAAGTTCTTTATCTTTTTCTCTTCTCTCTCACTCTCTCTCTCTCTCTTGGACACTCTGAAATATATGTTGAAGCCAACGTACGTGTTAGTGTGTTGGGCTTGCCATAACTATAGTCTTCATCGATAATATGTTATGTACGGCAATTTATGCATTCCCGCCTTTTAACAAACAATTGCGACAAACGTTTTTGTACCGAATGTTTTTCATGGAACCATTGAGAACATTGCTGCCCCAAACTCATATTCGCTTTTTTCCACCATTCATTCAACAAATTCTATCTCCCAATTTATGGAGCGCTTCAAATGGCAAATATTTTCTGCAATCAGCAAATAAATTTCATTCACATGCACTCGTGGTATGTATAGTGCAAAGCGTGTATCTGTGTGTAACTATAAATACAATGTACGTAGCGCACAGTGTCAGAAAAGAAGATGAAATTGTATAATTGCCGGTTAGTAGACGGTGTTAGTAATGTAATTTTGTGTTATATTGCCATTCTACGACTAGAGTGAAATAAAATATTTTTTTTTCTTCTGCAGAGCTGTTCTTTTTCTGTGTCTATCCATTCATCTGGTTGTCGCTGTCTCCACCACTACCACCTTCTTCTACCACCATTCTGTCTTTGTTGCATTTTACTTGGCTTATTCTCCACCATAGACGCATAAAATGCGATATTGAATATCTTTTCATGTGGATATCAGAAGTTGTGTGTGTGTGTGTGCCACACTGTAAATGTGGTTGGTGGTAAGTGCTAAAACATATGATAACAGCATACAGGATCATACAGGGTTCGGCACTCGAGAGATGAAGAACGGGCATTTTGCTATCGGTACATTGCCAGTACATTTCATGAATATACAAAACAGTTGGGCTTATGCTGTAAAATTCTTTATAATGTATTTTGTATGTACTTTTTTGTATGTGAGATATTTTGTACGTTTGTAATGTCTGACATTTTTTTGCACGTTATTTTATTTGGTCTTTGTTCTGTTTGCAAACACGATATATATATATATATTTTATGCTGTCGTTTCTCTTTTTACATCTTGTTTGTGATTTAACGTAAATATTCGTCATGGGAAAAGTGGAAAATGTTCAAGCTAATTTCCTGCGCTCAAGTATGTTTGTCTGTTTGCTTGTGTGTAACAAAATTACGTTTGGCACTATAAATTTCATTATGAAACTCAACAACCGAACTGTATGTGTGCATGTGTGCAAGCCTTATTCAATTTCATCTTTTTTTATGTTTATCGCCGAGCAGAGTCTATGCAATGGTATTTGGCATGGCTGAAAATGTGAACGGTTTGAATAAAAGCAAACACACGAATGAATCGATGCGACAAGTGCCAGAAAAAAGTGTGAAATTGTCTATTACTTATATTTGTATGGAACAATTTTATTTTTATTATACTGTTGAGCGCCGTTTAATCAATGTGGATGACAAGAACGAGAACGGAGACACATGGATGTGAATATAAAGGAAATGACGTGGCACGGAAAGATAACAAACAATGCAAGCGCTAAATATAATACTTGAACACAGACTACCTCTCGACTTAGTTTCAATGCACAATCAAATCCGTTTTTTTCACAATCCGTTTAAAAAAAAAGAACAAACCAATTCTGTTATATTACAGCAAAAAAAAAATTCAAATGAGAACAAAAGTGTGTTATTGTGGCCACTTATCGCGGAATCAACTATCACCATACAATAATAAAAAAAAAGAGCCAATAAGTGTTACAAATTTATTTCAATTCAAATTCTGATAAATTCGGTAAATTTCAATTCGGATAAATTGTTGAGAAATAAGATGTTGGATTTGCATTATTAATAACAATTACATTCTGCATTGAATGTAAACAAGTGACAAAGGGCAGTATTATGCGTATATTTTCTTGTCACATGCAACGAACAAATCATTTGAAATGTTCTGACATTTTCGTTTGCTTCACTGCATTGTCATATGCAAACATGCACCCATTCTAATGTGCTTTATATTGTCTAGACATTTCACTTTCACAAATCAACACACATTCAGAATAATGACAAATTGGGTTTGAAATGCGATTGCAACAGTTGTACGGTACAATTTGAATCAAACGCGTATGGTGCCGTATGCAAAAACCAAGTGCAATTATGTCAATGCAAAATAAGAAGCATTCAAATCGTATGGATAGGTATTATTTTTTCTCTCGAAAATTTATGTGTATAATATGCATGGAAATGTCGAAATAAAAAAATCCTCTCTTTTACATTAACTAAACGATGCAAACTGCTGCAAGCTTCACAATGTGATTTTCCCTTCATATGCATCGCTTCTATCAAGAGTAAACATATCCATATTTTGCTTTTGATGGGAGTATAACAGTATATCTGTAAATATGCAAGCAAATAACTTTTTTTCCTGCCATTACCATTCGGTGAAATGTTCAACGTTAAATTTTCTGAATTACATTCAATACAGTATATGCATACAAATGGCACACCGAAATCTGAACAGAAACAATGTTGAAACAAAAGAAATTACATGATTTATATTGGTTGGTGTATGTGTATTTCATAAAATTGTTCATCTGTTGCTTTTATTCCAGTTGGCACTACTTTTTCTCATATTAAAAAAAAAAAAACAAAATTATTATTAGATGAATGCTCCTCTCCATTTGGCATCAAAGGCATTTTGCTTTATATTATGCGAAACCAACAAAATAAAATAAATTCAATTGAAAAGTAACTGTATATCAAAACATGTTGAAAGAATTTTGAATTGACGCTGTTACTTGTGCCGGTGCCTGTTTTTCGCCTACGTTTATTCAATTCAAAAGCAGGTCTACTCTGCCTTCAAACTAGTTCCCACTGTTGACTAAACATGTATCGAAAAGAATAATATCGATCTTCTCATATTGAACTATAGCAAATAATTAATGTTCGTTGAATATTCCGCACCCAGACGATTGAATTGTATATAGCAGAATTGACACGTTCATTTCAACTGCATAACAAATCACATACATTATTTCTCATAAATAATTCAATTTATATAATGCAAACAGAAAAATGTATTTTACTTTCTTAAATAAATTGGCATCGCGTCTATTGACAATGTATTTGAATCACACCCATGCAATATATTGAATCACAACTGCCTCCAGCCACATTTCTGTCAATGTTGTAGTAATAAAGATTTTTTGTAAATATTATGGCTACAATATAGAAGCACGCGAGAAAAAAAAATGCAAATAAATCCATTGCACATGACTGTGAGCGGAAGCTTGAAATGAGTACAATTCAATTTGTATTATAATATTCGGGATCAAATTAATTCATTAATGTGTGCAAGTTTTAATTTGGTGTTTATATCAACATGCCTTGCGGCAAAAACACTGCACAACAAATTAATTGAAAAACGCTCTGCTCATGTGTATACCATCCATTTGTGTGTACATTGTACATTGTACAAGCCAAAGCTTTATAATTTAAATCCCATTTTTCCCTGGAAAAAGTTTTTATAGCCATTGGGGTGAATCATATTATACGGTGATATGAGCTAATTGCTTGTAATTTTTCCGATAATTTTAGCATAGGTGATTTTGATATAGTTAGAAGACCATCCAATATTATAAAAAAAATCTCCGATATCATAGAAGAAAATTTAACACTTTTTAAACTATTGATTTCTTACTCTTGTTGAATAAAACTTTCTTTTATTCTTTTTTAAACAGTGATTCTCTTCAAACAGAAATAAATCTATTGAAAACTTTATGGGACAATTTATGGGTTTCTCATTCGATTGGTTGTATCGAATTAAACTAAATCGAAAGACTGAGGACACATTTGACCTTTGGGAAGAGACTTCACTAAATTAAGTAGAAGAGTGTTCATAACGAAATTTTTTTTTTTGAAATGCAAGTCCATTTTCAATTGGTTTTTCTATTGATCTTTAAATTTAGATAAATATAGAATATTGATTCTATACAGTGGTGTACTTGAATGAATAGAATTGTTAAATGCAATATCCAAGTATTCTGAATTGAAGTTTGTAAAAACATATATATTTGATACGGTCGCGATAGATTAAAAAATATTATTTAACGAAACGACCCATGAAATTGATTTTCTGAATGAGCTTATGAAAAAAAGTTAATTTAATTTATTCGAACTTTGAATCGGGGGATGGCTCATAGTATTAAAAAACGATTCCATAATTTTCTCTTTTTTCTTTTTGCCGAACTGCGTTTTACTAATCCTCCTTAAGTCTATGCCAAATGTACGACATACGTTGATTGTTCTGGTAACGAAAATAGAGTCCGATTTAAAAATTCAAATAATTTAATTAAAGTAGAAAAAGTTCTCGCTTATAATGACCTTTCATATAATTTAGTTTATGCGAATTAATGTGAAATACGTCACAGTATACGATGCATATGCAAAGAAAATGTGAATAAATAAGTTGTATGGGAGGGATGCTAGTCCTCGGTTTCGATATTTTTCTAAACCGTTTCGGCAGTTGATTCAACTACTAAATTCTTGATGACTTCAGCTGGCTTGTTCGTCTCTGCCCAAAGCGATTTTCTTTCCTAGAGACAGTTTGTGTGCCTGTAAATCGATAAAAAGTGAGCAGTAGACCAAGGGTAAAAATATTGAGAAAGAAATGAGCACGAAACTGCTTGGAAAAATAATTCCAAGTGCCTGATAAATAACAAAAACAAACTGCCATTGTTATATATGCAGATAGATAGATATTTGTAGCCACTTATTTGTAGATATTTCGAAGAAAAAAAAGGAACGGCAAACATAGATACGCTCAATAAGCGCAAAAGATATTTACAATTAAAGTGATGCATGCGCAAAAAGAAAAACTTACAGTGGATAAAATGTGCTTTGTACTTTACTACTGGCTATCATTGTATTCGTAAATTACCTCATATAACTTATTATGATAATGATGAACAAATGACTGGATTGAAAAGAGCGCGCGTAACGCACACACCGACTCAATTACTTGCAAAGCTTGGGGGGGAAAACGGAAGACACCATCACAAAAAAAGGTCAAACTCAAAAGCACTGTGGGCAATTTCAATTCCAAAGTGAATATTGTGATAATGGTTTTGGGTTCTCGTTTCTTTCGCATCGCATACAACGGAATTTTTTTTTCATCATATATACTTTTCCTTTTTCACCATGTTCCTATCTATTTTTATTTTATTTGTTTCGAAATTGAACTTGTCCTATCCACAAAGGCAAAATGGAAACATCGGCATAATAATTCTGACAATGGATTTCTCTAGCAGAAAATCACTTTTCCAAATCGGGTCGTGTATGAAGTGAGCGCAATGAAGGCACGATGGAAAAGCGAAAGCAGAGTCATTCAATCAGATCACGGCCACGAAGTGTTCAGCACTTAAGTGTTTCAGACAAGTGTAACAACAGCTTTTTTCACATTCCGTGCACTTAACGATGATGGATTTTTTGTTAATGTGCATCTAAATGTGCTTTGGCGTTACAGTGTATGCATATTTTGTGTGATGATTTTCTCTCTTCGTTATATTTAATGTGTGCTGTCGCTTTCATTCATTGTTTCATATGACATATTAAAAGATTTCCATGTAAATATTTTATGAGCAAACATCGGTGCTTGTTCTATATATTTATTGTCTTGGCTTTGGTGGAAACTTGGATCCAATAGGTTTTTCTGTTTTTCTTGGTCTATAAAAATTATAATGAGTAAACTGTAAGTGTGTGTATGTGTGTTTTTTCGCTTTTATACTTTTTTTTACATAAATTGCATGAAATATAAATTCAAAATAATTTCGTTGAGTATGTGATTCATTTCAATTTGTGATTTAATATATTTTCCGTTCTAAATGTTTTGTGGCTACATTTGCAATAGAGACTGACAATAAAAGTGAAGGCATTTGCTATATATTTTTCGATTTTTTCGTTATCGCATTGAAATTCAATTAGCAAAAAATAATTTTTCATCTATGGCATTTCATGAAAGTACGATTTGGATTTATTTTATCGTCTATTTGCATAACATCTCAAAAGAATTACGTTTCAGATAAACCAATTAGTATTCTAAACACACGAGTGCAAGTGTTTTTGTTTTGATTTAATTTTGATAGCAATTTCACAATGTCCGGACTCAGGCGAAGCTGGACCGGTATCTAATTTCCTGGTGTTTTTTAGCTCTCAGCAATTGCTTAACCTGTATACATACACCGATACACGTACACATTGTAAGTTGTGAACAGTACACACGTAGAAATCATGTTGCTTTATCGTCAACTCTTCGAAATTGTTATTTGCTTTTTGTAACATTCAAAATTTTCCTGGACTTAAAATTGTTGTTGTTTTTGTTTACGTGTTTTCTTCGTTAAACCAGTTTACTTATTTTGCATTATGTTCAATTGTAAACGACTTGAAGTAAAATGCAAATTTTCCAGCTACCCGTCGTTACAAAATCTCCATCTATTTTACGGTTGCAAAAGAAGTACGTCATGATAAATTCAAATATAAGAAAATTGTGCACAATGAAATGCGCTTTGCTAATGACTACTTTCAGGACACACTCATATAAAATGTAAATGAAAACCGCGACTTTCTCATCTCTTCCGTTATTTTTGTTTTCGACCATATTTTTTTTCGACTCGACTCTGATTTAAAAAAAAAATGTATTTAAAAAAATATATATTTCGCGTTACCTTTTTTCGACTGAAGAAATGGCAAACGAAGGTGAAGAAAAAAAACAATTATTGCACATTTAAATCTCAAAAACTAAAGGTAAGCGGGTATCAAACAACATATGGCTAAAGGAAATAACAATGGTAAATTTTACAGGCGACCAGCAAACAGAATTCTAATAAATACAAGCTGGAGTCACAATCTCAACGCAAAACATTAAAACGCAAAGTCTTGTGCAGTAAAATTAAAGGCATTTATTCCGAAATTGAAGCGGGTTTGTGACCGCGCATTCAAAATGAACAGTGCAACAGCATCCAAACGATGAGGGAGATAAATGTGTGTTTGTACAAAACCATCCGAGAATAGTAGCAACAATTGCGTTGATGGTCATGAGAAAGGATAAAAAATGGTATTGCCGAAATACTCGGCGAACATATTGTTGTTTACCGTAAACAAAAAATCTCACCAAATGCCCATTGTGGAGCAACAACCAAATATATTCGGTGTACTTTGTTGCAATAAAAAAAAAACACGGAAGACAATACAAAAATGTAAATTCAACTTCTGTGTGTCGTTTAACACACGCGCATAAATATGAAAACATTTTATCCTTTCTATTTTTCTCTCACAAAATATGTACATTTATTTTTGTTTTCGGTTGATAATATTTTATTTGATTTTATTTTGTAAAAAGCTCGTGTTATTGTGACGAACGAATATAATTCTTTCTTTTCGTTGTGATTGTGAAGAATGTTTGCTACTAACACCGTGATTCTTACAAATTCTGGAACAGAATTAATGGCAATAAAAGTGTCTGACTTGTGCTATTTCTCCCTCTTTTCATTACATTTTTTTTTAACTTCTTTGATTTGGATTTTTGTTTTGGTCTGCTCGTAATGTTCACATTGCTGAGTTTTTACATTTAATTACTTTCATGCTTGTTTTCATTTGATGTAACAAACAGATGGTTATTTAAAAGTAATAGAAGAGAAAACTTCAGTGAATATTTCATTTTCGATTCCAATTATTATTAATTACCGGACGAAATGCTCGGTTATACTTTGCATGCATATCAGAATATCAAATTCGATTTGTCTGCATATATGAGAGAAAGGAAAATAACGTTCGAAATAAGCCAACACCGCAAAATGTTAAGATCTAAATGTATCGCATTTTTGTAACTCTGCATTTTGAATATTAGAATCAATGTACTACCGCAAAGTGTCCAAATTTGATGGGTATTAAATTAAAATTATTGTGGTAGTAATTATGTTCGAATTTATAAAATATTGGTACTTTTCGATGATAATAATTCATTATTCAAATAATTAATTAAGTACTACTCCAGCTATTTCCAAAGTTTCGTAATAAATGAATGTGTTAAGTCATTTATGAATCGCTTTTTTTTTCTAATGCGGCAAATAGTTTTTGCTGAATACTAAAGCTTGGAATTAACACGAAACCAACAGATGTTATTTAGAATTTGAATCACATGTCGTGAAAGTCTTTGGTCGATAAATATTTAAATAGGGATTATTATGTAGTTGGAAGAAGAACAACAGAATATTTGCATGTGTCGAAAATACGTGAACCTGAATCTTTTGAATAGTTTTGGGTTATTGCGCGCATCGAATCAACACACGAATTTTGAATGAACGATTCACTCAAAATTTTGCTATCAAAACTATTTTCGGTTGGATTGGGTAGTGGGTGAGATTTGTCTACTGCACATAATATATTTTCCATGAGATTATGCCACCTGAAATGCACACGTATGAATCTGAGTTGGTGCTTATCGTCTGAAACATTTTTGAACATCTTCGTTATGTGCACACGAGTGACAAAAACACACTGAAACTATATCAGAACTAAACGACCAGCATATTCATTCTATTCAGCCAACATCTCTCGATTATCCGAAAAATGTCTCGGTCGCACCGATGACTACAATTCGTCGTTGTGTATTTATAGTATTTTGTGGTTTTAGTTTTAATATTGTTATTTATATGATCACACATGAAACCATAGGTGTCATAATTAATATTCTGACCGCGTTGTAAATTCGTATGCTTGGGTATAATTTTATAAGTTTTAAGCGTAAAGTTATGTGCTGCACCGTCACAACACCGTTGTCATGAAAATTATGGGTCTGGCTACTGTATGTAATGGTGAATTGTAAATCTGAAATAAATATGACATCTAAAGCATACAGTACGTACAGGTTCTTTGTTGGTCTGCATGGACCATTATTATCAATGCAGCAAACTACATGTACTTGTTTTCAAGTGACAGTAAGTGTCTTTAAAGTTTTCAATACACATGTTGCTTACACATGACAGTGGCAATAATACGCAATCATCACCCAACCACAACCTTCTAATTCTGTATGCTCCTTTGCATCTATCGGAACTAAATGAAATTGAAGTTTTAAATGGGACCCATTCTACTGTGTTTTAGAGGAAATCAATCGCACTGAAGCAAGTTCCTTCATTCAACTGTTGTAAGAACCTCAATGATGTTTCTCTTCTCTTTTTTTTTGCTGAAATCGATCCGATAACGTTGTTGTTGTCCATTTTAATTAATTTTCTAATATTAAGAGTGAAGAGCGATTTTTCTCAGAATTTCGTCAGATTCAAGCAGAAAATAAAAACGACTGTATTGAAGAACCGAATGGTCCAATCAAACCAGCCATTGTAATGGATAGTTTAGATCTACGTTTATATTTGCTCAATTGTCCTACTAATAGTAAAAAAAAATAATATACTGCGCATATATGGTGCATGTGTATTATACCGGACTTGTCATCAGAGCGACTATTTTCAGTGCGAGAAAAGTAATCGATTTCGTTCGTGTTTTTGTTCACATTTTTACTTTGCCATGTCGTTTCTATCGACTATGATACGGAATTGAGAGGTTTTTATCGTTGCCCATTGATTTCAATTAAATCGTCTTCATTTCGGGCTCAAGGTTTTTTTTTTGTTTCATTTGCTTTCATCGATTTTGCCATCATTGAAGCATCTGTTGTAAATAGATTCGATTGGTTTCGACTATTTTCTTTTCTATCTTTGTACAATAATTGTCTTGACTCTTTTCCATCCCGAGACGAAATGAAAATATATTGAAACGAGTGTGCTGATATTTGTTGTATCACATGTAGACAAAAATCATTGTCAATAGAAAACAAAATGCGCTGTACGTGTAACCGGTGATTGAATGTGACACTTTTAGGAAGTGGATATGCACAGTATATTCGATTGTAACGAATTTAAGCACTTGTCTGAATGCATGTCCATTGATTTACATTGTTCGCATGCGTATGCGGTTCTTTTTTGCGGAAAATCTTAAAATTCCGTCCGATTTCATTTTTTTAAAACATAAAACTTTTCATTTGATTCAATCAATCGAAGCAAATAAATTACTAATTATACAAAGTGGTATGCAGTTTGTAGTCATACGTTTGCAAATGTATTTCTATAATAAAATGGCAAATTGATACTGATATGCAATTTTTTTTTCATCTTTTTCTGCATCTCTGCATTCATAAAAGCGAAAGACATTATTTTGTTGTCATCAAAGGGAAACTATAAGTCTTCAAAGAATGTTTTTAAATGATGTAAACTTTATTGTTTGCTACAAGTTTTACATTCAACATGAAAATTGTACGATTAAATCTAAATACATTACTTAGTTTGGTGTTCAGATCGATGTCTTGTTGTGAATCACGAATCGACATTGCGTCTTCATTTATTTAGAGTACATAATCTGCTAAAGTATCACAGCATTGTCATTCGATTTATTCCTTTCAAACTTTACCACTCGGAGTAGTTGAAACAAAATAACAAAACGCGGAACGAGTTGTGTGTGTGTGTGTATTTCAGATTTACTTGATGAATATAGTCTGGTATTGATGGCCGTAGAGACGGTCGAATGATCACAAGAAACCAGTTCGGTGTCATGTCTTTTTCACATTTTACAGTCGCTATCATGAAAGGTATTGGGTATAAGAAGAGTGGTATGATGCATAAACGCCATGCAGTGTTTGCCGTATCATTTCATAATTGACATTTTTCTGGAAAATTAAAGACATAATTGAAGGCAGCTTATAAATAGAGATGCCAACCATTTCCATCAACTGAAGTGTTGGAACAACGACCGAATGCACAAGATTCACTGAAATGGGCATTCAGTTGCCAGCTGCCATATTCACGATGACAAGAATGAGAGAGAGAGAAAGATAAAATGGAAGAGAGAAGAAACTACGCAAGAGATAATGATGCAGCCAAACTGGCCAACTGAAAAATTTAATAAGAGTCAAGACAAACAAAAACATTATTATTTGCGTTGTCATAGCGGTTGTCGTTTGTTGATGGTGTTACTGTTCGCTCAAATGAATATCCGAATGAATCGCAAGTTGTTTGTAGCATCATCGTTCTTTGTTCTCTTCTACATATTACGATCATCTTGCTAATTGATTCGAATGAAACTTTCAGGAATTTTAATTGGAGCAGCTCTTTTTCCATTTTCATTATCTACATTTTTTGTTGTTACACCTAAAGATTTTGTGGTGCTTATTTATGCCATTTATAAAAATACTCACTACATCCAAACCAAACAAAGTTCAATAAAAATGAATCATTGCAAACATTATAAGTGTGTGCGACTGTGCGTATTTCTCATGTAATCGTGGGCGCATATGCACTTGAAATAATCAAATTTCGAATGGAACAGATGGTGAGTGTTTTAATCACATTTTGTGAAATTTGGTGATTTCTCTCACCTTTTCATTGCCACATTAACTGTTGCACACTATCAGCGTAAATGTTTCCATAAAAATGGGTACAAATCATCGAGTCTATGCCTTTGTCTATATCAAATGCATTCATATACATACACAGTACGTTCAGATAGACAAGGTTCATTGGATGCGCTCGCGATTGTAGAAGGAAAAAAATACTTAATATTTTTTGTGATTATGTCGCATCGTTTTCGTTTTTGTGTATATTGTCGTTGCGTATCTATTGCAATTTAGATTTAATACTTGAAAAGAGTTTAAGATTAAGCTTTCTCTTTCTCTCTCTCTCTCTCTCTCTCTCGTTCTCGCTCTGGCTATATCTATCATTTTGTGCAAGTAAAGAATTTCAACACAAACTGCTGTGCGATGCATACGTAGCGCATCGGTTCGATCATAATATGAAACTACAATACCTTTTAATACACAAACACGACGGTTGTCATAGAGAACCAGTTCTGCTTTCCATTCAACTTGGTTTATGCACTACCAATGCTATTGCAATGTTTTACTCCGTCTTTTATTTAATTTGGTGTGACCAATGATCAAAAACAAACGTTACTTTTCTCCCATTTACTCTTGAATACGCAAAAATATTTCAACAAAATTTGCTGTAGTTAAACGAGGCTTCGTAAATAATGCCATCCGGAATTGTCTATGCAATGCATTTTTCATTCTTTTCGAATGACTGATGCATTGCGAAAATGCAACGTCAATAAAAAATGTTCACCATTCCAAATAAAATTTGTTTTTGCATTGCATCAACTTGTTCAAAAGTTGTAATTCACCCAAAAATTGGCTTCATACATGTTTTATAAAGCATTTTGCAAATAAACTTTTGGTAAAGATTTGATGAAACAAACATCTGCATGTTCCGTTTGTTGTTTTTATTTTGTCCAGCAAAAACGACTTTTCGGCAGCAAAACTTGAGCTGAACAAATCAAATCAAAACCAACACAAAACAAACCACGCAAATAAACAAACTTTAATACTGCTTCAATATTATGGTTTCACTCAACTAACTTGTTCCATACAAGTTCTTCGCAAGCAAAATATGATTTGTGTTCATGAACGGAAAATACAAACGGAGATAAACATTGAAATACATTTTGAATAAACTTGACACAATGTCAGAGTCGTAGGGCAACTTTAGCAATCAATATGGACATCATTTTGATGATGCCAAAGAGATTGGTATCACATACCAAATTGAACGTGGACATTAAAATACTATAAAATAAGAAGCATAAGTAAGAAGAAGGGGAAAAGAGTAAAAATGACTATTAAATTCTTTGCTGTTCGTCCACACAAAAAAAAATGTATGCAAACAGCAAATTGTTGACTCTATATGCAAGAATATATATATTGGATTTGAAAGAAGTGCAAATGGCAGAGAAACACCAACGCTTGCCATCGTAACATCTAAAAAATATACACATACATGTATGCCAAGAATTTATTTATAAGATTTCTCCGTTATTGATCTCGCTGGACATGCAGATGCCAGAGCAATGGAATGTAGAATACAAAACTTTCTTCCCCCCCTCCAATAACAACTTAAGGCGTCTTCTTCATTTCTGATAAGCATTGATATTAATAGGACAGTGAGTAGAAAAAAACGATGGAAAAAAAGCCAGCACCCAAACATCGGATGCAATGTCATTAAGCATTTGGAGAAAATACAAATCGATATTTAATCATTTCGTTTGAGTGGATTTTGTGCACATTTTCCGCAATTACTTTAGACTCTTTGCAATATGAATGTATGTGTGTGTGTTATGTGTATTTATAGCTACGAGAATAAATCGAGTGAAAACATTTAAGAGGCTGCTGTTGTCAGTTAAGTTGAATGATAGTTTCACTCGTTATTCTTCTGTCAGCTTTGTAGAAATTGCATCTCTTCTCGACATTTTAAATTCAAATATTTCAGTCAAAAAGCAATATTCTTCTATACGATATTAAACAACGCAACGATGAACAATTCTGTTTTGTAATAAAAAGATTCCGATTATTTCTCTGTCGTTTTTTTCCGAAGAGATCTCATTCGAAGGAAGAATAACTGGAGTAAAATGTAAAGTAGTTTTATCATATATACTTTATATTATATTTACCTATGGATATGTTTAATGATAAATCTCAGTCATGCATTCATCAATTCGATTATAATATAAAATTAAATTTTTCAAAAATGGTTAACATTCTCTTTCATGAACGAAAAAAAAAAGATCAAAAATACATTTTGTACAATTCGAGTGAATTACTAAAAACCGTTTTTTTTTATCGAAAAGTGCACATTGAACGGAAAAGGGAGCCATCAAAAAGCAAACGTAATTTTGGATTATGCTTTGTTCCGTGTATGTCTTTTGGGATTATTTTTCCATCGTGTAATAATCAATGGGGGCATGATGTAGAATAATTTTCATTTCTTTATCACATATAATTCCCGTTCGAATTAAATCACGAAATCAAAACAATAAGCAATCGTGCTAAACCGTTAAAATTTCATTCCGTTTTTTTTTTTTTTGCTTAATTTAATTTGTGCACGAAACTGATTCGGCGAACGATTGTCTTTTTTTGGAAAAGTTTTCATTGATATTTGACGGACGTATCAGACCAAATGGAAATCCCGATGAGGAGAACAGGGTATTAAGGTCTGGTCGCAGCGAATTCAATGATAAATACTTTCGATGAATGGTTGTTGTTGTTGTTTTTTGCCCTTGGTATAGAAAGAATTCGTGAAATGAAAATCAGCATTGAATGAAGCTGGTCAAATTGTTTTGAAAGTCAGAGATATAGTATATTTGTTTTTATCACCAATTGTGGAATTTTATGCGAATCATTTCAGAAGTGAAGAATTTCAAATAACGAACCAAAATCAATTCTAAACAGCACAAAAAAGGGACGCGACACAAACGCGTACAATATAAATTCTGCTAACTAAAGTGAAATGTTCCGTTTCCTAATGTCGCGTCGTAAATTAAATTTTTTTGGGGTCATGCAAAACAGATTGAATTCTTTTTCCATTCGCTTCGCCTTTCAGTATGTATATAGCTAAATCAAAAGAGCTATATAGTGCCTATCATCGCTTGATGCAAATGATCGCTGTGCGTGTTGCTTTCTCATTGGTTTTGGCCTGTTTTACTCTGTTATTTACTGGTACACACACCATCCATGCGCTTATATTGTATCGTATGTTTTTGCTTGTTTACACATAACTTCCTCCAAATATATCAAACCCAAAGAAATGTTTGTTCGACTTATTATTATTTTTTTTTATTATTAAAAACATAAAAAAATAACGGCAATCATTCCTTGTAATTCTCATTCTCCAAATAAGTTGTATTTAATTTGTCTTGGTTTTTGTGTATTTTAGGACTGCAGTCAACATGATGCATGCATGAATAAATTGATATTTGATGATAGTTGAAGGGGGAGGAGGATTTATCGTTTGATTTACATAGGTATTTTGTTGTTGTTGTCGAGTGAGCGTCAAAATGACCGACGTAAACAACTTTATTGAGATGATTGTTATATCCGCAGCCGAAAAAAAGAAGAATAAAAAATAAATTGATCGCAGTGAGATGGTGGGGTGCATTTAAAATTGGTTCGATAGCCTGTTGTACGTTTACATTCATTAAAGATAGTTTTGTGTGCCTGAATGTCCAATGGTAAATACATGATTTATGTTCGATACTTTCGTATAATATGAATGATTTGTAAAATAAATTTGAATAATTTGTAAAACATTGTGTATATCGAGTTTGACCCGTTGTTAAGACCGAACGAGAAAGAAAACCAAATAACCAACAATGTAACAATGAAATCCGGTAATCGAAATGCATCACAATGCATACAAATCATATCGTATTGATGGCAAAAATGTGCGTGATCATTTTGGAATTTACGATTTACCTTTTGAGAACATTTTCGTGCTCATGTGTGCCCAAGTAAATGTGGTCTTCTTTAGGTTGATGTCGGTGACGTGAGCAATCCAAGATGCAACAATATATTTGTGGTGGTGGTGATGATGATGATGGTGATGATGATGATGATGTTGTTGTCGATTCTTTTTCGATGATTATGTCGATGTTTTAGGCATTCCATTATGCATACACAGCAGTCAATATGTTAATCGATCATTTTGTATAAAACAGTGGATTATTATGAAAACAAAGTAATCGCTTTGGATAGATGAGCAAGCTACTTCAGTATGTTGTTTATTGATATTTAGATGGATTTAAACGATAAAGAATGGTCTTTTTATGCAGGATTATGATCACATATACATTGAAAAACCATGGAGAAACGTATGCGTTCTTTGTATTATGTGGTTTGTTGTGATTATTAAAGCAGTACAGGATTAAATACTCAAGATGTTGCTCATCTTCACATATTCATTACACATTAATTCATTTCTAATCATTTTCCCCCTTATTCCACCCATTCCATGCTATTCTATTTGGGTACATTGAATCACCACAACACAACGAACATTCCACATCGAAAATATTTATTGTTGCATTTTTTTTCTTGTTTCCTGCTTTTTTACATTTACTTTTTTTGTAATTTTGATGCTGTTGTTTCATTCGTCACACTTCAATCATTTAAATAAAAAAAACAACAACTATAATATATAGTATATTCACTGTGAATGGATCGAAGAATGTTTAAAAGAGTGTACTATTTTAAATAAGTTTTTCGCACAAAGACAGAGAAGAATATGTAGAAAAACGCACGGCTAAAGTATAAAATTCATAAAACAAAGAGAAAAAAAGACAACGTCTCGAATAATTAAACGTGCATTGTGCAATTTCACAACTGAGAAACAGCACTTCGTTCACATTCCATTTACTGGGGCTGCTTATATGTGTTCACACAGCCGGTTTTATCCGCTCACCTTTTAATCTTTTCGAAAAACGACTGAAACTACAGAGAGAAACAAGATGCACTGAAGAATTAAAGTTTCATTCCATTGAATTTATTTGTTACTATGTTGTTGCATTATTTCTCTCTCTTTCTCCTTACATACGAATTTCAATTCACAGCTATTGGTCACACTTTAAATTGTGTTGTTAACGTTCAAAAGTTTTAACTGATTTGTTACAATTTATTTGTCATTTGTCACAGTTTGATTGGCGATGAGAAAAACGATATTCTGGCGAAAGCATAAATTGTGTAAATTTTTGTTTTGATTCGCAAACTATTAGTTCAATGTTCAGTAATTCAATTCCATAGTCAAATCCGTTAAAAAGAGTTCGATGCGAAACAAAGTGTTAAACACGAGCGCAAAATGGTTGTTGTCGGATGCGTGAGAGTTGGTGCAAGCAAACCGCCGAGTAAGACCAACGGACGTTAACTGAATGGATTAATGGTTTTTGTTTGGCCGCAGCCACATCAATTTTTATGTGTTTCGCTTTTTTTTTTCAATAAGCGATTTGTGTCGTTATTTTTTTTGTTTCATTCCTACATATACATATTGATATAAATATGTATGTGTATATAGCGTATAGTGTAAAATGTGTAAGCTGGAGCGTAGCGACTCTATAATTTCAATCGTCGGCGACATATAGGACGAGAAATTATTGTCTATACATACATAAATTTGAGATGAAAAGCACATAGACATATAAAGCCAAAGAGCGAATGAACGACATAAACATAAATAAATATGAATGTGCATGTGCGTTTGCTTGAGCCTGTGTTGAAGCATAGCATCGCATCGTGTTCGCTGCTATTGGCCTTGTTTATGTGTTGTTGTCGATGGAGAATTGAATCGAGCTTAAGAAGCGTTGAGCAAAAACAAGTTGAACGTAGACCGAGACGAGATACTCTCGGCTGCAATCACCAGTATCAATACTGGATCTCTTTCTCTCCTTCTCTTTCTCTATGTGTGTGTGTGTGTGTGTGTGTGCATGTGTTGACGGCTTGGTAAATTCTCTCGCGTAGTTAGTAAAATTCTGGCGTGTATGTGGAAAGATTGTTGGCAAGCTTACATCGTGTTCGTTATAACGAATGACCAAGACGAAATGAACGGCCGAAGGCGGATTTACCATTGAAATGCAACCCATCCTGGTGAAACTAAATAAGAACCACGAATCCCTATAAATCGGATGCAACAGCTCTTTAAATCGGATTCAAGTTAAAAACGGCGAATGCATACCGTAAAGTAATACAAAACTGCATGTATACATGCATACAATCGCTCACACGCATACAAAGCATGAATTAGCAAATGCGCGGTCTTCTTTCACGATATATTCTCTTACATTTTAAGTCATACAGTGCTTGCACATTTATCCTGCTTTTTTTATGCATGGACCATTTTTCGTACATCGATTGTCGACAATATTTTATGTTACACATTCACGGATGTGCTAAGACAACACCGAATGAAAAGAGAAATCAAGATGATGAAGCTGTTTCTACAAGACCGATAAGATCATCGTGATATTTAAATAGGACAATCGCGCCCATATCATAGAACAAACCAATATCAAATTGTACCGGCAAATGAATAGATGTCAAATGAATTGTACATTATATTTTACGATTTCATTGAATGCATCCGAGTTCGTAGACGAACTGAAAATGTGTAAATGGTACATGCCCGTTTATACAATGAATCAGAAGAATGCAAAAGAACAACAACAAAAATTTTCCATCTAAACATCAAAAAGTGTGTGCATTTATGGAGAGAACTGGTTTTTAACGCATGTGTAACACCAACACCAAAACGTCTCATTTTCTGAACGAATAAAAAAAATGTTTAGTACACGAGACACTCTCCTCATAATCAGCAGCAAATAGCATTGGTACCGCACTGTACAGAACTGAATGGCACAGTAGCAACACGTAAATATGGGATAACGATGCCGATTGCTGAGAAGTGATTACTTTCACGGTCTTATCCATGTTGATACTATGATCGATTTCAAGTCGGTTTATTGCCGGTTAGCACGAAACAAATTCAATACAACTAAGGTTCAACTACATCAAATCATGAATTTGCCTACTTAGAACATGCAAATGTGAAATGTATGGCAAATAGTCGACAAAGAAGACAAATAACATTGCTACAAACCATTTGGCATTGTAATTATTTTTCATCTGGAATAATTAATGAGTTTTTAGTGCAATTTAGAGCTTCCAGCATTTGCAAACTAATAAATTAATTATGCTAAGCACTTATTGAATTACAAACGACTTTGTTGAAAGTCTCAAGATATTTTCACATTAAATGCTTATTCCATTTAATCAAACATAATTCATTGATATTGTGCATGGGTTTTAATACAAATTGCATGAAGTATTTAATTTTGGCATTGTGGTCGCACAGAATGAAAGGAATGATTTGTTGTTTTATCTGATTTAAATCCGCCAGATGGTTTTAATGGGGACATTCTTGAAAGAAATACTACAATTTATCGATCAATCGAAGAAAAAGGGGATAAAAACGATTTGCGCGAAATGAATTGAGATGAAACTTTGTTCAATATTATAAAAATGGTATAGCATGCTGCGTAATACTCATAAGCATCATTGTTTTGCAAGCGCAAAGAACGTCATTGAAGTTTTTTTTCATTAAACATAATATGCCAAATACTACAACCAAATGAAATGTACTCAATGCATAGCATTTTTGGGTTTCCTTGAAATGACATTCACAATAAATTCTAAATGTGAAACATCTGATATTGAAGGAACGAGACTGCAAGGAAAATAGTACGCATGCAATCATTAAGTCGTAAAATGAGTGTCGGAATGTTACGGCAACAAATATTTGCTACAGAGTGAATAATAATCAAACAAGGTTTGTTTTCATTTTTTTTGTTGTTTTTGTTTTCGGGTATGCGTTTACATGATAACATTATTATTCGTAATTACATGCCGCAATCCATCGTTGCTGCATGATAGACATGGATAAAGTAGATCCGTGTTCGCGTGCAAGCACATATGCTTTGGAGTTTGTTGATGTGCAACAGCGTCACAAAACTTCCTGTTTAAATGGCTATGACAAATGGAAGTTGAGATGATGTTATCAACCAAACAAAAGTATGGACGATGTAAGTGATAAGCAATTTCAGTTTTTACGACAAAACTTAAAGGAAATTTTATCATAAAGGGAAATACATTGCTCACCGAATTGTTTTACGTTAATTTGGTTTAACTTTTGCATTTTTGTTTGGCATTATTTGTAAAACGGATGTATGGTACCATACCCGAGACAAATATGCATGTTACTGAATGATGTTGAATATTTATCGGTTTTTGGTAGAATATGTATGTCAATGTTAATTTACCTCAACAACAGATTGTCAAACATTAAAGATTCTCTTGTGATCTGTCAAAGATGCAGAACACCCATGAAACAAAATGAAAACAACAACAACAAAAAAATCGAATCAAAACTTTGCTTCCAAAAGAGTGCGTGCGTGTTTTATGGGAACCATGTATATGTATGAACACGATTTGAACGGATAATGAAACGGGAGAAAGATTGTCTTTTGTGAATGAACGGAGCGAGAAACGAAAAGTGACGACAACCAGAGATAATATTCCACGAATATTCCACGGAGACCGATAAACCAAAATCGAGAATATCTATGGAATAACGAAGAAGCGAAAAAGAATCTTGCGGTTGGAAGCACTTAATGCGAATCGTAGGTTTTTTTCTCTTTTGTTTTTGCCACACTAAATACTCTCTCTCTCTCTCTCTCTCTCTCTCTCTCTCTGCCTCTTTTGTTTGTTGTCTGCAAAATAAAGCAAACAAAAGGGAACCATAAAGTTTGCTGATTCCCACAGTATCAGATATTCAGTTTGAACCTCCGTAGCAGAAAGATATTATATCACTTGGCTTTATCGTTGTTGGTCATTTGGTGACCCTCCTCTGTTCGGCCACGTTTCTTTTTTTCGTCGGCCATTCCAAAAACAAATTAATCTGTTATTATATCGGTGCTATGTACGTGTACAATGTGTACATGTATATATGTATGTGCATCGTGATTCATGGCACTGCATTGCATACATTAAAAGCATGTGTATACTGTCCCATCGTTATCCGTTCGTTGAAATTTTACAGTATAAACTAATTGACTTTAAGCAAACAATGGTAGTTCAGTTTACCAAAATTGCTTCTGAATGACGGATCGCAATTTAATTACGTTTCATCTACTCGGAATATGCCAATGGCGTATCCGTATTATATTTTCCAACATCGACCGATTGTGCTGTGTAAAACGGCGCGAATCGAGAGAATTTGGCTTCGATTTTAAATTTTTCAATTTCAAAATCCAATCAATAACCACACAATTGTACAAACACGGCATCAAATTTTTTGATATTTTACCGAACTAAAATTGATTTGCCGAGAAGCAATAAGCGAACAGAAGATAAAAAAAAAAACGCGGGAATTGAAAAATCTCGTTTCGAAGCGACCATCAATTCATTTCAGTCGTTGATAACTACTTTGAAATGTGCAAATGATAAACAGTCAAATGCATATTTGGTATTTTCCACCATTTGATACCTCAAAGCGAAAGAACATGCCAATTTTTTCACATCCATATGACAAAATTGATGAATACGATCCCAATGAATAAATTAATCAAGCATTGCGTAAATTTAATTGAAAATTCATCAACGAACGTTTTGGCAATACAAAAAGGTTTCTGCAATGTGAACAACAACAACAACACAAAGAAGATCCAAAAGCCAACATAACAATTGTTATGCTACAACGGCACAGCGATTCAACGTAAATTCATGAGGCCACAGAAAGAGCAATTCATCGTATGAATCGCGGTCATAATGTTTGATCCGGTTAATGTACACATGAACGAATCTTTTGATGTTATCGAATATCGATATCATTCAAGCTAAAAAATGTTCATTTATGCATGTTGATACCAGTGAAAAAAAATGCGAAAGAAACTGCCACAACTTTAAATACAATACAGTACGATCTCGATTCGTCACATTCGGATATAAAAGCATTTTTTTTATAATTTTCCAAAAATAAAATTGTTTTCTTTTTTTCGCACAAGGTGTTCTTTTTTATAGAAAAAAAATGAGTTTCAAAATAATAAACAATTCCTTTTATTAGCAAAAACCAATCCGAACAGAAAAACTACTAATAAATTTTTAATACGAACTAACCGAACTGAAGTTAATAAATTTCTCTTTGTGCTAAAGACATATTTTGTCGTGGCAAATGTAACAAAAAAAAAAATGTTGTATTCATGCGAGTGTGTGTATTCTTTGAAAAGAGCCGTATTAAAATATAATCAAAATGGATACATAAAGTTCAAGTATTTAATGTATTGTTGTATGATACTCTTGAAACGAAAGGTGCACACGAAATCATTTGAAGTGAATGCTTAAAATTCGATTCAATTTTGTATTCCTTTATGGGCTATTGTTGTCATTGTTGGTTGCACATTTGAAGGGTGTATTATTTTTCGATATAATTCTCGAATTATAGACAGTACTCAATGTAAAGCGAAAGAAACGAGAAGGAGGGAAACACCGAATTTTAAGCGAATATTCTTCTTTGTTGATGTAGTCTTTTGATTGTTTGCATTTCGAATATTTCAACTCATGTCAATGACAATGACACTTCAGCCAAAAGAATGTGTATTCCTTGAATCGTTAGATCGTTATTTGTTACTATTTTACCAGAAAAAAAGAACGCATCAAAATAAAAGATGACAAAATAAAAAGGATCTGATGATGTGTGTTGTTCATCCCTTAACCTCAACAACAATTCATAAATACAAAATGCATTTACAGATGTACACCATGGTAGATACAAACCAACACAATCCTGGATTTCAGGTAGTCAAAGTCAGTTAATCCAACTGAAGAAAAATTGACGATTCAAAGCCGAATTGCGAAAAGAAATAAAAACAAAAATTATCGATCACAGTTAGAATCGTGTTTCGTTTCGCATCGATGTTTTTCGGTGCAGCACAGGGCGACCCGAATAACTTGAAAATTGTTAAGAATGTAATCTTCTCGAAATTATCAGTATACATTTCATGTTGTATTCGTTACCCTTGGACGACACACCACGACATTTCTACTTCATTGCCAATGAGATATTTGCCATTGTTACCAAATGCATGGTGCATAAAAAGAAATGTGCACTTCTTCATTATTCATTTTGACCAATGCTCGACAGAAAAAAAAAGAGAATAATCCATAGAATTTTAAAGAGACTATCACTCAAACATAATTATCGGTGTCTTGTGTAGTTTTTGTTGCACAACAAGAGCGCATTAAATCTATTCAAAAGTTCATTCATTCTCCATTTTACACATTCTTTCATCGGTACATCTTGGCCGTGCGTCTTATTCTTAAGTTGAACTCAATACCAAATACCAATATCAATAGAATTGCTATTAAATGTGAAGAACATAAATGCATATCATACTCATAAGTCATCATTAGCTCGTTATTCATAAGCTGCGTATTGGTGATAGAATGTGTATTGTTATCTAATGCATTTTCTATACCTGCATTAATAAGTTGACCGAAAAAATAAAATTCTTGTTGGAGAATTTAAATGGTTCGGACCGTTTGCTATAACGTATAAGGAGACACCGCGTTGTTCAACAACAACAAATCTACACTCATTTTTGGTAATGTATGCGAGCTAATTTATTCGATTATAAAAATTATGAGCATGTCGATTTTTTTCCCAAAGAGCATGTCATCATTCTTGCTATTGTAAACGGGTTTTTGAGACCGTGAAAATTCTGGTTTCATCGTTTTAATTATTCATATTTTTCATATAAATTTTTTTTTTTCTTTTATCTGACAATATTTTTCAATTCGTCTCCCTCGATTAATTTCAACTCTTATTCATATTTAAGTCGAACAATGCATTGATGAAGGATTGTATTTTTTTATCGATTTTCACTCAATGAGATCGGGTCGTGTAGCGTAAAAAATCGATTATCTATTTTAAAAGAAATCGATATCTAGAAATATTTCAAATATGTAAGAGTGCTTGTGAAACACTTAAGATCCAGTTTTTTTTATACATTTGAATACATCATTCATTTGCACTTGACAATATTTACCACGACAAATTTAAATCGAATCAACTGCAATTGATACTGAACGAAATTGATTATACATGTATATTCTCTTTTGTTTTAAACCACTGAATGGTTTGCTATCATGATATCATTGCCATTTACATAGCAAAAGTTTTTTTGCGAAACATAACAAACAAAAAAAAGAACAAGCAAACAAACATTCGTGATTTACATACCTTTTTGAATCCATCGTCGTGTTTATCGATTGTGACTGTGTCGGCGTTGTCGAGTTTTTTGTATTTACTTGCTCGACCCATTTTTTTGCTATCTGCTGAATCGATGTTCCAACTTTTTATTTCACAATTTAGCTATTGTTTTTTTAAAGGGTTTTTTTTGTCAACCACCCAATTCTGCGATTTGCAAACTGCACTCTTAAACCGTGTTAAATATACAACAATATACAAGGTACTGAATATGTATCACCAAATATTAATTCGAGATTTTGTAAACAAACACTAAATACGTGATGAATGTAGAAAAAGAAAATTTGTTCAAAATTAGATGGTCTTGTTGCCAGCACGTCTAAGTTAATACTGTCGAAGATGATTTCTGATCCAAAATGTTATGGTAAAAATCAACAAAACCTATATTCTCTACATTTTTTTTTTTTCAATTTTTCTTTAACCATTGTCTGTCTCTTTCTCTTTTGAAAAAATTCTTGATGCACTACGAGTCAAAGTGTGTTATGCCTTGTGCGTATGTGTGCATGTGTATATGTGGTGTATGTGTTTTCGGTGTTGCATTTGAAGCCGGCGTTTATTTCATTTTCAATTAAGGATATCGTTGTATTGCATGTGCACACCGACCTAATAATAGTGTGAGCATTAAATTTTTTTTTTCGATTGCTTATCCACAGTTTTCGTCTTTGGGCCTTGCAGATAGACCTTCGGCTTGTTTTCTTCTGCTTCTTCTTCTTTGTGAGATCCTTTTTGACGATGTCTTTTGTATATATTCTATGTGTCAGATATATTTTAAATAGCACCGTTCGTATTGTTGTTCTTGAGTATTGTAATATCACCACGGGGTACTAATGTTTTTTTTCGCTCTTTTTCTCTCTCTAGATGCCCGTTTTTTTCTCTACATTTAAATGGTCGCTGTGATGGATCATTCACTCTAATGTAAAATGTATGTTGTGTCCCAGAGAAAAGTGCTTTGTACGCTGTGTCGTCCATTGCACGCTTCAACATAAATATTAGGTGTTGAAGTGAATTCATTTCTTCAACACATCTAATACCTGATGCAAACAGTTTTTCTAATTTATTTCAACCTCTTCTCTTAAGGCTTTCTCTTGTGTGTGTTTTTTTCTTCACGTCTTCGGCAAAGAATTATTTACGCAACACTTCTCATCTTAGATATGATTTCAATGTGCATCGAATGTAGTTATCAGTTTGTTTTGCTTTTTATCGGTTCGTTCCATGAAAACTGAGACAAAGGACGATTTAAAGTGTGAAGTCGCATTGAAAATGTCTTGAAATTCTTGGCAACGTTGAATCATTATCTGTTCTCTTTTTATAAAATTTGTATCATCAATTAGTCGTTCTAGGGATGTCACGTATAATTTGTTCAGTTGGATCTGGTGTGCGTGACAAATATTTCCTTTTGTTTGCTGTAACTGCATACCGATAAGTCGAGACATCAATTTGTTATGTGTGTATGTTCGTGTTTGTTTTTTTCTAAATAAAACTATTTTTACGTTATTTTCTTGACGAAATATTTTTATAGACCTAGAGAATCGCGTCTGTGTCCAAGTTTTTATTGAGTCATCATTATCTTTGTATAACATATGCGAGTTTATTTATTTTTTCAAATATTTTATGGTGACGGAATAATGCATAATGGGAATTCAAAGAAAAGACCGGATTTGTTGTAACATCTTCAAATCGATTCGACTACTGTGTAGCCAAAAATTGGATAAATTGTACAAAACTTAACACTAGGATTGTAATGAAAAGTAGAATAAGCGGATGAGCACTGAATTAGGAATCCTTCCCTGCTAACATCATTATTGTCATCATAAAAATGGGTAATCCTCTGAGATTTTAATCCTTAAACTCAAGCACAAACAAATGTATGGTTTTATTTGGTTTTACTTCGATGTTGAATGCGGCGCAAAACTGGACAACATACAGAGAGAGAATATGCAACGATGACAAATGACCGCAAGCTCTTCACAAGTTTCGAAAAATGTGAAGATGATGATGATTATGGAATTAGTATTATTGTTACAGTAGTCTCTTTGAAAATTCTTTTGTCGAAATGAAGACAACACGAAGAAAACTCCATCAGACATTTAAGCATGTGTGAAAGAAACCGATTCGTACATTATTTTTTTTTCTTTCTGTGGTTTTGATAAAAATGGCGTACATCTTTGGACGATTCATATTTCGTTTCATAAAGATATCATTTTTAGAAATTAAGTCAAGTGTGGCTGTCTCAATCAATTTAAAATTTAACATTTGTATATGAATGCCACACCTGAAACTGATCGATTTGAACATGACGATTTCACCAAAATGCCATGCATATAAATGGTATTACAGTTGCGTACATTGAACATCCTTAAAAGAACATTTTCATAAATCAAAAATCGAACCCAAACCGTAGCCGATCGCACTAAATATTTTATGATTTAGACCGTCAATGTACGTGTATGGAAGAAAAATACATCGAAATAAATGTGGCATAGCCACCGCAGAGATATCTAGAATTGAGCAAGAAAATGACCATTTGCAATGAAGCAAATATTTGAAGCGTCCCGACAAATTATAGCCAAATACATGGATGATATGTATCGGAAACGATGGTGTTTGCGAAAATAAAAATCGTTGTAATGCATTATATTAACAATAATCGTTCGTGTCAATAAAATATAGCCACAATTTTGAGATCGTGATATTGGCATCACTAAACGTTAAACCCAATAAAATGGGAACGGAAACAAGAAACCAGTGTGACATCCACTAAATCATATTTTATTGCAAATACATTGATGTTCAGATAAAAGAAATCGGCGTTCAGTGTGTATTTTTTTCAGCGTACACTATGATGCACTGCGTACAAAAATAAATGCCATTTTCCCCATTTTCATCACACATTTACGAAATTCGCTGACAATGCACACATTTAGTGTACAAAGATGGAAATTATACAGAGAAAAAAAGCGATTGAATTTAATCGAAACTAGGTTAGATTTGGATACTTTGGTGGCATTGAAACTTTTAATGCAACATTTTTGTGTCGACACTTTCAATAAAAAAAATTAATTAAATTTTAAGCGCTATATTTCTTTTATCGATTTCGAAGAAGTGAAACACTTCAGATCGAAAGGAGAGAGTATTGTGGTGAGAGGTTGAAAGAGACAGAGATAGTATTTGGACTAAGATATTTGTTTAAAAAAAAAATCATTTTCAAGATTGGAATGGATATCGTTCCTCTATCTCCATATCGTTAGCCATTGTCGATGGCATGCTGACTATTCATCGAACCAACCGACCGAACAAACAAATTCAGTGCAAACAAACAAATGATTGAATGATTGCAAATCTGTAGTGGCATTATGCTATCTGAGAATAAGTAGCAAAAAATGTGATAAGATTAATGGATTGGCACTTTAGCCAATGGATTGCACCATCAAATCATGATTGATGTTTCTTATACAAAAGTTAGGTCATTGATTCATCATTCATGTGACTGGAGCCCCACATTCACAAGCATCTTGCGATATGCTTGGCTGTATCAATCATCGCTCGAATACGCAATTTGATTTACGTTTGAAATGCACAATCCATCCAACAGATAGAAGACGCATTATCTGTTAAATAAAAAAAAACGATTATCATTTATCTAATAAATTCGAATGTATATTATCAAAAACATTTGCGCAAAATAATTTTTATTCGCTTGATTTGATATGTTTTTTTTTGTTGTTGTAATATTCAATGTTCGATGGCAATAATAAGAATGAACAAGTTAAAGTTTACTTTGCCAACATCGTGAAAATAGCTAGATATCCTTGCATTTGAATTGTCTCTCTGTGTAAATATCAACGTTTATTCTTCATAACAATTTTGTTTTATCAGTTTATATTTCACTTTGAAAACTCTTATTGCGCTGCGCCGAGCGTTTGTTCGCTCCTTTTTCAAATACATAAATAATACATATTCACTTCCAAGCATCAAATGCTCAAAACTTCATTCTTCATACATTTATTCGAAATGGTTATGTTAACGCTTTTGCCATTTTCTTTCGTCGCTTACATTTTCTCTCTCTCGATCATCAAATAAAGTATGATTTTATTATTTGCCATATAAAACACACACACACACACAGAGAGAGAGAGAGAGAGAGAGAAAGAGAATAGTGTGCGCTGCAAAAGTTCTGCATGTATTCCATCATCTCGACTCTTCTTCTTGGTGTATATGATAACTGCAAATTAAGCGATTGTTAAATGATTTTGTTCTATCCGAAAATGTATGCGTGATAATAAATATATCATACATTTCATTCACTTGAATAACGAAAAAACTCATCATTTTGATGCTCACTAACGCAAACTTCTATGCTTGCAAAAATCGGTACCCTTTCCACTTTTGCCAAAAAAAAATCTATATAACCGCAGGCATTGACATTCATAGCGTAACAAACGCAGTTGCTTACAATTCAATGCTATAACGGTTTTCCACTAAAAAACATCTACGCAATAATCTGATGTGAAACTGTGCTTGTTATTTGATTCTGTTTTTTTTTGCGTACTCATTTTATATCATAGGTTTTTATGATTTTTACTCTTGACTTTGCAAAATCAGTTATGACATAAGTGATTTGAGTTTTCATGAGCTCTACGATCTTGAAAATTCAAACGAAGTTACGATTGAAATGTAGTAACCTTTTCATTTTTCATGTTGTGTAAAAGGAGTGAACATTTTCAAATCTCGCATCGATTTCCCAATCAAATGGCGGCTCAAAATTTTAATATTTTCAAACAACGAAATGTCTTTATCCATGCCACTTTATCAAAGCGCTGCGGCAGCACTATATTTTTATTTTCATTATTTACCAGATACACACATATATCTTTAATTAAGTATTCTTTCTTCACTTCTTATTCTTCCACCATAAAGTTCATAATGCAATTCCGTTTTGGCAATCGTACATTCCATGTCAAAATGAAATGCGACACCTTTCTTTAATTTCTGGATCCAACGAAATATTAAATTGTGTGCCAAATCTAATCGCATTCCATGAGAACATAAATAATAATTTTTCCAACTCTGAATGCTGTAAAATGTAATTCTTTTTTCTATCCCAAATACCTTTGAAACGAATGTGAGATGCTACTGGAAACATTTGCGCGTACAGATTTAAATTGTTGAAAGAAATCACTTTACTTTTGAACATTGTGAATTTCAACAGGGGGTCGTAGCATGCCATCATTCTATTCCCGAACTTAATGAAACGTTTGAATTACGCAGCAAAATCTAATATCTTTTGCATTCAACTGTTGATGGTGGTGTGGCAATTTTCAGAATGCAAATGAATTTCTGCTAAAAGTGTCGACGCTGGAGGTAAGTTGCATCACATCACATTTACTATTCAAATGTTTTATTATACGTTGAACAGCTTTGAATTTAATAATTCCCGTCCAAACTTTTTTTTTCTTTTTTTTACGTTTTCGACATTTCTTGTTATATCATTGAAAGATACCGATTCGCAAAGCATTTATGTTGATGCATATCATTATTTCGGTTCATAATAAAATGGAAGGCATTCAAACAATTGAAAATAGGCATTTTGGTATAAAGCTTTTAAAGAAATCAAACATTTTTCCAAGTCAACATTTTGTAATTGAAATTCTTAAACGCATTCACCAAAAGCAAGAAATAATGTCTACTATTGAATATGAATGGTCTAATTACAGTTGTGGACACTCAGAATATCTTATGCGTTTCATCTGATACAAAGTTAACATTTCCTGATCGTGACCGAATGCAGTATGCGTACTCAAGGTTGAAATTTAAGGGGGAATAATCATAGCTTCTGGCGGTTACGTTCTAAGGGGAGTAATTTCAAAAAAAAAATTTCATTTTTTTGCTCTTCACTTTTTTGGCCAAAATCGAGAATCGAAAGAATTTAAAGGTATTCTTTAAAAAAATTTGAGGGGTAACACTTCGTCAGGTTTGTTTGGAAAGCAGCCTCATCTGGCTTATTAACCTATTATACTTGATACTTCAAGTCATAGCGATATCCTATATTCAATATACTCCACAATACAAAAAAAATTACCTACTCAATGGCTTTTGTAGCTTTGAAATAAACAAAGAAAAATAACAAACATATATCAGCGTCAACATCAAGAGCCATGTAAAACGGAAAACCCGGGATGCAAATGAATTATAAAACCAAAGTGAAAAAAAAAAACTTTACCAACAAAAGCCATCATATAAAAGTTTATGAATCTATTTTGAAAGGTGGTAAAAATCCAGGTATTGAATTTGCAAATGTACGCCAATGCCAAAATATGTTCTCCATTCATAATCGTGCACGTCACGATGCGGCTCATGTACTTAACACCAAAGTCTGGATTTTTTTAAATGTAGCAACACATTGGACACTGTAGTGGAAATGTGGACGTTATATTGAGCTGACTATTCATTTGAAATGAGTCAGATTATTGCATTTGAATTTCAATATTACGGAATTGACCAAAAAAAAAAATTACTAGCCTATAACTATATCGTATCATTTCAAATGAATAGTCAGCTATCGAAAAGTCACTATGTTAGTACTGTATACTACCAAATGCTTTGGAATAGTTATCAAGAAGCCACGGTAGGCGAACAATATCCAACACAACACACCACAAGATGAACACAGGATGTTCTTAGTCAAAAACCAAATTTTTTTTTCGTTTGATTTTTGCCCATCTTCATTTGTGATAAATAATGATGATAACGTCAAATCGGAATGGGTAATCTTTTCAGTGTTGTTTGTCGTCCAACTGAAGTGGTTTTACTATGCATAATGGACGTTTTTTACTCGCTGTTAAAGTGGATAATTATGGGCTTCCCTCACTTGAAATGATATGATGCAAAATAATAAAGACGGCAGCATAACATTTATTTATTGTTTTACTTTTCAGAGGAGGAAATATGCATCAATTATGAGTGCTTTCATCATCACGCCCACCAAATGTTTAAGCAAACACACAAAATTTCGCCTTAAGATCTCTCGGTTGATGGCCACCTAACATTGAGGAATAATAGCATTTGGCTCGTTACGTAATGATTCGTATCGTAAATAAACACTCTAAACCCACCAATTATGTTTAATTGTTTAATGTTTCAGCATTAAGAGTGAATTTTTATTTCAATCCAACAGCCATTTGGCACGTTAAAATAGCAGAAAATTGCCGGTATAAAAACATTTTGTAACAATAAAATGAACACTTTTGTTGACTAAAATCAAATTGAATTTGTCGAGCAGCCTATCCAATCGGGAGACCGAAGAAAATGCATAACTTATTACAATCAGTAAAGCATAAAAATGAAGAAAAATATTCCAATACGAATTGCGGCAAATGTACTTAAATCCGATAAAATCAATCGATGCGAATGAAATGTAGGGCTTTTGTTAAATGTGCATGCAAAGGATACAAGCCATTGATTTTTTGGAATTTGAAATAAGAAGAACGTTGTCAAAACGTACGTGCTATTATTAGAAGCGAACCTGTGGAATATGCTGCGACATCCAATCCACATATTCATGCATCGAACGTGACCAACATTTTAATTTGAAAACAATCGCACACACATTCCCCGTACTCAGTGAATGGGGGTCTATGGACACCGTTGAGAATGTGGGTTTGCTTCTATTTATGTACTTGTGCACCTTTTGCGCGCTTAAACCAAGCTTATCTTAATATTTATCACCAGAACCGGAATAAATTCGTTGCAGGTGTAGCAACATGTAAATTCGATTTTACACTTGATCATTTCTGATTAAGTGAAAAGCATAGGCACACGCATTTCACATTCAATTTGCTCTGGATTTCATTAAAAACAATATTGACCATTCAAATAATGTGATATCGACCATCCGAATGTTTCGAACTACCCCCGTTCCATTGGAGTGAATAAACGACAGAAAGAGAGAGGCCTGATGGAATATTGAAAAATGTCACGAATAGTATACTTCACTCAAAAGCATGTCATAAATAAAGATCCGAACTTCATAAGTGATATAAAAGAATTCCCTTTGTTCACATCCAATTTTCATTTGTTCCCTTGCAAACTATACGTACCATAAGGAGCGGAGGAATTTCTTCTCCCTTATTTTTGCTATGCTCATTTTGGAGCTTCACCCAAACTGTAAAACATTTATATGTGGACGTATATTCCACTTATTTTCATCTTATCGCCTGTGCTTGCGAAGTCTCTTCGGAATTGTAAAACGTTGATTCTCAAATGAAGAATTTGAATGCAATTTTTTTTCTACTCTCCATGTTTCAACGCACTGTCTCGCCTGTTCACTTTTTTTTCGTTGGACCATAGAGTTTTTTTATTTGCACATAAAATCGTGTCACTTTGTAGTTATAAATAAAATGAATTTGAATAAAAATAAAATGGAGAAAGAGAAAACGAAAAAAGTATTTTGACACAAAAAAATTTCATTTTGTGCATTCGTTGAATTCTTGCCAAAGCAATAAAAGCTTGCGTTGTCAACGGTCGTCATGTACATGGACTTTTTATGGATCGTTGTTTCGACGAACTCTATATTCGAAGTGACTCAAAAATAGAGAAGTATTTGCTGATATAAATTGACAAGCCGTGTTTACTACAGACCTCAGTCGATTCACGCTTGAATTATTCAACTTGAAAATTGTCAATTATTACAGTAAATTACAGATATCAAAATTAAATGACATACTTTTCTTTACTGAAAATCCAAAAGTGTAGGAATTTTTTTTTGTCACGAAATCAACGAAGAAAAAAATAGTATCGTCAGAAAGAGTGATTATTGTCATTTATTCCATATTTCTATTGTTTGTAATCGATAAGACTAGTTTTTGCAAAGAAACCAGATCATATGCTATACTACAGAAAATAAAAGGAATGTGTCCTATTTTTTTTTTAATTTTATAGTATGACAACCGAAACTTATTTTCTAACCGTCTTTTTGTCGATGAAATCACACTGAAACATACAAAAAGGTTTAATGTAAGGAACTCTCTCTCTCTATCTCTCTGTGTGTCTTCTTTTTTATGAGAATGTATCCAAAGCAAAAGCACACACTAAAGATAATAATGCACTTGTAATATAATCATATGAATAAAGAGCTAAAATGTTGTGTGTGTGAGTACCGTTTTTGTAATTAAAACGCGTAACGTTTTGGTTGCAGAACGCTAGTAACAATGGGATTTTCATAATGAGAAGCCACTGATGACTTTTCCAAATGTATTTAATTGGTGTTGGTGGCTTCAATAATTGCTGTCTAACCACAAGACATGCAAAATTACTATCAAAATACGCGAATGGCAATTGTTTTGTTTGAGTTTTGTACGTTGGGCATTAAGAAAATCGCAAAGAAATCAAGCCAAATGTCATGTATCGACTAATGGATTTCAACTGAAAATCACAACCGAAATGCATCCTTAGCGCATTACATAAAAAGCATGCGATTAACAAAATGGAATTGTAGTTGGAATGTCATTAAAAATATAAATTTCCATTGTAATTCTACGTGCGTCCGGCATACACACGTACTACATTTACCTCTATTCACATATTGGTTAGTTTCATGATACTTTCTTCGCATTGTAATTTTGCTTGTCTCCAGTGAATGCTATTGATAGTCAAGCGTTGTGAATAATATGCCACGGGCGAAAGCACAACAACCGCCAAATTATTTTCATGACTTATGACTTTTCAAAGTGAATAAAGAACAGTGTCGCTTGAGCCGACCTCACATGGATTATGTGCACCGTGGTTGTGGCTAAGGCGAAAACCAAGACAAACTTAAATAATATCCGAGAAAATCTTTTCCGCTTTGCATTGAAATGCATTTACTATATTTAACAAATACCAAATTGCTGTTATGAACTGCGGAGCAGTTGGTGAGAGTGTCAAATGGTAAATGCCACCCCGTTCTCATGTTCAATATCATTCAGAGTCATACATCCCCATTGACTTCTTCGGTTAAGCCAAATGGCAACAACAACCTGATAAACCAAGACACAAACAAAACACACAAAAAGAAATCACAAGAAAGTAACAACAAACAGACGAAAAGAGGGTGAGCTAAGCGCATAGAATCGACGACCAGATTACAAAATGAAAATATGGAAAATTTCTACAATCCACAACCTTTCCATGCATAAATCCGTAGTTACAACTTATCTACTTATTATGGTATACAAATTTAGTGTGTTTTACAAACGAAGACGAACACACAAATGCAATTGGTTTCATTTTTGATGTTTGCCTATAAATATATCAGTGGCGGATAAGCAAGTGCTTCGTATGTACGGTGTAAGTATGGTTCTCTTTTTTTTTCGCCGTAGTCGAATATATTTGCGTCAAAGAAGAAGAATATTACTGTTGTCGAAGCAATAGAGTCTAGTTAATATACATCCAGGCAGCAAAAGCAATGGGCCATGCGAAAATACGAAAGCGAAAACAATGTGCTTGGTGGTCGCGTTCTCTCTGTCACGCACACAAGTACACTGAATATGCACAGAAACAATTGTAGAACTGAAAAATAAATATGCGAAACGAATTGAATATGCTCGGTAAGTCTTGGAAATCAATACAAATATTTGCATGTCTCGGCGATATAAGTATGCGACGTGAACTGAGAAAAACGGAACAAAACACGCAGAGAGAGAAACGGTTCATATGTGATTTATGATTATTGCATATAAATATTTTTTTCCACAACCAAACAACAATATTTATTCTCTTTTTTTTTTTGTTATACTTTTTCCTGGTTTCATTTTTACTGTAGCTATTTTTCGACCAATTCAAGAAGCTAATTTTACCATTTTTGATTTTACCGATTCGAAATTAAATAACATTAGTTTTGTGCTTGTTTGTGGCCATACAACACTGCTTGTGTTTTTATCTCGGCAAATGGTATAGACGAAAGAAAGGTAAGCGAGCAGGCGGACGGGCACATATTACGAGCAATTATGAAATGAACGGTGGAAACATATGATATAATTGTTGGATTTTCATTTCAAGGAAGTGTGTTTAAAAAGGATACAAATTGCGATTGCCAAACTGCGAAAAGGAATTTTGTATTCGGTCACATATGACTCGAGGTGCAGCTTGTTTTTTGCTTCCATAAAACCAAATATAGTATACGGAATAGGTAAGCAAATGAAAAAACCCCAAAAATACGGAAAATTTTCGTGTTGCATGTTAATTTATGAGCATCTGTCACGTGTTAGGGAAATTTAAGACACCATAAAATTTAATGATCTCAGTGTGTGTGTGTGACGATATTGTATGGTTTCAACTAGTTAAATTGACTTTTTCTTTAATTCATTATGCGCCATCCCAAAATTTGGCTGCATGTGGTTTTTTAAAGTAGCAGTTTTAGTAGTCTAGCAGTGGTAGTAAAATATTCTCTACAATCATATAATCCAATAAAAATTGTGTCAATCTGAATCAAAGACACCAATCAACAAAAATTTCGTGAAGGTATCACAAAAACAAAAGGGACACAGTTTCAAATGAAATTGTTATGCACGTATATGAAAATGTGGTATTTCGTAGATTTTTTTTGCGCATATCGTACCATTGTTGTCCTCGGGTGGTTTTTCGTTATCAGTGGCAGTAAATTTTTGTTTATAGCTTTGATATATTTTTTCGGTTACGTTTTGTCAGTTGATGATAGCCTGAAATGTCTATAACAAATTAATGGCCTACGATATTCGTATATGTTTAGCAAAATTATCTGGGGGTAGGGGAAATTTCTCCATCTGAAAAAATAAGCTGCGTTAAAGTGAAGCATGTATATGATGATATCGCAGCATAACTATCGCATATAGTTGGCACATTTTCAAGTTTCGAAGGCAATAGGCACATAAATACGTTCTTGCCTTTTGCGTAGCCCAACATTCGACTAGCTAACAAATGCGAAAATTTAACTCTTATATTCTTCTAACCTCCTCCTCCTCCTCCTCCTTCCTTCAAAAACACATCTGATAAAGGCAATAGAAAAAATCCGATCACATTCACAGTAAACTATAGTCTCGATAAATCGATTCGTTGGCTTGTAAAAAAAATAAAACAAATGATACGAAAATTGATGAAATCACCGATTATACAAATGCTATCGTTTACTGTTTCATCACATCACATTTAAATAATTGAGTTCTGACCTGTTCCAAAGTATTATATGTGATTATTGTGTTGTACACAACGCTCTCAATAACTATGTTTCTCACAATTACTGTGCACTCATTGAAAATGCAATGTAAGTTATTTCATAAATTTTAAATTAAAATTTTAAGCTAAAACAATGTTTGTTTAAAATTTATGAATGTTAAAAACCACTTCTGAAGACAAGCGAAAAAGGTACACCGTCTATTTGTTACACGAAATATAAATTCACATGCCAAGAAACCTGTGGATTGTGGTTGCTGCTGCGTCAAAGAACAATACGTGATCAGATTTATTAGAAAGGATATGAAACGTGTGCATAACGCTGTCGGTTTTTTTTCTATCAACTTCTGATTTATACTGGCTGCAAGAAAACGTTTTTCTACGTCTCGCTTTTTCGATGGCGGATATGATGCATAGAAAAAGTTATTGAAAAACGGAAACTAATCGCGATCATTTCCAGTAAAGAAAACTCAATGAAAAACACACCAGCTGGTATGTTTTTATTGAATGCGTTATAAAAAAAATACAGTGTTTTTTATATCGTTGCTTTCATTGATGAAGTCTATTGAAGTTTGAAAAAATCAGGTAGTTTTTGGCAGCACCTCTTGCATTAGCTATCGTATTCTTAGTTGTGTGACTTTGTTTTGTTTCATTGTGTGAAAATTGTCTGCGACGCTTGAATTTCACTGGCAAGTAATTGATCAGGTCGATGCAAAAGCTCATTAGATGGAATAATTCAACGAGCCAATGTGAACGTGACTTAAATCGTTCGCTATATATAGCTGTACATTTAAATGTCCAATTTGGCTATTCTTGTAACTAAACCGTTTTTTTTTTGCATTGTTGCTCCTCATAGGACATGTACGATTTATATTTAAAAAAAGTGGTCGGTTGCAGTTGAAAATAGTTTTTGTGACTAAATGCCATGAAAGCAAGCAAGCGACGTTCAATGGTAAATCTCTTTTTTTTTGGGGGGGGGGCGCAATAATGATAGCAGTTGGTATGTTTCATCAATGAATTCCCAAAGCCATGCAATCACACACTCGAAGGCAATTCAAGCGACCAAAGAAGGAATTATCGCAATATCGTAACCGTTGGATGTATGGGTGCGGCAAATATCAATAAAATGAAAGAAAAAAGAACCCGAAACGCATAAAATACGGTTTGCCGTTATCTTTTTACGAATGTGCAAATGTTAAAGCTTCACGAACGCGAATTCGTAACGTTGTCTAGATGTTCAAACACTTTTATCACATCGAGCTACTTTTTTCTCTTCTACTTTTCAGTCGGTTTCATATGTATATATTGAAAGCTTCAAAATAATTGTGTGAGATTCGTTTTTTTCCTCTCTCTCTCTCTCTCTCTCTCTCTCTCTCTCTCACTTTCTGATGAAATCTTTTTGTGTGCTTCGAATTTGGTAGATAATCATTACAGTCACTTGATCCAAAGATCTCGGATTAAATTGGCGATGGCTTTGTATTACGTATGTTTTTTTAAGTGCTGCCAAATTGTGTTTATGGTAGTTTGTGTGAGCGAACAGTGCAGATTGCGACGGATATGGTATAACATTTGTTTGGAAAAAACGGTATTCGACACATACACACACACACACAAAACGGTCTTGGATTAGATTAATGTGCGACAATATAAAATACCATGAATGGCTTATGCACTTGCGTTCCGTAGGTTGTGTTCATTCTTGCGACGGTGTAAAGCTGTAAAAATGCACTTAGTCAAAATTGTGATTTTATGCTGAAAATGTGGCATTCTTTTTTTTTTCTACGACATACAAACGGCAAAGTGACAAAGATAACACTGTTCAAAGAATCGCGTGAGCGTCATCATAAGTTCGGACAATTTGTTAGCTTTCGAAATAAAAGATTACGGTGGATTTATTCGATTTGTCACATTTATATCAAATCATTTTTGATTGATTTTGGTTCGCACAGAACAATAAAAATTTTCAATTAGTACGTTTTCATTGTGTTTGTTTTATCTAATATTATTTATTTTTGAAACACTTCAAAGCTAACCCCACACAATTCCAAGGATGAATTTAATTGAAAGCGCATCATTCACAACGGCGAATGAAAAATAGATAACGAGCGGGAGGGTGGTGAAAAACTTTAATATAGTTGTTGATTTAAGGATTTGTGTTGAACCAAATAGAAGCGGCCCATAAATGAAATGAGAAACTCATTTAGCAAAATACAACAGAGAATATGTTAATATAATATTCACCATATTATATGAAAATGGTTCTTTCTTGGGACTCATTTACAATTTTACCATGTTCAACATTACCTTTTCACTTTTCGACGGCACTTTAAAATCCATTCTTCCACATTCGCATGTTGATTATCTTCGGTGAGAGAAAAATGAGAAGGAAAGAGAGAGAGAGAAAGCATTGAATGATGTCGTTTAATCCAAGGCACAAAGTATTGCGTCATGTAATTACATTCATTCGGAACGGAACATGCTTGTAGGAGTGAAAACGACTTTGCGTTTCATGTTATTGAGTCAAAAATGAACCACGACATATGTAGTGAATGAAATGCGCATACATTAAATGTCGCGAATTCCAAACAGATTCCATAGTATTTCTATAGCCATTAAGTTGAAAGAGTAGAGAAATAGCGAAAACCGCCTCTTCGCCATCTAATTTACTAGTATTCACTGTTCTCCGGAATTTTGGCACGTTTAAAATCTTTAAGCCCAATGACATGCAGCATTTATTATATATATAAAAAGTAGACAGCTTTTGCTTTCAAATTCCGAATATGCTAGATTACGATTGCGATAATAATCTAATGCGCGCAATGTATCAACGCGAACTTGAAATGACAATTATACGATTTATTCACACGTAAAGTGTCTTTAAATTTTCAAAGTTTTACAGCTTTATTGTTGAAATTTTTCCATTTTATGGCTTGATTCGTCACCGAAATCCATTTCGTTTTGCTGTACCAAACATGATAAATAAACGACGCTTTAGCATAAAAAGATGCGCGTCATTTGACTTGAGCGTTTGACTGAAGTGGAAAAACGCTTTTTACCATTTCATTAATTTCCACCAATTAGATTTAGTGAGCGTGCATACCAATTAGCTCCGTAAACGGATCTATTGTAAGAAAAACGATTTAATCAGAATTAACTGAATGAAGATTAGGCCTTTAAAGTGAATTATAAGTTTTAAAAGGTTCGCATCTGGATCAGGTATCCGCTAAATCGTCCATCTGTTTACTTTCTCCGCTCGTATCAACTTTCACCTACCATAATGTGCTTGGTCCGTTTTAAATCGGTTTCTATGCCTAACATTTGTTTTAATTAGTCGATATGATGAGAATGAAAGAAAGACAAAAGTTTATCCATTTAATTTGAACTAAATTCTTCTTTATATTTGAATAATTTTGCTTTTATTTTCATCATTTACTTAATAAATTAGTGCTACAAATACAGAATTTAACATGTGTGAAGAAGATATTATAAAAATATTCTCTAACTTTTGACAATGACTAATATAATTGACTTTGTCAAAAAGTCTTGGAACAATGGGTGCACTTTATGCCATTTACATTAATAAAAATAGAATTGGTATCGTCAAAGACAAATTATTGCTAATTGATATGAAAAAATAACAGTTGAAACCGCCAAAATGTGTGCAGACTATGTGTACGATATAATGTATTTAAATGGCGTTCGATGTTCAAACATCACCCAACTTTGGTATCATCATATTTTGAAAATTACTCAACGAGCTATATATTTCATAGTCGTCTAAATTTCGTCGTTCCGTCGGCAGGTGCTTCGGCCGTGGTAGTGCCAATGGACAAGGCAACTGCTCCGGCATGACCGAATGATGAGTTATCAGTGCTTTTAATGAAGTGAATTCCTTCGCACATCCCTAAATTCGCGAAAAAAAGACACAACCTATAATTTCTTTACTTTTCTATGCCTATAATTATGTTTTCCGATACACTGGAATGCAGCAAGAAGTGAATTTTTATTGATTTTCGGTAGCATAGACTGCAATTTGTTAATTTGACTATGACTGAAACAATCAATAAAGTTTCAATAATTGCTATTATTACAAAAGAATCAATGTTGATTTTAAAAAATACACAGGTCGATTCGTGGATCAAACGGTTTCCAAATGGAATAAAAGTTTAAAATGTTGTGCTTTGACTTGGATCGTTCTAATTTGAAGGGCCAAACAATCTTTACCAAATTCACTGGAAATGTTTTATCACAAGGAGCCAATTATTCTTGGGATAACACGTCTCTAGTTGATTAGGCAAAACTTTCAGCACTGGTGGTGAAAATATTTGAAACATGTATGTCAACAAAGCAATACCCCCTGGGCCAATACGGTCAGAATATGAGTATGCCCAAAGCAATAAAAAAAATTAAAATCTTCCAAAAATTGGGTAAATTTTGCATTATATTTGCGTATTTGTCGTATATATTTCCATAGTAGCAATTAAAGAAAACATAAGATTTTGTGACGTTCTGAATGAAAAAAAAAGTGAGCGCAAGAATTATGAATAAATCCAATTAAAGTTTCGAAAAAATAAATCCGCTTTTGCAAACACCAATTAAATTGTATCGTAAAAATCGCTATTGATTCTTAACAACATTTTAATTTTCGTTCGTTAATTAGAAAACTTACTTTGATTTTGTATCCACGTGGTGTTCGTAATATCAGATAATGAACAACTTTAGGCGCTGGCGGTGGAGCACGTAATGATAATGCAAAACAGCCTGGCTTTGTGCTACTTTCCCGTACCAAAAATTCACCCGGATTCTTGCGACGCAACACCTCCAAGGAAATTTCACGCGGCACACCAATTTGAAACCATGGCGCGTCTTTTAATTCGGTCTGCTCAAATATACTAAGACCACGTATTCGTTTCTGTTTCGTTGAAAAGGCAAACATTTTCGGGCTTGAATTGGCTGCATTTGATTGCAAACGTGCGCCCAGGTTGATGATCGTCAGCAGAAATGGAACATAAAAAAAGACAAGAAATCATTCGAAATGTAAAATTGACTGTGATTCGCTCATTTTAATTAGAGCAATTTGTATGTTGAGCAGTGTGCATTGCAAATAATTTGCGCGAAAGGGAATGGGGGTGGCAGAGAAAAAGAATGTTATATTTACCGCTGCTTGTTTCACGCAAAAAGTTTTGCTTGAAATCAAATTCACAGTAGTCTTTGGTTCGTCGATTATCCAACAATACCGATGTTAATGATTTGCGACACGAATCGCCGAATTTACTAGCGATCAATTCATCTGCATCACAAAGTGAATCATCAGTTATATTGTCGATTTTCGATGTTATATGTGCTGTTGAAGCTGATAGATAGTTGCTGGCGCTTGAAAAGTTGTTGTCGTTTAACAATGGACGGTACTCGTCGCCACTTCGAAGCAAACTATTTGATAGTCGCTTCACAAGTGGTGCTTTATCAATAAACTTTCGACAATTATTCATTTTATTATCATTGGTGGGTGAATTGTCCTCTTCCGAACTCGATGATGACAGACGATTTGTTGAATTTTCAAGATTATTATTGATATGACTGGATGCGGAGTATGAAAAAGAAAACAAACATTGACAATTATAATTGTGAAATGTAATTACATCTGGTATTGGGGTCAAACACTTTAATTGATTGTTGGAAAGTACAGGACAATATTGATAGAAATTGATATATGTATAGATATAAGATTATTTAAGGACATTTACTTCATGTTTTGCGATGAAAATAAATTGGTTGGTCGTTGTCGTTGTCGGAACGGCGAACTTTTGGACAAGGCAAAAAAGCGATTTATCGGCTTTTCGCCATTATTATTGTTAAACGTATTCTTGAAATCGTTATTCATTTTTACAAATTTTCACTTTCAACGGTTTTGAGAGAGAAATTGAAATCACACCAAAATCACAAAGTTCACTGTTTGAAAACACGATTGCACATTATCACCACCATCATCTGATTGAGATAAATAGAGAAATTCAGTTCATTCTTTTCAACATTTCAACAGCTTTTAAACTTTTCCAATTTGATTTTCGTTCAAACTTTTATCAATTTAAGACGAACAAATCTCCAACTTTAAGCCATTAGATAACTGCATTGGATGCAGCAAATTTAACACCGAGCTTTGTGAATTGTTCGAAATTTAGTCGCTCTCTTTCTCTCAATGCGACTTAAAATACGTTCCATATCGTCCGGTCAAACCAATTCAAATTTAACGGACATTTTTGTCCCCCTTTTTGAAAACTATTGATATTTAATCCTTTTGCTTATTTCGTTGTTTTTTTTTTCATCTTCGTTTGAACGACAGCAAAACAAATGTGGATTATGCATGATTTTGTTGTTGTGATCCTTTTAAACCGCGAACCATTCAAAGTTTCTACAGTACATTACGTTGAGTATGGATCGAGAGACGAGTTAGTAACGTCTTATATGTATTTGAATGTTTAAGACTGAAGCGCACCACCGAAAAAACCCTTCAGCTGAGTTAGACTATCAAACGTTGACTAAACGAATTTGATTTTTTGGTTGAATACCTTAGCCGAAAAAAAAAAATGAGTGTTTGGTGGTGCACATCATACAGCACCACGCTGCCAAACATTAAGACGTGCTTCGCATTTTCGGCAGCGTGTTATGGAATGTGCTCAAATGCCTGGAATAATACAATTGTGGAAAATATATCATGCCGAAAAAAGTGAAGCGAAACGACAACGAAAGACGGAAAAAGCGAAACGCAAGTGAATGAAAACAAACTGAAAGCAGAGCACAGTCTCAATTGCCACAGAAATGCGTCGTGTACGTTTGGCGAGGGGACAGAACAAGACCAAATACAAGTAAACAGAAGTTTTTGACACGCGTTGAGTAAATTGTTACCATCATTGCTTTGGCTCCCTGTGTATAACACGTTGCATGGATGGAAATCATAGTGGTAGAGAAAATACAGTGTGGTAATAGCTGTAACGCTCCAACACGCTGGCAAATAGTGTACAAAGCAGCAGCAGCCAGTAAAAAGAACAGATAACATGAAAATCGAATAAAAACACACGCACTGCGAAAGCGCGAAGGGAGAAAGCTGTTTGTTTTGCACACTTTGTTTGGCTATGATTTTGATTCGTTGAATGCCTTTTGTTTTGATTCATGTTTGCTACATACACACACACAGTGTATTCGCCTAGAGACGTTGTCGTGTTCAGAGGGGAATGAAATACATAGTTCACATCAGATGTAATTCACTCCACTGAAAGATGAGTTGAGGCAACAGTGTTCACTGTTATTTTATCATATGCAGATCGGACGAAGCAGAAAAAAACGTAACAAAAAACCTTTGCTCTTTTTCTTTCACAAACAGTTAATGATCTGATTTAATGTGCCACTTAAAAGTTTTTTTTTTATTTTTCATCTCAGGAGAAACAAATGACAATATGCTGAATTTGAGCATCACTTGTGGAAATATAGTGCTACAACTGTTCAAATACCACGGATCACATTGTGATTGTTTAAATAATAGTTTGTTCAGTTGTTTTAAAGCTCTTATTTGATAAATCGCAAACTTACCATTATTCTTTTTTTGTTCTCTTCTTCGAATACACATTTTTGATGACGATTCTGTCTGATATCTAGTTCACTGTGTCATATCTCAAAAACCAAACAAAAAAAAACATTGGAAAAGATAAGCACAAAGTTGTAAGTCGTAAGTCAATATTTAACTGTGTTGTCACCTTTTCCGTGTCACATGTGTGTGTGTCATTGGTCTTATTCGGTTTTCACATAAGTAATCGTTCAGTTCACTCGACATATTTGGGCTCACGTTATAAAAATTGAAGACAAAAAAAAACACACATCACATATTTACAATCTCAATGTTTGTAAGATGTTTTTTATTGTTTTAAAAAAAATGAAATGTTTAAATACGATTTTGAATCTTTACTTGATACTATCACAACAATGGAATTCTTTTTACAATTGAATAAAGCATATGCAAAACAATTTCATGAATGATTCGGCAACTATTTCCACTAAATTGGATATATTGATGAAAATGTGCTAACGGTTTTTGTTGTTATTGTTCTCGGAAGAATTGTTCGCGTCATATAAATGTTGATCATTTATCAAGATACAGAGAAAGAAATACAGTTTATATGGCCAACAGCAAATGTTCAAAATTCTATGCGCCATCTGTGTAAAGAATCTATTTAGCTAGTTTAATGTTTGCCAGTGTCTTTGTTAGCATCTGCTTTAATTTGATTTAAATTCGAATCGGGTATCTTTGGTTGTTGATACTGTGAATTCGGTGCATTTTGTGCATTGAAGGTGTTTTGTGCGGCTGCTACAGGGATAGAATTCAAATGTTGTTGTTGAAATTGTTGTTGATTTCCATTTTGACCGATCGAATTAACGTTTACATTT
>NW_022197768.1:1210114-1283763 GCF_009176525.2 Contarinia nasturtii
GTGGTTGATATTGTGCGTTTACTTGTTGATATTGTTGTTGATTTCCAGTTTGTACGCCTGGATGCCCATTCATATTTGGAGGTGGTTGGTACTGTGTATTGATTTGTTGATGTTGATATTGTGCATTCATTTGATTCGGATTTATTTGGCCTTGTGGATGCACTTGACCCTGGTAGATTTGATTCGGATGTACTTGTCCTTGATTCACAACATTTGGATTATGTTGAATCAGATTGGGGTCAACGTGTTGCTGCGGATAACCACCTGGTTGCTGCGGATAACCACCTTGATATTGATATTGTTGTGGATGCTGATTTGGATAGTATCCTTGTGGCATATTTGGATGTGGTGGCAACTAATAAAAATGATTTAAATTTTATTAAATCTTCGAATTTATTCAATCGATAATAGTTCAAATACTTACCGCTCCTTGAGCAATTAAACGTTGAATTTCTTCTTGTCGACGTCTTTCAAATTCCAAATACTCATCGTGAGTAAATTGTGGTTGATTATCGACTGTGTCCCAATTTGGATCGCGATTAAATTCTTCACGCTTCGTTTGGGCAATGAATTCTTCCAAACTAATCAAATTGTCATGATTTGTATCAGCTTCTCGGAAAACATGCTCTCTCATACGTTCCATTTCTTCAACACGCTCACGCATATCATCTTCGGGCAAACCAGACTGATATACTTTATCCAATTCCTTAACGAATAGTGCCTTCACTTCGGTTTCATCCCAGAAATTATTGCCATCCAGATCTATCACAAAATATGCAAACGTTAACAATGCACAAATGACCCTTAATCGAAAAATTGTCTTACCATGCATCATAAAGAAGGTTTTTGGATCGAAATCAGCAACATCCATGTGGTCTTGTTTCTCCCATACTATAGATAAATTTAAATTTACCGTTTTTGTATTTACAGAAATAATTCGACTCACCTTCTTCAAGCTGCGCCTTATTTCCCGGATGATGTACACGTTCGTGTTTGTTATGTTTCTGTTGCTGAACTTTCAAATCTTCTTCATACTTTTTACGATGCGCTTCATCCATAGCACGTAGTTTTTCCTGTTTTTCAAATTCCTTTTGCAGTTCATATTCCTAGTGACGAAGAAAACAATTTAAATATCCACATGATGTTAAAAAAAGAATGAACGTTAATTAAAAAAAAAATCGTTGGTGTGAATTCAAGTACCTTAAATTCATCTCGTCGTTTTCTGTCTGCTTCTGCCAAATCTTCGGATGTTTGCTTAATTAATTTCTTTAAATCTTCAATTTCGAATGTGTGCTCATTTTCATGGTCCAAATGCTTAGTATCGGAAATTTTCATGTGCGCACGGTCTATGTCATTGGTGAGTTCAAACTTTAAAACGAATTCAAAGGAATAAGATTAGTGTCATAAATAAGTGACAGAAATTGTCTCCCACTTACGTGTTTGATGGCTGCTAGACGAAGTCTCTCAACTTCTCGTCTTTTAATTTCATCTAATTTCGATCGAACATGATGACTAACATTTTCCAATTCATATGCTATTTTGCCCGACCGAATATCGACATCGGTGGCATTTTCAAGTTTTTTTCGAAATTCCGAATCAGTTTCCAATGCATTCACTACTTCCTTTAAATACCGTTCATATTCTAAAGCACCCTGAAACTTTTGGTATAAATTATCGATATTCAGAAATAAAATGATATTTGTTAGTAAGATGATGAGAAACGATGTTGGTAAGTAAGATGATTAAGTATCAAAGATGATTATAATCTCAAGTGGTTTTGTTTTGAACAATCAATATGGGGACGTCACACATTCCACTAATTATCTTTAGTGATAATCATTAGTAGATGTCTTTGTAATTTCAATGATTTTATATAATTAATAGAAAACTTACATCTAGTTCTTCGTCGTCTTTATGTTCCTTATTTTCTTTATTTTCTTCATTTTTCTTATCAACAGCGCGTGCAACTATAACATTAACAAGTAATGCAAGTGTAAGAAACAAAACAAATTGTTTCATTTTGATTTTAAAATGATGAAAATCACGTCTATACTAAAGTGCTTGAGATTTGGTTCGTATAACTTAAGTGTGTGTCTCCAATGTGATTTCGTTGCTAATATCTCTAAAACTAATGACGAAATTACATGAATTGAGCGAAACTCTCATTTGACACTGACGTGTCAAAATCAAAATGTTTTGTTTTTGACCGACGACTTAAGATGCTATACAGTTGAAGCATAATAATAATGTACTTGAAGAATTAAAACTAATATGATTTGCTCAATGCGCGTTAGATGGCGTCATGTACAAGTGTAAACATATGTATAAATTGACATTTCATTCGGTGTTTTTCATTTAGTTTGTTGTTGAGTCTCCGAGTGAAACAATCGAAAATAATTTCCAGTTAAAAAAATGCCGTTGCCGCCCGCATTGTTAAAACGTTTGGCAAAACGTGGAATCGTTGATAAAAAGCGTTTACCAGGTGAATCGAAATCCGTACAACCAGCCGAAGAAATTATCGCCGAAGACTATGATGATGTTAATGAAACGCAACCATTTGACTACGACTACGATTTTAAGTCACAATCAAAGAAATCGCAACAAAACTTTTGGAGTGAACGCTTGAAAAAACGAATCGTTGATGGAAGCATTAATGGTTACAAAGGATGCCCAAATAAGTACAACATTTATCATAAGTGCTCGCTATTTTGTGTGAACACATTTGGTGATGGTATCAAAGAGCCATCAAAGGGATATACAAAACGAAAAGTCCGATTGAATCGAAGATATCCGCTACCCAAAGATTGGAAAGAAATCTATGATGAAGGAGTGTAAGTATTAACGTCCAAAAACGATTATTTTCAGAATTTTTAACCAAAAATAATACGTATCATTTTAATTTGAATATGTTTAGAGGCACTCATTACTACTGGAATACAATTGATGATATCGTATCATGGTTACCTCCAGCTCATCCGAAAGCAGAATTAACAAAAAGTGCCGCAGTACTACGTAGAGAATTGGAGGCTTCACAGCCCGAACAAGATGATTATGTTGATACCAATGCACAGCAAACAATGGAAGGAGCTGAACCGGGATATGCAAGTGATGGCGATCATTTAAATGTGGTGCGTGAACGTGAACGTGAACGTGAACAACCATCGAAACCGGCACCATTGAAAAAAACGAAAACACGAGATTTAGAAAAAGTTCTTCGCTCTAAATATGAACGACGCATGAAGAAAGATGCATCAGAAACAAGCTTAGATCCAATGGACCCGGCAGCCTATTCAGATATCCCAAGAGGAAAATGGTCAGCAGGATTAACTGAAGAAAATTCAAAAACTGGTGCAGATTCTACAGTTAGTGGTACTATATTTCAACAACGTCCGTATCCAAATCCGGGTGCAGTTTTAAGAGCGAATGCAAATGCACAAAAAAGCAAAGGAAACAGCGACAGCAATGACAGTGATCAGCAAGACAATTGAGTGTTTCCAATTTAAAGTCCATGTCTAATCATTTAAATTGAAAATAAATAGCAAAACATTATGAAATAAAAGCGGCAAGCCACACATTTTCGATATTTCTTCTATCTTTTTTGTAATATTCATAGGTTTTATTCCAAGAAAAAAGATTTTTTCAGATTTCCCGAGATCTAATGTAGTTCCATTTACTTTCCAGAAAACTATAAAATATTTAGAAAGATGCTAATGCAAGGGGCGAAGACTTTGTACCTTTTATGTATGTATTTTGGTGAATGTTGCTCTGAGAAAATACAGATGATAAAGGATTAGTCGCAAAAAATGAACAAAGGATGAGAATGCATTTGAAAAAGCAATTAAAAATATGTCACCATTGTAGTTTGGTTCTAGATGCCATTACTGCATTCGGTTATTTTTTCTAAAGAGTTAAGCCTTTTTGTAATTTGTAGTTCTTCAATTGGTTTCTGTCAAATAGTTTATGAAACTGTTATATTGCTAAAATTAGATTGAACCTGGCATATTTATAATATAATAATTAATAAGTTTTAGTACTGAATGGAAAATACTTGAAATTCGATAACAAATCATTTAAACAGCTTAAATAATTTGGATGAACTTCGTATTAAAATGATTTCTCCTTATGATTTCGGACTAATGACTTTGCTAAAAATTACTCACAATGCATACATCGAAGATTTGGAACTGAATTTTGGATCTGAATCAATGATTTACGTTATCATGACATTTTGAAAGCGGTTAAGCTAACAATCCAATTCAATTTCTAGACCCAATATTTTGTCTAAAAATTCAATAGCAAGAAAATTGAAGTACCATTCATCAAGTTCTGCGCGCACTTCTCAACATAAATGCATGATTGACAGTAGTTAATTGGATACTTTACAGAATGTCATTTATTGAAAAAGGACACAAAAAAAAATAAAGCACAAAATATTTGTATTGTAAAAATGAAAGGAAGGAAAAACAATGTGACCTATATGTAAATCAATTAAATAGAAATATTTCGTTTCTTTCTGTTTTTGGGCGGCAATCTGTTTTAATTGTATTCCATCGTTCACATCAAGAAGTTCTACTATTGGCTGGCCATACTTATTGATCTATTTCAATAGAATTACATGGAAATTGCATGGAACCCAATTCCATAAAGCGTTACAAACTTAACATTCCTGAGCTTAAATTATTTCGTGGTTTTTCTCATGATTATTATTTGCATTCAGAGGGATTTATCTCTGTTTCTTTGTTTGTCACAAAATCTTTGCTACTAGTTTATTTCATCTGCATCGGTCCTAATTGAATGTAGTGTCGTTTATCCATTGCATTTCAAAAGCTATTCCAATATATCATCCATCAATGGGAATGTGTTACAACAGTGTGATAAAAGAAGGCATCTATTTTTAATCGATCCATCCAAATATTATGTTCATATGTAACAATGTTCGCATCGTTGTTTTTGCATCGAATTTAAAAAAAAAAAAAGAATTAACTTTTTTCTTCATAATAGGCGAAGACACTACTTTATGGATCTTGTTCATTTTTGATTAAATAAATTAAAAAAATATATATATTTGGTAAATAAGCCCTAAATGAATAAAACGGTTGAAATCCATATCCCATTTACAGAAAACAAATTATACGATTATATTTTGAATCAGAACATTTGAAGTAGTCTACTTGTTAATTTCATTAATGTATTGCGTTTATCGGCTGTGATGTATACATTTATCGTCTGTGATGTGTACTGATTCGATATTGCGGAGCATAAACGAATAGAAATTTAAGAGAAAATAATAAATGTGTATCAGAAGTTTCTTTTATTCATTCTCAATCAATGAATGATCGTTGTTCTTTTAAGCCTGTAAATAAAATGGAAAATAAATAATACTTGGTTTGTTTATGCCAAATTTTTGTAATAAAACACTTGTTCGTAAACCATTCATACCGGTTATTATATTGTACATGATTTAAATTAGATTATTATTGATGATCTAATCAACGCCCGCAAATCCTTGACTACCTTCAATCGCTTGCACTAGCTTATCTTTTAACTGTGAATAATTCTCATATGGCGGCAAATCCAAACGATTGAAACTGAAATTAATAAAATTAAAGCCAATTAAATTAAATTAAATTAAATTAAACCAGTTGAATTAAATTCAATCAATTTTATGATATTTACCACGTGTGTGCTCGTGGATAAGACTCAAGTGTGCCCCATTTTTCAATTGTAAACATTTGTGGCCCATTTGAACCGTATAATTCTTTAAAACCATTCATTGGAACTCGTGATGTTCCCGTAACAAATTGTAGTAAACGTGCCCGCATTTCATTTGAGAATGATAATACTGCTCTCCAGAACCATTGAATAACAATGTGATTGGCGTAATAGTCACCTTTGTATAAAGAGTTTTTCTTCCAGTCTTTAACGTCAATATTTTGTATGCCGCACATCAACAATTCCAATTCGTTTTCGTCGAAAATTTTAAGCAATGCTAACGGACATATGGAACCAAAACCATCCAAAAAGCTGCTCATTTGCTCTTTGACACGAGATACAAAACGCCATTCAATCACCAATCTGTAATATGAAACATTATGCATGTACAAATATGAATTTAGGGTCACGTTTTTTTTTTTCAAGTGTATTCACCTTATATATTCATCTTTATTGTCGTTTGTGACTTCAATTTCAGCACCGTTGGGCTTGAGCTCGCGTTGTGTGGTATGACCAAATGTTTCCTCATCGACACAAAATGTTAACATTAGTTCGTCCGGATTGTTTTCTTTGATCCACAACAATGAATTGTAGTATTCCATATCAACGGATTCCATATCTCTTAAGTCTATCGGTTTTTGTAACATCATTTTATAAAAAGGTCTAATGAAAAACGCATCCAATAATTTTCCATGATAAACAGCCATTCCAGCAATTTTTCCAATGAACCTATTTACATCAAACGAACAAATAAAAAAATTAATGCAAACACATTGCATTAGCATATTGATTGGCATTCGATTGTATTTCATCAGATATTTACTTGAAATAATTTAAATGCTCTTCGTTGCACAGTCCACTAAATGGATTGATCTGAAGCGTATAATTGTCCATAGCTGAATATTCAAATAACCCGTAGTATGGATTGAACATTTCCTTTGACAAAAGGAAAAACCATTCACGGGCCAATCCACCGTAATCGAGACCAGCTTCACCCTCGAATTCGATCCATAGTTTTGTTTTCAATATATCGGTTTTATTCACGGTATTTATGATTCGATAAGAGTCTTCGAAAATTGATGCTCGTCGTACTTTCACTTCAAATTTATTAGGCACATTTGTCTGTGGAAATTCAGTTGAAATTAAAAAAAAAATGAAGATATTCTTTACTGCGTACAATAATAATCCAAATATATAAAAACTACGTACTGGTTTCCTCAGCTGACTCTTAAAATATTCGTATTTTTGTTTGTAATCTCTAGAATAAGGTACTGCTTGGCCAGCTATATTTGGATTAGATAGTCTTGGATCTTCCCATTGTGTAGTTCGTGTATCTGAAATGTGAAAAAAACACGTTGTTGTTAGCAAAACACGCCGATGAAATGGATTTTATTTAAATAAACCTACTGTGATCAATGAAGAAGATTCGACCATCCACATGTACACGTTCTTCCCAGCCTTCAGGCAGTGGGCCCAAGTCATCATCGGGTGGTCGTGTTTGGCTTGGCATGGGACTTGCACGACCTGTCCGTGGATCAATCCATGAAGTTTTCTTTTCATTGTGATCAATGAAGAACATGCGACCGTTTGGTGCAATTTGCATTGTCCAACCGCTGGGAAGCCCTGCCTCTAAATTGTTTGCCGGATGCGAACTTTCGCTTGTCGATGTTTCATCACTTGAGCTCTGTCTTGACTGGCCGGTTGTTGAATTGGGACGAACGGCTGCATTCGATGTACCACTATCAGCTGTGTCTATATCTTCATGCTACCATGATGAAACAGTGAAAAAGTAAATAAAACAATTAATATATATCAATAAAAATATGCAAACATGGAAACACGAACAAATAATCTAAACTATCACAAAAACCAGCGATAAATACACACGCAAAATGCCTGAATCTTGTTTCTGGCACCGTTTTTTTTTTCTTTATCGCGCACATACATCAATGGTGTACTAACTCGTCTAATGATAATCTAAAGCAGAAGCTACTTGTGTTTTTACGACGAACATTTATTGTTTGTTATTAAATCTTTAGCCAAGCAATACACAAAGTCAGTTATCAAAGTCGAAGGTTTTTTTACCAATGGATGCTCAGATGCAACGTCTTGATGAGGTTCATCGTTGAGAGATGCGTCATCACTACATAGACTTAGTGATGAATGATCTGAGTCGTTGTCGTCAGATTGATCATGCTAGTTTTTTTTTGTATGCGATTTTTTGTTGAAAATATTTTAAGTATGTTTGTACATTCAATCCGATAAAAAAACATCGATTCAAATCAAAAAAATCATTTTTGTGATTCCATAAACATGCATTTTAGTAAATAAAAGAATCCAAATATCATATGAACATTTGAACAAATTTTGATGCATAATGTATGTAATTATTGTATCATATACCTGGTGTTCACGATCTTCTGATGCATCAACGCTAATGTGGAAACGTCGTTCAAACTGCATAGCAGCAGCATCAATATCACTACTTGAAACTGGATTTGTGTCGCTGCAAATAAATTATTCAACATAAATAAATTATTTACATGGAACAGAGATCGATAAATTGATTGTGAAATGTAATAAGAGGTACCCTGAAGGACATTCCCATTGTGTTGTTCGTGCAACGTGATTCACATAATAGGTCCTTCCTGCAATAAATAAAGTGGCAAATTTTCAAATGACAAATTTTGTCAAATTGAATTTATGTCATTCAAAAAATTACCGTTGGCATCTTGACGCATCTCCCATCCATCCGGCAATGGTGGTGCAACAGATGACGTTGGATAGGCAGTCTATTAAGATGAAATGAGAATAAAAATAATCGCTATTTTCTGATATATGATGCATTTAAAACTGACTTGATTTTGAGCTGCTGTCTCAGCATCCGTTTCGGCCTCATTGACTAATTCCCATTCCGGTTCATTCGATGATATGGTATCAGGTGTATCCAAATCGCGAATGAATGCATGGTAAACTTCAAGTGTTCCTCTTACTCTAGATCTAGCACTGTGAAATTAAATAATCGATCAGTAATCGTAAATGTGTGACATTAATTTGGTTAAAAATAAATTTAAATGAAAATAACATAAAATGAAGAAGCCAATATCATAAGTAAAAACTGCAAAATAAAATAAAATTGAAACTAATAACATACCCAACTGACCTTCTTGGCCTAAGCGGATAGCTTTTCGGTGCAATTGCACGATTTTCCTGTTCTGTAGGCAAATTCGCCAATGGTATTTCAACCATTCCTAGAAAATCATCACGAGTCAATCGATTCTCATCAAATACCTGTAACACCAGCTTATGTTCATTGGCTTTCACTTTAAATATGAACTCCTCATTCCACACGGGATTCAGCGTCTAAACACACCGAAACACACACATAATTAAACAATGCATTTTACATTCGGCATAATGGTGTTCTTACCTTCTTTTTGGTTTTTGTCAAAACAGAGTCGATGTTTATGTCGCCATTAATGGTGTTCAAGTCTATTCTTACGTAAGGATCACTGTATTGTTTGAGTTCGTCGTAAATGCACATCGAAGCATAGTAGTTAAATAAAAAGAGTGAACGACAACAAAAGAAAAATTATTAAAATATTTATATTTACAGGTGACAATTATTGCGCATTGTGTATTCAACTGAATTGTATCGTTTATTGTTAAGACGCAAAAAGCACATCATGTATCGTATGCGATTAAGTTGATAGATGAGCGCATTTGTTAGTCATTCAACAATAAAATGTTTACCTTGCACCGAATATATCTTTTTTTGCTAATGATTGTCCAGACATAATCTTGATTCGGAGTTGGCTTGTCCCCTCCTCACTCTGCAAAAAAACCAAACAAACAATAACAATAATTCAAAATTAAAAATAAATGGAGAAAGAAGAACAAGAGAGGAGCAAGAATGTAACAATGTATATGACTTATTTTGAATTTTCCGCAATGAAGCAAAAAGAGCGGCTATTTCAGTAAACAAATATCTTTACATATGTTTATTTTTAGTACATATTTTCTCCCCTAATCCCCTTGACGTCGACAATAGAAATAATAATGCTGAAATTGTGTCACGTCAAATAGTTATAGAATATTTGAAATATCAGCATGTTTTGTTTGATATTTGAAAGGGAAAAAAACCCAATCAATCGAAATTATGAATCGGTATTTTACTACTTGAATAAATAAAAAAAATTCGTTTTATTTAAATTTACTGTCGATAACTTTTAATGGGCTAATTGAAATTAGCGGTGTCATGAAACTGATTAACCGTTAATTTAATGATCAAATTACATTTGACCGAATCATTTTCGCTTCCAAAACTATTAATTTGTAGATAATTTTCAAGTAACAACCAACGACCTTGTGCTATGTGTTACTGTCGATGTTGGTCTATGGCATGCAAAATACATGGGCACAAGTACATAAAAGTAAACAAGCAATTGTATACACACATACATCGATAATGTCAACAATTTCCAGCTTGGTTGACATAAAATCGGTATCTTTTAAATTCTTAATATGATTTTATTTGTTCGTACATGTTCGCTGGCCTAATCATTATAATTGCATCTGTTGGAGCTGTTTTTTATAGGTATCATTGATTCAGTCGTATTTTGTATATTTCACATTCACTCTTCTGCACTTTCTCAAGGAAAATTCCAATAATGAATTTTTTAAAAGTGATCATGTATATGTGTTGTGCAGAGAACACGGCAACACACACATGACACCACATAATTTCATGCACTTCACTACCGAAACATTCAATTGTTGTTATTTCTTTTTTGTTCGGTTTTTCTTCGCAAATAATCCAACCATTTTGACCAGTTTGCCTTCTTTTAATCAACTCTCCATTGTTGCTAAATTAAATAGATATAGATGTCATGGGTCGACTATTGTCAAACTCATATAACTTTATGAACATATTTTTTCTCCGCATTTTTTGATCATCTATGATCTTTTACTAAATTATGTTCTTGATCGTCGCCAATTTATTCTTCATTTATATTCACATACAATACGCGCCCGTGTGTGTGTAAGTTTTTTTGTACATATTTGTGTACGAATTGTTTTTATGCTGTTGATTCATCAATGCGAAATAGCTACGACTATGTCGCAAAAGGATAGTATTTTTAAAAAAATGTGTATGACTCACATAGGATTCAATTGAACCTGGTAAAAAGCCGTAAATTGTTTCATCGCCATCGCCACCATCCGAAGACATATTGATTAAGTTGTACTTCGAAATTTAAAAAAAAAACCACTTTATTTTCGGTCACTTAAATAATTTTGGACAATATCCTCAAATGATTTTTTTGCATCAATTAATTATGGGGAAAAATGGTTTGCACACGTTAAGTAAATGTATCACAAAGTCTGTCAATAAATGTCCTGTATTCAAATTATTTTGCAAATATTGCCGCGATTGTACACTTCAATGCGAAAAAAAGTCAGTAATTACAAATAGTTTCACGGCAAAAAAAATGTGATATATATGATTAAATACGAAGAAGTAAACGATGAATGTATGCTAAATTCTTCACACAAAGAAACGAAGCTTATGTATTGTTTTCATAAATTTTGTTATTTTTTGTAAACCACTGTACAATTGATAAATTTCACAAATAAAACAGTACATAAAGAACAGGTGGTTTTTGTTAAACCGATTTAAGTCACAGACACACGAATCGCAATTTTTTAAATAATACTTTAATTATTATAAAAAAACTTTTAGTACTATTACATATTTCATTTTTTTTCCTTCTACTTTCTGATCATCTCAACAATTGACGTGTGACATTCATTGGTTTATGAATTGGAACGCATTGTATCGCATACCAAGGCGGCGTTAAATGTTTTTTTCACTTCATACATTCTTCTACATAGACCATAGACCGTGCGTTTGGTGTTAACCCAACTCAAAAGAGCAATGTTCAACCATCAAAATACGCAAATTAAATACATGACACACACTAACACACACACACGACAGAAGGAGACTGCAATAGCATGTGATATAAATGAACGAATAATTTAAACTAAGTAAGCATGTTTGCGTGTACAAGTAACAACAATATATGTGTATGTCACTCTAAACGTTGCGTTCAACAACAGAAGTGTACGAGAATCGAAAAATGAATTTGATGCGGCGAACGCTCATCGGTTAAATTGCTCAATTGAGTTTGTAATATATCATTAACAAATCAAATATCTCCGAGTTCGTTTTGATTTATTTTTGTGTATGCTTATCGAAATATCTAAATTTTCTTTATCAAAAGTTAATTAGGAAAAAAAAAGAACAGCGCTCTACGAATGGGCACATGACTGCTTACATTTCGTTTCCAATCAATTCAAACTTCGGCTATGTTGACTGGAGAGAAAAAAAATTGAAATTCTCAAATTGTTGGAAAAATGCCTATTGAAAGCGAATACAATAGTTTGAACTACAATATAATTTACTACTAATGTATTAATAAATTTAAAATTTGTTTTGCATTAATGGAACGCACTTTTTTTTTGCTGTTGCTTCTTCACATTTCTTGTATGCTTGAGTAAAATGCTTGCATGTAATATAAGGGTAATTAAATATACATTTTTAAGTGAATTTTTTTTAAGTTTCATCATAGTTTGAAGTTTAAACTATTCTGATGTTTCGTAAAATTCGGATACACAAATTATGTTTTGCATGAATGAAAATTCGGTACGGAAATCAGCAATAATTTGAATTTATTTGCTATAAATATGATTATGATCCAAGTATGATTTGTGGTATCTGGAATGTTGTACGTGCATTCATTTGCACGCACACAATCAGTCAGGAGAAATTCGAGACAATGGTGTTAAATAGAAGTAAACCAAAATGAATAACATTGCTTTCAAGTGATAAGAGGAGTGTGCGATCTTGAATTGTTTGTCCTATAATCTTATCAGATTGTTCGCTGATTTTGGCGACATAAAAAGATATCGTACATTTTCTTAAGCGATTTCAACGATGACATTTCAGATTAAGGTTTGATGGCAATAAAATGTTGAAATGAAAAGATTCATCATTTATTGAATGTCTAAAAATTCAATGTTCGGTAGTTTGTAGAAGTATATGCAATTTAAGAATGTATCTATGTTGTTTGCGCTGATTGAACCTGAGTATTTTGTGCTGTCACTTTCGTTTATGGTAACTTCCTCCCGAATTAAGTGAATACTTCAAAATATAAAAGAAAGAAACAAGGCACATACCAGAGTTGTATTAAACAGTGATCGCCTGGTCGGTCGCACATTCGTTGTTGCCACAGTTGGTACATGTTGTAAAGAGTTGGACCGTCGCCTTGGTGGTGGTTGAGGTCTTGCCGAATGTTGATCCCATGTTGGTCGGCCCGCTGATGTGTAACCAAACGAGTTATTCATATTATCCATATGAGGTCTCATGATTATGAATTGTTTTTATTCACACTTTTCGCGGGTACAAACAATTACACTCGATTTTTTCTTGTAATACTTATTAGTTATTTTTATCGAATTGAAAAACCATTTAGCACGGAATCGTTTGGAATGTCGTTACACTTTATAAACAATAGTACGAGAAAAAAGGAACAGTACGGTATTAATGACGGTCACTTTTTCGATTGTTTTAATAAAAAAAAATCGCTTCGTAACCATTAAACACTTGCATTCCAAGTACTTGAGTCACACAGTTTTGATACAAATGATTCTTATCCGTTATCGTTTAACAAATCGCACCGAAACTTTTTTATTGTTATAGACGATTGCCTGAACATTTAATCACAGTTGCCACAGACTATTTTCGAAATTGGTAAAATCATAAGACCATTTCAATTAAAATATAAAAACAAAAACAATAATAGATGAATGCGTGTGCAGTTCATTTTATTGCTTCTCAATCGAGACTTTTATTCACTTAGCGATTGAGTTTGGTAAGATTCTATTGTTTCAGTTTTTGGTCTACCGATATTGACTACATGATTATTTTGGTTCGACAAAACGGAAAAAAATGTCTCCGTTTGGAGATGTTTTACACTTCCAATTGAAACTAAAAACTGTTTTGTAGTTGTGATTACATGGGCCCACTGTCTCAACAAGTTCAACAAAAATGAATAACGAGCAATAGCGTAGCACACTCCCAACTTTGTGTGTATCGTGTACAGTAGATGTATCTGTCAAATACGATTGTGTGTATAATTTTTCTCATGCGGCGAATTGAACGAACGAAAGCGGCAAACGCAATACATTGCAACGCATTTCGGTTCAAATATTGCGTTTCTGATGATAATCTCTCAAGTAAAACTGCTTTTGTTTACGGTGTAAGAAATTGGCATCATTTATTTTATAATAGCTTCTTTTTTTGATCGCAGACAAATTGATTGAGTTTGTTTTTCTTTGTTTGTTTGTTTTTTTTTTTACTTATGTTACACAACATTTTTGTTTCTACGAAATATGGTAATACAAAATAAAAATCAGAGAGAGAAAGAAATTGCCTAATGATTAGAATCAATTATGGTCAAATAGAAATTTAAATAATGGATGTTTTGAGTTGTTTTTGTTTTTTTTTTTTTCTGTCGGAAACATTAAATAAGTCATGTTGTATGAAATGTAATTGTACTGGAACCGCATTCTTTAACCGTACATTGCCACAACGTGACACGCACTCATCGTCGCAGGTGTTCAAGATGGTGATACTTCGTTGTCACTTTTGGCCTCGTTCTCATTCACCAAATGCAATGGAATCACAAATTTATGGGCGAATGGACTTTTGTAAATAATGCCAGCATCACGATAGAATTTTTCCGGAATGGCGAGATTGGACAAATACAATTTGCCACAGGTAAGCGATATATTTTCTAATGGTAATATCGGAAGAATGGAACACTTAACCGTCAACATTGGTATGCCAGAAGCTGGAGGATCGATGGCCATTATCGGTGATCTAAAAATGAAATTTATTTAAGAATTAAGCTCTAATTATAAAAATTTAATGAAAATATTGCCAACCACATACCGGCTTTCGGTTATCCACTTTAGAACATTTTTATCAACAATTGGCTTTGGAAGCGATAAAATAATGAGATCACATGATGGCATTTCTATAAAATGATAAAACGTACTTTAAGTTTTTGTTTTCGTTATTATTATTCGGTTATTCTTATACTAACCATCGACAGACATTGTAATGGCATTGCCGGTGGCCTTGAATAGTTCAGCTTCTCGATTGCTTTTTAGTGCCGAACTTAAATTCGGTTTCACCAAAATGTGTACCTGTAGTCCCTGTGAAGCCAATTGACGGCCAGTTGCAAAACCTAATTCACTATAGCGTTCGTTGCACATCTCATCACAAATAATTGCAATTTTTGGCCACTGATGCTGATTCTTCAGCGATAAACGACGTGCACCGCCCAACACTTGTAAACACAATTCAACGGTGCTCCGTGACAGCATATCGCATTGTCTTTCCCAGTCCAATCCAAAGACTTCGGCTTTTAATTGAATTCGTGAACGAATTTCAGCGGAAATAGTCGGAATGATGATGCCATCATCAGTCACATATTCTTGAGCAGTACAACGATCTTTTAGCGTAATTTGACGATAGCCCGTTGGTTTTGACGTTAGAATGTTTTCGTCATGTCGATAGTTTTTCACTTTTTTATTAACATGTCGCACCTGAAACACCGAATCGAAATTGAAATGAAATCAAATGGCGCAAATATAATGTGATAATTGATATGATATGAAATAAATGATTTCGTACCAGATCTGGTTTCTGATTTGCATCAATCTTATCCCAAATTGCTTGTTTATCGAACAATGCCAAATTTTTTTCAAAATCAAACTCTTCGTCCAGAACAATATCATCCACCGGGGTGCTAAACGTAATATTTTTGTCAAATCGATTGCGATTTGCTTTCTTTTTGTCCATTTTATTGAATGCCAATTGCTGTGCAACCGTTGGGGCACTAGGTTTATTAAATGTACCATTATTTGACGATGCAGCTATGTCAATTGGTTGACTTGCATTTCGTTGCAGTATCACAACACCTGATGCCAATTTATTGCCGTTATTGTTACTATTGTTGTGGTTGTTGCCATTATTATTATTGATGCTGCTGCTGCTGCTGATGTTGGCATTATTAATATTGCCACTATTGATTGTTTGTGCACTTGAATGGGCCATTTTCACTTCAATACTTTTCGGAATAAAATTCCCAAATGCATTTTTAATGCTAACGGGTGACTTTGCTTTGAAATTTGCCTTTTGATTAGCCGGTGGTGATCTGTTAGAATAAATACAATCAACAACATAAATTTACAAATAAATAATTTGAATTGAATAATTTCAGAATAAAACAAAAAAAAAAAAATATAATAACATTTAAATAAAAATGAATGCAATGAATTTGCGTACTTGTTTACAGGTTTTGTCTCCTTATTCGTAATATTAATTTTGTTGAATATTTGCTCATCGATTTGTGTCGCATTGTTCAGCGAACCGTTATTTACATTGGCTGCGTTATGTGATGGAATAAGACTTATCTTCACTATATCCTTTGCCCTGTAAATAAATATTGTTTGAAAAACGAAACCGTAATCGATTGTATTTTATTGAATTTGTGACTTACAATATTGTGACCTCTGCGTCTGGCGTTTTTAACGGAAGACCATTTCGAAATGCTCTGCATATTACAATTTTCGATGCGTTTGCATCTTTGATTGTCCCTTGGAAAATGCCAAAGTCGTCAACACATTTTATCGAAACTGCCTTTCCAATCCAATTTTCGCTCATATTTATCGAATTTTCAAATTTTCCAAATTTATCAAATAAAATAAATGTTACTTTTTCAGCCAGATATGCTAAATATTATGTGCTGGCAATGACTTTACTTTTATTTGCAAAGACGCACTTTTCGTTTACGCAAAATTGTGAAAGTGTCAAAACTTGTTTGTTATGCTTACAGAAACCTCGTTTTTTTTTCTAAATCTAGATTTTCTCTTAATCTCAACAAAAAACTATCATTGATTTGCAATGGTTATTTGGATCAATTGTACGTCTAGTTAAATGTATCACTTTTCAAGAAATAAATTGTCATTATATACTTATCGTAAAATTTACATTGGACAAAAATCGAATACAAATTTTATAGCTTATACAAATAATAATGAACTGGTACTGTATTTAGAATGTTTATTGCGAGCAAAACAACAAAAAAAAATTTCAATGAAACATGATACAATAGGAGTGAAGTTGTTTCAGAGAGAATATGAAGCCAAGAATGTGTTGCGCAACTAAAGTGAAGTTGGTTCACAACATAAATTATGGTTTGAATGTTAAAAAATTGAATTCGTTTTATTTAAAATAAAATGTTCATATTGTTCATTTTCATTCATATCCTTTTTAAAACATAAATTACATAACTATGAATGAATGAATAATGAATGGTATAAAATAGTTTTCTTTTTATAAAGGATTCAGATGTTTTTAGACATAAATTAGACGTATGTACTAAGATTTATACGCGAATCATCCTAAATCGCAGTAACAAGTGTTTCAGCGTTAAATCTGCAAAAAAAAATACCAACGCAAATACATAAAACGTGATATTTTGGTCGCTTATGGTAACCTCTCAAGTAGAGAGTAAAACAGAAACACTAACTTCATCAACACCGCAGAACGATATACGAGTAACATTCGAACACTTGTGGTTCAGCATAAAAAACGCTCTCGAAAGCAGAAATAAAGATTTTTATCCATAGATTTAATCCAAGGATTACGTTCAAATCATAAGTATACATTCGATAAATTAGTTTATTAAACAAAATAAAAGTTGATTTGCTACTTGAAAAAAATATCGTTGCTTGTCATCATGCCCAAAGGAGGTTCATCAAACCAAGTTCCACCGAATCACGAGGTAAGTTTTTCTCAAGATCTTTTTTTTGTTAATTTATATTATACATATGATTTTTTCGAATACTTTGAAACAATAAATTGCAATGCGATCACAGTTCTTATAGCTAACTCTTTTTGTTCCGTTAGGTGTTGAACAGCTGCGAAAAATGTGGCGAATTGACAACCACCACATTTTTGAATCCAGATAAATTTTGTTGGCGTGATGGTGCAAAAATTGACCAAGTTGTCGTCCCAAAATCCCAAAATCAAAAATGATTTTCATGCGGAACAATTTTTTGTTATTTTTCAATGGAAAATAAAAAAGATAATACGATTTTCAATCGTTATAAATTAATAACCGTTGTACTTGTTTTATTTTAATTTAAAAACACTGATTTACCCTTGACGTGATATGCAAAAGCATGTAAAAATCTATGATTTCATCATTTCATGCAATTTATCTTTCCACTTGTTGATTGCGCGGCATCTTTATAAATTTCTGGGAAAATGGCAGCATTTTATCTAGACTTTCTGTGTTTTTCCATTGTAATTTCATTCTTATTTTTTCCCAGTTTAATCTGATTCGAATATATGTGTAATGACTAAAAATTGGTGTGTAAGTATTGCAAAATAACGGTAATTAATGTATAGAGTGTGGTTCTGTTTCAGTCTTACAGCAGTGGTCACTTTGACATTTCAACATTAATCATAAAATATTGGAGTGGTGTTTATATTCACTGAATTTGTTGCTGGTCATAAGATCTGAAGTTGGACGATAGTCAAAAATGTGGATTATTTATTTTATTAGATTATTTATTGAGGTATATTTTTTAGACACAAACATACATTTTTGTATTTTAAAATGTTAGGCAATCGATTTCTTTACTCCATTCCTTCTTTTCCTTCACTTCCGTTGTGTTCCGTGTAATTTGTATAATTAATTAGTATACGGACATTAAGGCCGTCCAAAAATGAAATATAAATATGGGCATATCCCATTTATATCCAGTGATTGGGCATTTTCAAACTCAAAAATAAACCATATTAACACATATTTTCTTAACATCTCATCGCCTTTTCATATCTTTCTTTGTTCAACAAATAATTAAAATTTGTTTGAGATAAAACAATTCGGTTCATGGTGTTCTGTTCGATGAACAATAGTATTCCATGTATACCGTAATGATTCCAATTCCCGAAGTGATTGAAAAATTATTCACAGACTCATGTCTCTTAATCAAATAAAATATATCTTGTTTAATTGAGTAAATTTACGGTTCATATTCAACCGCTGCGAATCATGCGATTTTGTGAAACAAATTGGTTTTATGATAAGTAATTCAAAATTGGTCAATTTTCTAGCGGAAAAAGTCGTTAGGGAATCCACGAGAGCCGCTTTTGGTTTGAAAACGAACAATGTCAATTAGCTCCAAATTTGAGCCTCAAATGTTTTTAACAAATAATTTCGAACCAGAAGAAATGGACAGAGCATATGTTATTTTCACTGTGATTCAATGACTGGGTGTTTGGTCAATTGGTTTTTATTTTTCGTATGTGATACTTTAGTCATTCCACAAAAGCAGCCAGCCATAATTACGGATGCGCAGTGATTATTTTTTATCAAAGATTCTTTTTTTTGGTTGAATTTTGTTTTTGAGAAAGTCCATAAATACAACAAATATTCCAGGAATTGGTTTCAATACGATCATTTCTGTTCAATATATATTTTTTTTAATTTCTGTAATTCAGTCAATATCTTTCTTCAATATTTACATTAATAAATTGTCCATTATAAGCAGTAAAATTTTGACTTGATCATTTTATTTTATTTTGATTTTGATTTTTTTTTGTCTTCATTGTACTTAACTAAATAAAAATAGAATATTCATTTCTTCATCATCAAAATATGTTGTAAAATTTTCCATCTCTTGAAATCCATTTGCAACAAATCTACACATTTTCTAAATTTCAAAATAAAATGTAGCATTGAAATAATATAATACAATAAAAAAGAAATTGTTTCATCGCTCACAAGTTCTTCTGCCATTACAATACATACTCATTTACCTTAATCGATATAACTTCGATATATTCATTTTCTTCTCTCATAATGTAAAATAATAATATAACAATATCAAAACTAAGATCTAAACAATATTATTCATTTATATGTTAAAAAATATTACGTTACCACAGTTAAAATAATTCGTCTAATTTGTTTGTTTAAAATGTCGCCCATCACATTTATCTGTGTGGCCATCATCATTCCAGGACCTTTTTTATTGAGTTGGTTAATAATTGTGTATGTTTATTTGATAAACGCATGTTAAAATTTACACTGATGACTCAGGTGTTATCGTTGGTTTCTCTTTCGAATAATCATCTTCTTTGTCCTTTGACTCTGGATCAATATCAATTCGATTTGCTTTATGCCAAACAACAACGTCCATAATAAAAGCCAAAAACATAATGCCAGAAGTTGTTCCTATGTTTCAATAAAATAACAAAACATGATTGACATTATTTTCATTTCGATGATATGCATATTTGAGGAAATTTACCCAAAAAGAAATGACGAAAAGAATCTGGGTTATACAGCGAGCATGCACCCTGCTTATCACAAATGGTTTCCCAAATTAAACATGTCGAATCGATAACAGCACCATAAATAATCGGACACGGAACATTTCCAAATAAACTGGTTGCAAACTGAATGATGCCCATTGCCATTGCTTTATCTAGTAAAGAAACACCATGAAGAATTATCATACCATTCTCATAATATAATTGTAAAACAATGAAAAAAGAAGAAGAAATATTCATACCTTTCGGATCGGTGCATCGCATTACCAACAACATACTTCCGACCTCCGATGTTGAATGTATAAACACCAAGAACGAGAATAATATTATAAAATAGGTGAAGTTCTGGCAGTTCACATCACAAAAACCACTAACGGCTTCCACTTTATCCGAAACACTTTCAGCTGAAATAGTTCAATGTACAAATAGTAATGTAAAATTTTGCAAATAAACCATTTTCAACATTTCAATTTATAGGTATGTAACGATGAGGATTAAAAATGACTTAAAATATCTACTCTATTGCAATTTGCCGATGCAAAAACAGACGCAAAAAATTCTTCAAGTCATTTTTATTCTCATCAACCCATATCTAACATACGTTTTTCAATGCAGTCACAATCGAAGAAATGTGTTTTTCCACCTTCAATAAGAGAACTGCGACAACCCGCATAACATGATGAATAATACGTTCTACCATCTATACCGCAGATTGGCGAAAACTTGTTGCTATCACATTTACAATTTTGGTTACATGTCAAATCGTACGAAACAGTTGTTAAATTTCTGAAATCAATCGAAATGACGACGTTACTTGGCGATTTACTTTTTAAAAAGTAAAATTGAAAAGAATACGTACGACTCAATTTGACTGAATTGATCGGTTTTCACATCAATCCCTCCAACAAAATTGTCCAAAGAACACCCAATAAACATCAGCATTGCCATGCCTGTAAATTAAATCACAATTTTAATTGAAGCAATAATTAAATTGAATTTTTTGCCACTATGTCATACCCAATGAATACATTAACGCCGTGAATGCAATCCAAGCAGCTACCGATCTTGCCGTTGGACTAAACTTCAGCAAAACAAATCCAGAAACAACAATACCGATTCCCATGACCAGAATTCCGCCCAGCCCAGTTATCAAATTTGCATCATGGGCGGGTAAATGAAATTGAGATTCTAAATATTTTGGCAAAAATGTATATAGACCGGCTATCGGAAGCAAATGCAACACCGACGAAGCGGTACGAAACATAAGTATATCATTTTTCAAGTGTCGTTTAATTGTCTTTGGAAAGTCTGAGAGTGTATAAAATAAATAAAAATCAAATATTTTCGAATTAGATTGAAATACATAAAAAACAAAACAGTTTTAAAACAAAAAAAAAATATTGAATGAGATTGAAACCTTTCAACTGAGGTTTTGATTCTTCTTCTGGTTGTTCTATTTTGTTTATTGTTTTATGCACGTCGATTGAATCAACTTGATGTGGTGCGGGTATTCGGTTTCCTCTCAATTGCTTCGGAAATGCCAGCATGGCCAGTGATGTGATAATCATTAGTGATGAAATCATTACCAAACCTAAAATAGAATTTCGAAAGTGTTGAAAAAACGGCCAAAAATGAACAAAAGAAAAATATTCATATAAAGCATGTATAAAAAAAAATTGCGCGCCAAACGAAAAACTAAAAAAATAAAAATAAAAATTGTGCATAGTCACAATATATTGATTGGTAGGTATGTAATCATCGATTAGATATTAAAAAGAGAATTGTAAATGATGCGAATGAATGGATATCAATTAAAAATACGCAGCATCATATTACTTTGATGACGAACAAATACAATGGTATGCATATGTAGGGAAAAACATCCAATATAAATTACTGTACACTTGAAACGTTGACAATGAGAACCATAATTTGATTCATATGTAATTTAAGTGAAGATACAAAGACCTGTTTGTGCCTGTTGGTTAAAATGGTATTGCCGAATGTCGATGCATGCAATTACACAAAGAAAAGACCAACACCAGAGACTGTGTTCATCGTTCACGTACCAATCGTCAGTCCTTATGGTCTCGGTTATTTTATTTTATTTTGTTGCGCTTTGTTGGCAACACCGAGTTGCTGATAATCAAACGTTTTGTGTCAGGTAATATGATTAATATTTGATGAAAATTCCAGCAAGGACATTGCCCTTAAATTATAATTGATGGTTTCAACGGTCGATATGGACGTATTCGTATGATCATAGTAGTTTGGAATGCATCGACACCGTTATCCATTTTTAGAATCACGCATCATTCAATTTTGCTTTGTTTCTGGGTTTTTCTTTCGTTGTGGATTCTATGAAATGCGTTTAATACAGTTTGGATTTAAAAAAAAAATCGAGAAAAAATTTGTATTTTAAAGAGAATATATGTGTTGTTGTACCGTCTTTGTTTGGACGCTTGAATGAAAACACTTGTTTAAATTCATCGAAGCTATTTATGTGAAGAAGTTTAATTATTTCATTTACTTACCAAGATACCAGGCACCAACCCATTTCGGATCAGACGGTCCAAAACCAGGATCACTGAGATCGACATACAATCTTGTACAAAATGATCCCAATATAAAACCGGCCGCCGGTCCCAATATTCGTACACCAATCGTTATGGCTGTAGAGACAATTTTCATTTGTGTTACAAGCGAAACATTTCAATTCGTTTTGATTGAACATGAAATAAGAGTGAACGCGTGTTACCTATGTAAACAGCTGACTCTTTGCTAGCTACATTATCATCAATATACGGAATGCCGAGTGTTGACACAGCAGTTTGTCCGATACCAACGAAAAGTAAACTCATGAAAAATATTCCCAAAATAACATTTCGAATTTGTGAATGTGCCTCCTGTTCTAGCAACGTTTTTTCCTCGCAAACTGTAACCAATTGGAAGATTAACGTCGATTAAATGGTTTATTAGCAAGTGTACAAAATTAAGTCATACAACTAACCGTTACCATTGCTATAGTTGGAGTTTTGATGGCATAGATTTGCATGCGACGGTAAATGTATATCACTGATGTATGCATCACTATCGGAAGAATTTTGTGATGGTGAGGTAGATATGGTTACTGCGTTGTTTATATTGCCACCGTAAAATGTATTGGTTGAATGTAATAGATCATTTCCAAAAATAAAATGTGGCAGTGTGCAACCAAATGTTGCCATTGCGAAAACAATCATTCCTGTTACAGCCCATTGCGAAAAACACATGCGACGAGAATGAAATGAAAAAATAGAAAGAAAGAAACCGAATTATATTAAAAGCAATTACAAACAATGTGCGTTTGTTTATTCAATTCGATCGAAATTTTTGCGAACTTGCGATAATTGAATTATTTACTGTGCTAATGAAAAAAATAAATATCAAACCGAAAATGAAATGAGCATCATTCTCATGTGCGCACTTTTTTCCATCTTTCTGATATTCATGGATTAAACGAGAACAAAAAAAAAAGCAACAACAGACGGAATAAATATACAAAAAGAATGATTACCACACGCAATCCATCGAGGGCGATGTCCTCGACCGGCAAAATACGTCAAAAATAATGATGTACAGATCTGACCAAATTCAGTTGCACTCATTAGTAGACCAGTTGTTTTAGATTTGATTTGAAAAAGCTTCTCGATCGTTGTAATCACACTTACAAAATATGTAAAATACATTCCCTGTGGAATGAAAATGGGGAAGAAGGGGTGAGAAATACACCAAATGGTTAGTCTTTGATTGGGCCAAAAAAGAATGTTTGTGACAAAGAAAATTACCTGTAGAATCCATGCAAGCAGAAATATCACCATAAATACATGAGTCGAGGCAAATACTCGTGCCCATTTTGGTTTGCAGAATCCAATACCACAATCAGATCGTTCATAGTAATCGTCATTTGGATAATCGTTTTTTGGATGTCGTACAACACCTGTAAGCGACTCATGTTCACTTTTACCATTCAAACCATTTGCATTAGATAGGGCATTGGCTGTATTTAGGTTTGGCTTGTATAATCCCAATGAATCGTCGTCTTGAGGTAGTTCTCTCCAGACATATTTTGAATTGGTTAAATTGCTGGGTGAGGTTAATACAGGCCATTTATTATTGTTGGTTGTTGGAATATCGCTGGTATTATGATGACCCAAAAGTGGAAGCCACGTGTGCGAATCACCACTGTTCGGCTTCAATATGGCATTGCTGTTGATATAACCTTTTGGTGATACATGGTTTCCGGTTGGCCAATGCTCGTCGGTATTTAGTCCATTATTGCTGTTGCTATTGACTTCACCTTGAAGATGATCATCTTCAGGACTCATTTTGGATCAATTGACTTGTGTACGAATTCAGTGACAAAATACGTGTGCGAATCGGTAACTCTGTCAAATTGGACTACCGGCGATAGCGTCAAACTGAAATAATAATCAACAAGCAAATAAATACGTGTGTTACCATTGTTTTTTTTTTTTGTCTGTTTTTCAGTTGTATATCGGAACATGAAAATTTTCAACATATTTTATATTAGTCAATTCGATTGGCGCAGATGAATTAATTTGGTGGATAAATCACATGTATTTAGTTCGAATGTGATTCGATCACAGCGTTTCTGGCGACACATTATGCAAACATTTCTCATTCACCAATTTGATTATCTTGTTTCGCTTCTTTATCTCTTTCTCTCTTTTCTCTCGCTTTTTTTTGTATTCACTTCCATATAACCCATGTAATGACATGACATATGCGTTTCGTTTTTTTTTTTTCTCTTACATTTCACGACAAATATATTGCCTTATTTGAGATTTCCGATTTCATCGCATATGTATGGACCAAAAATTTACATTTGTTAAAATTTTAAGTTTTTTGTTTGCACAATCGAAAATGTTTTATTTATTATTTGCAAATAATGTAATAAATAATCTTCGACAGCGATGTGTGTCCACTGTCGTGAAAGAACGGCAATTGGATGGTTACTATAGTAACAACAAAATAAAATTACGTTAAAAGGAATTGAAAATCAAATTACATATTTTGTATAGCGTTGGGCTCTGTTATTTGGCACGAAGCAAACGCAATACACATTCAAACTGAATCACATGCATATTGCCGAATGAAAAGAAAAAAAGTCTGTTGTATAACGATTTGATGCTTTCTTGGTAGAAAAGGTGAATAAATTCTTTGCGTCATACCGGAAAATACGAAAATACGAAAAAAAGAGATAACGGTAGAGATCGACAATACCGATGACGATGCAGAAAAAAAACTTCGACTAATACGTTGCCTGAAATATGTAGTAATTTTGCGGCAAACCTTAATTGGTGGCACAAACAGTGTCCTCTTTCTCTATGTATATATATATTGGCCCATTTCATTTGGGCGACGTTCAAAAAAGCCGATGCGGCATCAACGGTCAGATAAAATGTTCCGAATGACGCGATTTTCTCATGTTTATCATCAGCATTTACCAACGTTGTTTTTTTACTCTTTTTTTTCAGCGGCAATCAATTTCAAGCCATCAAATTAATGCGCCTTGAGATGCACACATTTACTAAAATGCTTTTGGCTTATGCGCATAAACTGTTCAAAACTTTCTGAATAAAATGCGTTTGTGTTTTTTTTTGCTCAGCCCTAATTAATCAACAAGTTTGTTGCCTTCTGTGTGTTTGCTGTCATGTAGTTGCACTATATGAAGAAACAAAAACAAACTCGTTTGCTCTTTTTGGTTAAAGCTAACTCGTTCGTACGCATTGGGCGGCATATATTAATTGAGCGTTTGTTTGTCATCGCGATATAATTGTTAATGAACAAATAAATCTTTGGCCATTTCGTGTTATCTTTTGCGATGTTTCTTTTTGTTAGCTTTCAATTTGTTTTCCGTTCGTCGAAACACAACAAAACCATAAAAAGAAAAGAAGAACTTTTAATTCTTTGCTTTTTTTTTTTGTATAAAAATTTGTAGGTGTTTTTAACTGCACACCACCGATAATAACAAGATTAGATAAAAGAAAATTACAACAGTTAACCCAATGGAAGTCAGACTGGGGTCGGAGAAAGTTTACAATTTAATTTCGTAAATTTGGTTGAAATTATTTGCCATTTTCTGATGTAAGCTTACAAATCAATTTATTGCAATCGGTTATGTTATTCAACCTGAAATTTATGTATAAAAATGCCGTTAATTCAATCGAGTAAAAAAAGAAGAAGAAGAAGAAGAAGAAAACACTTTTCTGCGACGAGTGTAAAATTTATTGTCATTTCAATTTTATCGCTTGGCACCTCTATCTGGCTCGTTCCTCATCTGTTAGTTGGTTTGCTTTTGATTTAGTGACATAAGCTCATCAATGCAATTATGCATTGGAATCTTTTTGAAATGTTGCACTTCACATCGCCAACTGATTTACGTAATGAAGAGATTGGAATGTGAGAACGTTGGCGACAATCGTCTCACTGGAATAACCATGAAGTCAGCGTGAATGAAATTACATAATTTAAACGATTCAATTGGAAAATTACGGTGCATCTTGCGCCCATTTTTATATTGAAAACCAAAAGGCTGTGCTTTAAAACTTGATTAGAATATTAAAATGGCTAAAAACGCGTCAATCAATTTTCTAATTTCTAATGCAATGAATGCAAATTATTTGTGACAAAATCAAAAGGAACGCATGGTGTTGATATGTCAACCACTTGATGAATATTAATTTTATTGAACGCTATGGTAAATGTATGTGTTATACAATGCAAGCAACTAATATTTTATTACCTTTCGGGTGCAGTTCCACTGCCACAAACCGCAATTTAATTTACCGATTAAAAATTAATTAAAGTCAACTATTAAAGATTTTGGCCATAGTATGGATATACGGTCATTGGATTTCGCTTTCTAATAGAACTTCCATGTGGATCCTCTCACAAAATATATTTTCGGAACAAAGATTTTCTCTTCGGGGAATTGGATTCTTCGGACAAACTACTTTGGAAATGTTAACATAAAGCAAGAGATCGCTAATTGTAATTAGAATTGAAAATGACCCAAAGTCAATAATAGAAGTCGTTACGAATGAATACACGCGCAATTGATAAGTTTGAAATGAAAATTTATTAAAAAATAGGATTTTATTCATTATTATAAAATCACAAAAATGTAAATTGATTTATTCAATTGAAAAAAATTGCAAATATTTCTGACTAAGTGATTGTCATCCAACAAACGTAATTGACACAATGTTACTTTGGTTATTTTAAGTAGTTAAAATTGGTGTTTATCAATTTGACTCTGATCGTTTAAACGCAACACATGATGATCTCTGCAACAATCTGTTATTATTTTGAACTTCAAATGCAAACGAATTTTGTGAGCGAAAATTAATTCGTATGCTTGTCATGCCGTCGCAAGCAAAAAATTATGCATTGAAACTTGATCTTTTATCGGCAGAAATGTTCGCCGTCAAACGACCCGAAAACGGGAAGGGGTCGAGTGAAAGTGTACAAAGCTCATATTTATCCATTTGAAATGAGAGAGAGAGAGAAAAAAAAAACCTAATATGAATACATATGCGATTGCTTTTGGAGTCATTGCGCATGATTCTGTTAATTGTGCAGACAGACAGCCAGACAAACGAACTTATTTGGCTGACACAGACGAAGATAACATAAAAACACACAAATGATTGATTCAAATGAATTGCAATTGAGGAAATGAAAAGAAAAGTTGAAATATAAATCACACAAAAAAGTGGGCACGACCTAACATTTTGACGGTTTCGAGCTGATTTATAAAAAATGTGCATACAAAAAAGAAAGTTCTGTATAAAATGAAATTGAGCAAAAATCAACAATGACATTGTCGAAATCAGACGCAACTTGGCAATTTGAAATGAAGCAACAACAAAATATATATTGAAAAGAATCATGCGAAGTGAAAAAATAAAATCAACACGATCAGTCGAGAACCGAAACACGTGGTTAATATTCCACGCGACAAATACCAAAAGTAAAAACTGCGCACACATAAAAATGCTTTTATTTCAATGTTAAGGTCATTTCATTTATTGAACTTGTATCGAATCTGCATACGCGTCTGAATGGGCCAACCGTTTATATACTATACGTGCGTTTGTATGTGTATTCTTTTTGTTATTTTTTTATTTGTATTTGTGTGTCGATGTCGTTTGTATGCGATTATAAAATTGAAATAAAAAAAAGCGAGAGATCGAGAATACTTTCCATTACGAGTACTACAAAAAATGATGCCGATCTTTTGATGAGTATCGAAACGCAATTGTGTTCCAGCAAAAACATTAAAATCAACTCAAATTACTTATGCAGTAATTCTGTTACTCATTTATAATGCTTCATCTTTACTCCTTTATTAATCATCACAACATCACTTTTTGTTTGCCAATGTGACATATGGTGTGTGTGCTTTAAATTATGGGATTAGACGCAAAATTGTATTTTACCTATTAATAATTCGGTAAATAGTTAAATGAATCGAACAAAATGACCAATGATGTATTTAAAAGCATTGATTGGTATGATAAACTTTTTAATTTTGCAAAATGTAAGTCTGACACTTTTTCATCGGGTCGCCCACAAGAAGATCTTGTGATTGATCATTTATCAATGATAAAGGGTCGAATAACACATAATAATTTAACATACACAGTAGTAATAAATTATTTCCAACTAGCCGATCGTCTATTATAACATCAATTTTTATGGATGATTAGGCTGATATTGAGTGTTGATGTTGAATGATGTGATGATCATTAACATTATTATTAATAGAGAAGTCAAAGTCTGTAAATGAGAGAAACAAAAGTGGAATATTCATGAAAATGCCGACGTCAAATAAAAATTGCATTTAAATCGCTGATAAAACTCCTTATCAAATAAAAGTAATAATCAAACGCGGCGAACATCACAGATGCAGATTTATTAGATGATTTTATAATTAATGCTGTTTTCATTGAAAATGAATGTTCGACACTAAAATGTATAGTTTACGATGTACACTGTGTGCGTGCGCGCGCATGTATGCATTTACATATGTAATACGTTAGTGGGATATTATAGCTATGACATAGACACGATATACCTTGAGATGGTTCGTTCAACTTATTGATAACAAATGCAAGAGTTTTATCATTCTTCTTCTTCAATCAATTCAAAATAGGTCATGGAAATTCATTTATTTTAATTGTAAGGAGGCTTCAGGATCAACAAACTTTTTTAAAAAAATCACAAATATTTCAAGCATATGAATGCTTATCTCACCACTCAGTTGCATTCAATTCCAAGAATGTATTTTTGTGTGACTTTTATGAAAGGCGATTGTCAAGTTCAAAAAGGTGTTGAAAGCAAATAAAGTTGTAAAAAATGATTATCAGTTTTCGTGCAATTGCAACAAACATGACAATCAACTCCCGGTGCATTGCGCTTGTTCAGCATATATCGTGTTAGAGTCTTTGGCACGTTGCGTTTACAATGTGAACAGAAAAAACGCATACAGACATAATCAAAACATTTTATTTGATTTTCATGTTTAGTTTACAAATTGAAATGAAATAACATTCTCGTAAACATTGATGATAGTATCGCTAAATGTACAACGTTTATGTGCAACGATAATCGGAAGGAAATATGGAGTACGAGCAATTTATTTTAGTATATGTATATTGTATTTGTTGCCCCGGCGAGCTACCAGCTGCTCTTTTTTTATTTTTTCAAATTAAAGATGAGAAAATGAGTAATCATCTGTAGGGGCCGACATAAAAGATGATTTTGATTGTTTCATAATACTCATATGCAATTGTCAAACGATTGGTTTCCTTCTGAATTGGACTTTAAAACCACTGACTATTGTGTACATTTGGATTTGAATTTGGATATATGTACAAACTTGGTAGATTTTTGTAGACACGAAAAACCACATAAATATAAAAATCGCGACAACAATTCAATTTGATTTATTAGCTCGTGTTACATAAACACCAACACTCTTAACTGAATTAATGAGGCATTGAATCCACGACCAGCATTTTGTCTGGCATCAATGTAATATTAAATGGTGTGGAATGGTTGAATTGATTTTTATTTGAGTTTAATTTTTGATGAAAATATTGTTTTTGAATGGGTTTTCTTAATTCGTCTCTATTATAAATATCATTTTCATCAGATCATTATATAATGCTGAATAAGCTCTGTTTGCATTACTGAATTGCTTTGGATTACTTTGCAAGCATTGAACAGGTGTTGTCACTATTCAAATGAAGAAGTATAAATAATATCGTCTATAAAGCCATTTGTCTAGTTGTTATGGGCAACCAAAATCATATTGAATGGATCACGTTTCATAGAAGTCGGGATTATGTGCGGGCCATATCATGTAGGTGTTCCTTCGACAGAATTTGGTTTCAAGCATAGCACAACAACATTGGAAACACATTCGAAAAGCAGACAAAAAATCACATTTGAAGATGGGAACAAGTTCTCACACACACACGCGTGCGCTCACACGAAACAAATAAAAACTGGAACATTCATTTGACATTCTAAAAAATTGCATACCTTACAACCATTCCAACTGGTTTGTGTGCATCAATTGGCATTTATGAAATAAACTGAATAGAATCGACTTGAAAACGAAATCTGCGAAGCCATTCACTTTCAATTTTTACATGACCGCAATTAGATTCATTTTATATTTTTATTTTTTTGCTGTCGAATATGCGATTCAATAAATTGTACGCAATTGGATGATATTATAGTACAGCACACTTAATTGTATACATACTGTTCATTATATAGCACTTGTCATTGCGCGTTGATTATTGAATGAACTATCTCCAAGCAATTTATTTTCTGTTGTTGTTTTATTTTATTTGTTGTTTACATATGTACCACCCGCGTACATGCTTGTGATGTGTTACAGGCATTAGTTATAGCAATGATGCAATCATTCGATGCAATCACAACTATCACACAAAAATGTTCACCTAATCTAATCAATTGAAAATTAACCGCAGTAATGCATTCTGATACTGTTCATATATGCAAGCGTGTCTTCTCTTCACGTACGCCCATATGTACATAGTACATTTGAAAGAAGACGAAAAAATATTGAATATATTTATATATATATATTTTCTATTACGAAACTGTGACCGAATTACAGCAATTTTTGCCCTCTTATAGCTTGCATGTGCAGCACACACATCACACAGAATGTCAACATTCGTGCATTTCTATTCGTTGTCCTAGAATCACTCAATTGAAATGCAAACGAAACGAACAAACTAATAGAAATCAATAGATCAATTAAATATAGCTCCACTTTTTTTTGGAATGGATTGCAACGACCCAAATTTGAAATGTTTTGGTATCGACTTTGCTTGAGTTGAAGGGCGGTCAAATGGACATTTTGAATATTCGCTATGAATGGAAAAACATACGTACACATTCCGTAAAAGGAATGAAAAGGAAAGACGCTTCAGCACCAATTATTTGCGAACATATTCTCGAATTTCGGAAACCGGTTTTAGTTGCTTCACACTTTTTATATTTCGGTTGCATGCCGCATTTATAGTTTTCGCAATAGTGATTCGTTCATCAAAATATTTACAATATTCTTTATCAACAAGCCATAAGTTATCTATGCGGGTCCACTAATTAAGCCGTAAATTATTATTTAGAGCAGGTAATTACGATGCATTTAACGATAAATGTTATGACTTTTTTTTTTTAAATACGAACAACGGCGATTGATGAGTCGGATGGAGGTTACACATTTACTCTATGACAAATTATTGGTGCCAACATATTTAAATATTAATAATAAAAAAATAAAATTAAATGATAATTTTCATTGCGTTTGCTGTTTTTGAATGAATATCATGCTGAAAAGTGAAACTGGTTTATCATAATTTATTATTTGCGCTGCTTCTTTGTGATTTTTGAAAGCACACACATACTCAACCAAACACTCACTCACACACATAGAGACAGACAGACACACGAATCAGTTGCATTTTTGCTACTTCATCTTCTCTCTTCGTACCAATTTGAATTTCGGATTGAAATTTTATTTGGGTATTTCATATTTTCTAAAATTAGACATCCACATGGGATAAAGTGCAGTTCAAAAACACAGTCTCAAAAAATTACATAAAATGTGAAGAAGACAGAAAAAGAGATGAAACAAAACAGATAAGATATTGGAATATAAAAAAATGGAGAAAATTGAAAGTGAATCAAAGGGACTAATAATATTGACGTCATCAATGTCTGCTGACAACCCGTCAGCATTGCAATGACAACAACAACAAATAGAAGCTTATAAACATCCAAATTTTGTGGAAAATATTTTTTTTTTTTAAATTGTTCTGTCCAAAGGCAAACGTTTGATCATCCCATGATGATCAAAATCCGTAAAATTTATAGCTTTTCGTTCACACAAAAATTCAATGTGCATTTATATCAAACGATGTTGTGTTCATTCAAATAAAAGTGATTTCGTCACTGTATGTTCCAGTACAAAGTATGATCGACATCGTCCGAGAAAAAAAAGCATAATTCAAAGTTTATTGACTTCATTTGTTTGGCGCGATTTCCAATCGTAGTACAAAGTATTGAATAGAATGAGTTTAGATTCAACGTCTCATAAATTTCATGTATACATGAGTTCAAAATGTCGCCTGAATGAAGTGATTGCGTGCTCGTTCATATCATACATTCCTTGAAAATTGTGTGACAGGTTGATAAACTACGCTCTTCCGAAAATTATTGAGAAAAAAAAAACTTTATTCGACGCCAAGACGTTCGACTATATTTATAAAATCGTATTTGGGCTGCCTTCATGTGCACAGCACAGTATCTGCCGTTTCATTCTATCACTGCGACATACTTTCGCGCATTTACAACAACCATATTCGTGATAGATTTGGGCATTAATGGAACACCAAGCAAATATGTATATCTTTTGTTTTGGTTTGCTTTTGTTTCTGTGTGTATGTTAAAACATCAGAAACACACAAAGAAAGGCCACGCGCGACGCAATATTTTTGTGCATATTTTGTAAATCAATTAAATAAAAGCAATCAACATCATCACATTACGGATTGCAGCCGAGTGTATTCTCGTGCCAAAAATAAATGAATACTCATTGCCGTGCGATGGGAAAATATAAAGGGAATGACACATGCGTAGAAATGTACCGACTATGAGAAAATGCACACAATCAAAAGCGTATTTGAAGCTTAGTAGAACAATACATTTGAATCAACGACCAACCGACCAACCAAACAGTGTGAAGCAATGCAGTTAGTTTCGTTGTGAAACTAGTTCAATCGATTTTCAGCGGTCTTTGCTCTTTTGAACTAATCACTTTCATTTTCACTGCGCCAAGGGAATTGTAGTTATATCGTATTTCCGTCCGTCAAATCCAAAACATCAAACCATATTTTAAGTCTGGCTAAAACATGCAATCATATTTTAATTAGTTCAAACAATAAACGAATATATTTGGATGAATTTAGTGACACAAATTATTTTTCAACATGTCACATTCGATGCGTTTAGCCAGAGTATAATACACGTTAAATATATATGACATAATTTCTTATGACAAACAAACAGATGCATCTGTCCACATACGCACAGAAACAGCTTGTTATTTATAAATGAGGTAAGTATTGATGGCAAATTTACAACGACAATAATCGTACACCTTGAACTATTTATTTATAATTGAGAGAAATACAATCATGAGAATTTTTTTGATAAAGCGTACATACAAGATGACCAAAACAATACGAATGGGATACACATCGTGCTGAGCACATCACAATTACACAAAAATTCCAAAATTCAACACATTTTCAGTATTTCTCATATACCATTTAGATTGACAATGTAATGTCATCGTTTGATTGAAAAGCAGACTCCTTAAATACACCATTTTCAAATTGGTTTTAAAGTGGTGGCAAAAATCACCTTATTTGTACATGCAGGCTATCGAATTAATGGATTTTACACCATCGTTGTGATAACACGATGATAATGATTCGATTGCAGTTGATGCGTCAACGGTGGGAGAATATTAAAATTGATTGCAAATAAAAAAATAAAATAAAACAAAATTGGCACCACATTTGAACGAGCTTGCGTTACACAACGCGTCGCAAATGTATATATTGTTGTATTATATGCACTTTGAAGTGGTTTTGACAGCTTAATCTTATAACGATCTGCCGTTGATTTGATGTGTATATGTGCAATAAAATGATGTCAATTTTAAAATATCTTACTTATCATTTCTTTTTTTATTATTATTAGGCACTTGCCATGAATTTTATTTATTATACGTATGCAGTATACAACGTTTCCAGTTGTGAGGAAAATAAGTAAAGATGAATTACCGTCAAGTCATATTTTTATTACAAATTCATATTCGATGATTCCATGGGTTCGTATGGAATGTCATCGGTGCTGTGGATGAGGGTTTTTTGTCGTGAATTTATAATCATTTCGCTTGTTGTACATCATTCCAATCGACAATAATTTTTTTTTTCGCTCATTTCCAGATATTCACTTTCACTTTCAATTCGAGTGGAAGTGTGTGTTGATTGTTGAAGTAATCCAAAAACAAAGTGATGCAAAATGCATCGTTGTAGATTTTATTAACTATTAATTACGGGAAAAAAGGTAAAGAAAAGAACACATCTTGTCAGTCACTTGTATGCTAATTATGATTATGTGCATGATCGAGTGTATGCCAATTTATATACGTTGCTGAAACTGAACATGGAATAGAGTGAACAACACATTTATAAAATCACTACGAGAGCATAACACAAACACTAGACCAGTATGATACAAACGCAAACAAAACCACACGAAAAAAAAAAAAAAAATAAACAAACAAACGAACGCTTGAAGACAAAAACAAAACTCGTATTTCAACTTAACGTATCGTTTTATCAATCAATAATTGAAAGTGAAAACTAAACTAGAATGAAATAAATTCTTCTCTATCCGCGTAATTTTGTCTCTTTTTTTGTATGTTTGTGTGAATATTTTTGCTTGCATACTGATCAGTCGAAATTGGGTTGGAGTATTTGTACGTTTTGTGTGTTCGCATTGATTTCTGTAGACGGTATATCTTTTTTTAGCTGGCTTTTTCTTTAATATTGTCTATTAATAGAAGTAAATACGAATGTTATAATAAAATTCTTCTTTTTGATATTATTATTACTATTATTTTGATTTTTGTTGATGATTTATTATCGTTATAAATAAGGTATTTCTCTTCATCTTTTTTTTAAAATTGTTTAAAGCGAACAAGTTCCACCGATACGTAGACCATGATGTACATATGTTGTTAGTGTATATATAGAGTGATTTTGATGACATTTATCACACGCACAATTAACTGCTCTCATGTGAGAGAACAACAGATTTTTCATACATATTTGTATTTATTTTCTTGTTGTCATACCATCTTTACGTATTGTCATGTGTAAAAATGTATCGATTATGTTGGCAGAGCAAATAAATGAGGCGACTGTACCCATACAAAGCCAAGACATTCAGGGTTATTGTGGAACGAACAAAACAAAAAAAAATAACCTAAGAAATAACATTCAATATTCCTTAATATATTGGCAAATCGAATTATTTTTCAATATTTTTGCGCTACATTTTCCAACCAAGAAGCGTAAGCATGTAGAACCATATGATGATGTTTCGTTTCACACATCTGGTCAAATACACAAAAATTAAGGAGATGTTTGCCAAAGAAAAAGGATTTCAACCCAGCAACAATTTATCGTTGTTGTTGTTTATAAGGCCATTAGCAAATCAAGTAAAATGTCACATTTAAGCATAGAAATGATGTTCAGTGTGACTATCAACTCATTTTTGGAACGTCACAAAAACGTATGTATTTTTTTGTAAATCAAATATATTTCAAACATTTGTTTGTATTTATCACCAAACAACTAAACAACAGGTGAAATGAATGGTACAGAACGAGAGGGCGAGACAATGCTTCTAATCTTTTTGTTCGTTTGTTTAGAACAGGTTGATTGCGTAGCGAGTGAAGTAAAAACAAATAAACAAAAAACCGATCGAATATTTCTTACGTTTTATGGCGATATTTAGCTATCTTTCTTTCTTTTTGGTGTCGGTGAGTCAATAGATATTTTATCCTCACTGTATACTATATTATTTACATCGTTCGTTCTCTTTCTCGTTTATATCATCACTCCTCAAATAATTGTGGTGCACACGTCTCTTTCCTGCCACCAACTATTATTGCTATGTGCGTATGGTGATTTTGTTGTTGTTATTTTCGTGTTGTATGTGTTTTTTTTCTCTCTCTCTCTCTCTCTCTCTCTTTTTTCATTTCGATTTCAGTTTTGTATTTTAGGTGTACGAAACTTATTCGTGTTAAAAACATGTACACAAACCGCCAAGCAAACACTCAGTTGACGGCAGGAATCGAACAGTAGAAAATGAAAAGTTGAAAGTGAACAATACTGAATGCCAAGTTTTAACAGACTAGATAGTTTTGCGAAAATAATCATAGCTTAATTGTGGCCAATAATAATTTAAAAGAAGTAAAAATGAAACAATAATAACTTAATGAAAACTTACGAAAAATTTCCTTGGATATTATTATTGGTTGTTCTTCCAATTTTCGAATTCACTTAGCTTCAAAGCTACAATAATGTGAGATGATAAATGTGAGAATTTCTTTGGGTTTAATTCCATTTAAAAGGAGCTTTTGTCAAACCGCCTCATTACATCGAATGGTTTTTTTTTTTCGCTTCAAATCGAATCTCCGTAAAGGATCCGGTCGCTGTGTCTATGCAGTCTGTATTATGAATATATGTATATATTATGTTTTTTGCCGTGTCTGTATGTCAAAAGTGTCTGCTTGCACCGTCTGATATCTGTGCTGGCTGATGCTCTTTTTATTATCACAACTAATTTAAAGGTGCACATTTATTTATTTATGGATATTTATCATCAAGCAACGCTTAAAATTTTCAACAAATATATTTTATTTATTTAATTATTTATTGTGTGTATTTATTGGTAATTTAAAACATAATTCGTTGAGCACCCTAGTTTGGTATATATTTACTATAAATCATATTGTTTGTCACGATATACCAACAAAAAAAATAATATCATCAAATTTTCTAACAGACTGAAAACATAAAACGAATATCAAATATTCGTTTGTACAAAGTTCTCACACAACTTCTCCTCGCCAATGGCAAAAAAAGACTGGCAATCGGCATTTCTCGTTGTCAGTATTCAATAAACATTGAGCACTGATGTGCGCTTGCTAGCTACAGCGATTGCTTGATATTGTTGTTGTTCCTGGTCGCAGTCGTTGTCGCCGCCACCGTGTTTAGTGTATATTTTCATCCATGTATTCGATTCGTTGTTGCGTGTGTATAAAAATCGCGCATATGTAGTATCCGCTGCTTACGCCGAAAAAAAAAAGATAAACACACACAAACTCTACAATTCAAACATACCGATGTAAGGCACATACAATTTTTCTGGAATATAATATGTACATATATATATATTTATATATATATACTTATGTGTACATGGCACAGACTAAGCAAAAGAAAAATGTGTGGAATGAAATGCGCACATACGGCGATGATGTCGACTTGCTTTTATTTTCTTCGGTATTAGTCTTTTGAGTAAATTTTTGGTCTTGTTCCTTACGAAAAATTTACACACAGTTTACTTTATTCATCATCTTGCACGCAGACAAACAGACTCGCCACATACATGTGGCATGTGATTAAGTTTTCGACTTGAGTCATAAATACAAAGCGAATATTGTGCGATCAATGGTGTTTAATTTCAACCGATGAGCCAACAAATAAATAGAAGCTGAACTACCGAAAATAAATAAATAAATAATGCATTTTGTATAGTGGGAGCGAAAAAGGTAAATTATGAATGGAAAGGATAGTCATCAAATGAACATATTATGCGTGTGCATGTAAGTATAACCAAAAAAAAAATGAGCAATGTGTGTGTCCTATTGTTATTGTTTTGCTCATAAGATATATTTTTACGCTTTTTTCGTCAATTCCGTACAATGACAACATTTCGATCAACGTAAACAAAAATAATGAAAATAAACAATTTCATTCTTTTGTTATCGTCTTCCACTAGTACATTTTCAATATTTTCACGTAACATAAATGCCATCGAAACGAGCTAGAAAAAACACAAACAATTTTAGATTTGATTCGAGTAAAAAGTCTGTTGCCCTCCAAAATGATGCTGGTAGCTAGAAGTTAATAGGCTAATTTAATTCAAATCACTGTAATCATGATTCTATTTAGTTTAAAATTGCATTACTTCAGTAGTTTCATAGCGACGCTCTTTAAATGCGTGATTCTCTCAACAGTACTCATTTTTTAAAATGTTCTTTATCAGGAGCTATATCACTCTGTATGTATATGAAAAATGTAATTTATTGCAGTCGGTCGCAGCCATTGTGCTATACACGATCGAATGTGTGTAAATCTTCCAAATCGTATCGCTCATTTAAATGATTGTGGCAGCTTTTAAAGTTAAACTAACTCATTTGTCTCGCCCTTTTCAATTGAATGACAAAAATTGTCAACAAATTGAAAGAATTGTACAACATACGCCGAGTCGACTGCGATATCACGATCTCAATTCAATTAAATTCTGACAAAAAAAGAAGAAGAAGAAATTGAAGAGTAACTATTATTAAGAAGAGTCGAGAGAATTCGACGTAATGTGCATTGATTTGGCTGCTGATCGTTTGATATCTATGGCCCGTGGCAGACATTTATGTGGCGAAAAAAAATGACTTTGTTTTGTTGATGACTAGACTGGTCATAAATTTCATTGTTAATAAAAGGTTAACTGTCAGATGATAAAATAAAATATCATTTAAAGGGTTCTTGAACAAAAACAAAACAAGACACACACGAATGCGCACATACAGCGCAGAATTGTTAAGATTTTTTTTTTGTGTGTGATACAGTAGACTGGATCAGTAGCGTAAACGATTTAACAAGAAGCTGATGAAAGAAATACAAAAAAGTAACAAAAGCAAATACAATTACATCGTGTATGAACGCAAAACGAGAACATCGGACGGGCTGCAAGCAAGTGAGAGTTTTCGCCAAACATATCATTGCCAACTGCACGCGCTCTCTTATGTGACGTAAGTAGTAAATGTACTCATCTCGTAAGTCCCATAAACACACATGTATATATATATATATATATATATACATCGCTTAACTTGATTCAGCACCGCTTTGTTCAGTTCGGCTCAGCTCAGCACATTATTTATATTAAGAAATTACATTACTAATAACAAAGTAAGTGCGCGCGCACAAACGTTCACTTTCATTCAAATGCAACGTAAACAAAACCAAATCGAAAGTGCAAGTAGCAATGCGGTTCACTGCATATACCCATGATTGAGTGACGGATGCAGCAATTGTAACGCACAATGATAGTGCAATTTAAGGAACATTTTTTATTTTCATGTAACTGACTTCAATTCAGAGTCAAACTAAATGAAAACACAGACACAAATTAAGTATTATCACTGATAATGATCCAATCCAAACTTCCCGTCAATTCTTACAAAGAGATTATGCGTTTTATTAACTACACAGCATGGATTTCTCTACATATAAGGCACATTTGGTAATATGCATGTACATGTGGTCGATTATCAAGACACCGTGTGCAATTATTCTCATTACATGTCATAATAAAATAAATGACAGACGTATAAAGAGACCATGTGAGTTAAAATTTATCATCATATTTTGTTTATTATTTAATGCAATTCTCACGATTTTGAATATTTTCAATTCTTTTCTCAAAATATTCTATACGTTCCTATCGTTGATGATGCACGACGTTCGAACTTTGTTTAATATCAGATAGAGTTGGTAGATCCTTTTTTTAGAGGCAGTTTTGATTTGTCTCTATTTGTTGTTTTTCCCCCTTAGATAATCAATGAAAGATTAGGGCAAAGCAATGTTGTACACTTATTGTAAACTTAATTTTAAAGAGTTTGAAAATTTTGGTAATTTTCACCTTTTAAGTGTAATTTTTTTGCAAAAATCTCAAAATAACATAAATTTGTGAAATTGACACCCTTAGCGAAATAATAAGTTTATTCAAATTTCAATTAAATGATCCACTCTACGTTGTTGTTGTTTTTACAACAAAGTTTTCTAAATTTTTTGCATGCTCGTTTATGCAGCGTGAGACTAAACCACAGCAGTACACATAGTGACTGAACTTACAACTAACATTGGCTGCTATTTAAAGGAGTGTGCGGTAAAACAGTCTTTTGGTATTTTTTTTAACATTAATTCAGTTCCTTTGTATGAAAACTGTATGATACGAAAAATTGTAAGGTTTTATAATATTATATATTTTTTAATTCGCGAATTCTCAGAAAGGGTACACTCTGAAAATGTTTCTAATTGGCATTATTTTGTCCTGAATGCATTTATTGACGAAGAAACTACCTATTGGTTCAATGTGCTTGACAGGTAAAAGGACCATGGCTTGTCAAAATCAATCAACGCGATTTTGAATTATTTTATGTATTTTTTTATTCCATTGTCTAGGATTGATCTTATACTGAAAACAATAAATTATAACATATGATACCGTTAAATAAATCAAATACCATGCATTAAGTGACCCAAATTTTGATCCTTAAATGTTTTTTTTTTACTGTGTTGAATAATTTTTAGGAAATATGTTATAAAAATATGAACTTATATCAGTTACAACAGCTTTCCATTCAAAATTCAGAGATAAATAATATTTTTTGAAAACATTGTATTCCGAACGAACAAAAGAATTATCAAAATGAACAGATTAAATAAACTTAACAAAAAATCGTATTCATGAATATCGAAATATATTCTTGAAAAATAAAATGTGCGTTTACAAAAGAACCGCCTTACATTTCATAGTTTGTTTTTTCTTTCAGCTACGTGCGTTCTCATTCCAAAATTTGGAGATAAGCTAAGAATTGAGCAAATACATATAGTGAATGCATATTAAGATTTTAGCGTGAAAAAAAACCATATTTCACATGATGATTTCAATTTTAAAGTGCGATCAACGGAAACGTACAACAAATGGTATTCGTACGCGAAAGAAATTTCGGCATATTCACTTACAGTAATCAGCTGCTTCGAAAGAAAGTGAAACAGCGCACAAAATTCAAAAAGAAAGCCCAAATAACAAAACACAAGCATAGCACATTCACTTTTATTTACAGATACACAAAAAAAAAACCGCCTGAATACAAAATATACATAATTCAAATGAGAAGTTCAAAATTAACCGAGAAACTTTTTGTAAGATAATATTCATGGTGGTCAGCAACGAAAATGTCGGTTAACACGATACTTTCAAAAAGCCGATAACCATAAGTTCGAACCAACAAATCGTTGATAACAAAAAAAAACAACCGACGCTACAAACGAAGAAGAAGGAGAGGAGATTGAAATGACAACTAATCTGTACTTCGATGATGTGTATAAAAGTGGTACAGCTCCGTTACCTTTCCGTTTGTAAGTTGATGGGAAAGGCAAAAAGAGTGAGATGATAGTAATAGTAATCACGTCACATAAAAAATTAAATCGGCACACATTCATTTATGTGATGACCCAAATTTGGCACAAAAGTAACCAAAAAACGACAAATGAAGAGATTCTCTTTTTTGAAAGCAACCAAAAAAAAAAACAGAACAAATTTCATGGACATTCAAACGTTGAAATGAGTAAATTAGTGAAGTGACCAAAATGAAACAACATGAATCGCTTTGGCATGGCCCATCTACATCATTAAACGCTGTGTCTACTCAGCGCTTACTTTTCACTTTTGGTCAAATTCACTTTCTATGGGCGAAAATAAATCAAACCATTTTTCTCGTATGGAAATTTAACACATGTAAAATAGTCAATGTCGTGACATTTTTTTTGGTGTTGTTGTTTTGGTTGTTGTCGTACTTTGAAATGACCATAAAAAAATTCAGATCGAAATACAATTCGTTTTAAATGAATTGAAATTCATTCACGAACACCATCGAGAATTTGCCATGCGTGCATCGTTTGTTTTTCTTTTCATCAACAACAATTGGCAACATTTTTAGCAATGTTCGAATGATGGGCTCGTAATGTAATTTTTGTATTTATCATTAAATTAACCTTGGCATTGATCAAGGACTTTTTTATTTTGAATATTACATGGAATCTGTGCGCTTAAATGAGACGACATATGTGCCTCGGTGTGATATTATCATTGTGACTGTGTATATTTTTGTGAGTTTGATTTGATTTTAATACTTCAGCTCGAAATTGCTACCGTCTTGGTTCTTAATAGATTTAATTAAGAAAACGAAACAAGCTTATTTCCATTTAATTCACATGCGCCACAATAGAGTTTTTACACTGTACACTCACAGAAGAATTGCCGAATTGCTTGAAAGCCGCTATGGATGAGACAAGAAAGACAAATGACTTTCTATTGAAATATATATAAAATTTCTAAAAATTACCAATAGCTAATATGTAACCGCATTCCATAAATAGGTAAGAAAGATCTGTTTGGTATTAAAAAAAAAAGACCAGGCTTTATTTAAAGGCATTTTCAACTCTGTTTGTCTCAAAAGCAATTAGGACCTATCGATTCCATAATCCGGATATCTTTAAAATACTCTAAATACAAAAATGTCTAAATTCGAGACTTTTTTCCGTTTATCCAATTTGAGTAAATTTGATAATCTCTAAGAATGGAATTGGATTTCGAAATGTGGAAGAAAATTCCAAATAAATACAACATTGTGATGGCCATCGGTGATGACGAGGGTTCCTAGGGTTCGGAATTCGGATTACCCCCTCTAAAATATTTTAGGAACCCTCAAAAATTTCAAATTAGGACCTTTTTTTGCTCTTCACTTTTTTTGGCCGAGAAAATTCTTTCGATTTGCTAGGGTTTTTCGTCAAAAAAGTGAAGAGCAAAAAAAAAACGATTTTATCCTCATTTCTGACAAATTGTTGACTTCGTCAGGGACCCCCCATGGATTTTTCCAGAGACCCCCCGAGATTTTTCCAGAGACGTCATCATCTATGGTGATGGTAGTTTTTTTTACTCCCTCACTTCTCAAGGAGATTTATTTGTAAAAAAGGCGTTTTGATCGTTCTTCGAATTTAAACTTTTTTTATTAAATTGATCAAAGTGTGAAATGGAAACTTGATTAAAGAAATTGTTATTATAATAAAATTGTCCAAATATGACCAACCGAGAGTTTATAATGATAATATTTCGTTTTTTCCCCTTGATTATGTTGAAAATCAGTATTTATAAAGCAAATAAAAGACAAGTTCGAGGGAAAGTGAAAGAAATTAGAAGAATTGAATGAATAAATTTCTTCTAATTTGCGAATGGTTATGTTTACAATAAGGTCAATAGCTTATCTCTCTAAACAATTTGTAAAAATTCGAAAGATGTTGTTAAAAATCTCAAAATATCTACTTTCAATGCCAGAAAATTCTTGTCAAGAATTTCTTGAATTCTTCACATTTCCTAATAAAATTGGGCATCAGAAAAGATCTAATATTTTTTCAGAGAATCTGTACTGACCTGTGGGCTGGAATTAGGCAATACCATATCAAAAGAATTTTTATTGGAGATGATCATTGTGGGTCACATACTGTATGACATATATAACGGAAAAAAAAATCTTATGCTTTTGTCACGATGTTGAATAGATTTAGGCCCTATTATGGAAAGTGAACTTTTTCCATTGGAAAGTTGTACAAAGCGATGGCGCTTAGAACGAAACTTTAGTTTAAATGCAAAAGTAAAAAACGAAAAGACTCGTCTTAGCGCCCATGAATAATAAGGTCATTTTGCCAAATTTTATAAGCGTTCATCACGCGCTTTCACTTTACACAAAGAAAAAAAATGTAATCAATTCATGTTACTTGTTCTGTCTTTTTTGTATTTTGTTTTCACAGACACTTGAAACGAACGTAGAGAAAAGCCGAAAAAAATGAAAGTTGGCATATTTAGAATTGGATGCTATTGCTAAATAAAAGCATAATTGAGTAAAACGTGTTGAGCATTTATTTTCATTTGTTTTTCAATCACCAAACACCTTATTCAAATGTGGGTTAAAAAAATCGTTCGCACAACATATTATGGTCTCGATCGTTGGATGTTCTTTTTTCGAATTTTGATCACATAACATGCTATCACGTGCAAACTAAAAACATATTCCATTACAATAATAGAAAAAATGAACAGAAAAAGTTAGTAAAAGATTTTTTTTCCTTATTAAAATCGTCCGTATTGAGTTTATCAGACTGTCGTATTGGACAATCAAGCAGTGTGAAATAATACTTACTGCATTAGATTTACGTTCCATTTTCGGTGTCCATTGTCAAGCACGTGAATAATGAAAAACGTGTGACCCAAAATAAATGCGCAACAATTATGATAATAAATCAATAAAAATGTCGATTTTGCAAGAACAAAATATTTATTTGATGTAATTTGAAAGAAAAAAAAATTGAACCCCCTCTACGTGTGTATGATTGTTCTGTCGAACAGAAGCACTCAGTTTGCTATCAATGATATCGCCCAAACGTTTTTGTAAAGCGGTGAGTTGTTGCACCGGTTATGCCATATACCCAATTCATCCTTCTTAAGAAATCTTGCACAAAGAGCATTACAGAATTGTTGGTTACTTGGGTTAGAAATGGATTGTTCACTTGGCTCAATGCTAATGGAATAAAAAAATGTATGCCACGGAATCGATATGATGATTTTGAATAACAAAGAGGCTGCTGTTATTCATATTTTCTCGATATGAAAATGAATCAGATTGAAGAGAGAAAAAAGGGACCATGTTTAAGAAATATATTGAGCACTGATATAGATAGAATTTTTTTTTATTAATTGATTTTAATTTACATCAGAACGCTTTCGAATGAAAGCGAATGCTTTTTTTTTATTTTTCAACAATTTATCTGTTTTATATTAAGATTTGAGTGTTTTAATAAACGTTGTCATGTCATACTCGTCCTCGTATTCTTTGTCTTCCCACAAATCGGGAAGATTTTCCAATGCTTGCTTTATACTTAAGTTCGTTTGTTTACCGTCCTTATCGGTTTTATTTGTTTTCGATGCATCTTCTGACAACGTGAACAAATCGAATAGTTGCTCCGTTCCCATGGTGTCCATTGAAGCATTTTTCTCACTAACTATTGTATTTGCTGTTAATAGCTTGAATTTTTGTAAGCCCATTATTTTTTCTTCTAACGATTTGCGTGTGATCAAACGATAAACATTAACGACTTTCTTTTGACCAATTCGATGAGCTCGATCCATTGCTTGTAAATCTTTCATTGGATTCCAATCATGTTCAACAAATATGACCGTATCGGCACCGGTTAAATTCAAACCAAGACCACCGACTTGAGTGGTTAGAAGTAATACATCAATACTTGGATCGGTATTGAATTTTGTGACAATTTGGTGTCGTGAACCAGCCGGTATGCTACCATCCAATCGCAAATATGACACCGTTGGCATATGTTTCTTCAGCAAATCATTTTCAACGATGTTAAGCATAGCTTTTAATTGACAAAAAATTAAGGCACGATGTTGATTAATCGGTGTTAATGGGTCTCCATTGGATGCTTCATTTCCAATGCCACAGTCGAGAAGAAGTTGCTTTAGTGCGGGCAATTTGGCCGCATTATCGATATCGTTTAGTGTTCTATTTGATTTGGATAGATCATCTTGTATGATTTGGTATTCTGGATGTTCTTTGGTTAGAACTAATTTTGGATGATTGCAAACATTTTGCAAATATCTAAGCGCTTGGAAGATGTGTGTTTTTCGAACCGAAGCATTTCCATCATTCGATCGATCAATCGATTCTAAGCATTCGTTCAAATCGTCTGAGTTCAAATGCGTTTTACTAAAGTCTTCGTACAGACGCTCCTGTAATGGGCTCAATTCACATAGTAAATCTTGTGTTATCTTTGGCGGCAGATCGGTAAGTACATCCTCTTTGACTCGTCGTAAAATAAATGGTAATACTTGACGATGCAATGATTCCATTGCAAGTGCACCAGCTTCTTGATCTTTGGCCGAACTTTTTGCATCACGACTCGCTAAAATGGGACGACTAAATTTGCTGCAGAATTGCTTTTCGGTGCCCAAAAATCCGGGCATCAAAAAATCAAACAATGACCACAGCTCCAATACATTATTTTGGATTGGTGTACCGGACAAAATGAGCCGATGATTCACTACCAATTGTTTCATGGCCTGTGAGCATTTTGTTTTACCATTCTTTATAATGTGGCCTTCATCTAGAATTGCATAATTCCAATGAATTTGACTGAAAAACGCAATATCCTTGCGAACAATATCATACGATGCAATGACTAAATTGTGCGATGAAATTTTCGGACGCAATTTTTCACGTTCGTTTGGAAAACCAACATAATGTAATGGCTTCAAGAATTCATTTGAAACGAATTTATTTACTTCATACACCCAATGTCCAGTTAATGTGGGCGGACATATGACCAAACTCGGTAGATTTGCTTCCTTATTCTGTATACGCTGATGATGATCACCCGCTAATATACATATCGCTTGTAATGTTTTACCTACAAACAAGAATTGAACGTTTAACGATTATAATTCGATTCGAAATGTGTGATGAAACATTTTATGCTCTTACCAAGTCCCATATCATCGGCAAGTATGCCATGCAGTTTATATTTGTTCAAAAACCATAGCCAATTTACACCAGACTGTTGATAGCTTCGTAGTTCAGCATCGATTGGAACGGGTACATTGAAATTTGGTATTTTTTTTGGTGAAAATAAGCACTCAAGGAACTCCTCATCTTTTGTCTTGCGCGCTAGTAGATCTTTGGAAAGTATTGATGATTTTGATTCGGAGAGTGAATCTAATGGCATTAGTTGAATTAATGTGGCAAAACAATGTGTCGATAGCAAGCGAACGGTTTTGTCTGGGTCGCTCATTCGTCCCAACAATGGAATTATCAGCAACAAAACATATGGAATAATTTCGAATTGCAATTTATTAACAATACAACTAATTGCTTCCAGTGCACCCTGGCGATAAATCACATTTTCAATTGTTTGCAGTTGCAAAAGGCCATCTTTAACGATTGTATCCATAACTTTAGATGAATCGATTAATGCCAACGTTGCTAAGCATCGTGCTGTCATATGACGAACCTGAAAACATTTCAACAAAAGATTTCTGTATTTTATCGAAACATTTTTGCTTTTAGTTTATAAAAGCAAAAGAAAATAACCTACCGCTTTCAACGGATGTTTCAGCAGTAAATTTAATTCTGGCAATAGTTCCAGCAAATTATCAGATAAGCTTGAATGTATTGCGACTGCAGCACATTCAATTAATTGTAAACATAAAATCAACTCTTTGGCCTGATCAAAATTGACCGGTTTTCGATCATCTCCGGTTGTGTAAAATGCTTGAATGTCATCGTCCGTAATCTTGATGGTATCTTTTATCAAACTCCAGAAAATGGGAATTTTTTCAATTAAATTTTCGCCAAAATATGTGCACACAGCTTGAATAGCGAATTGAGCTCCAATACGTTGAATTCGATTTTGTTCACGACACTAGATGAATAAAAACATTCGACAAACAACATAGTTGTAAATTACATTTTATTCCAATGTTTTGGCTAATTCGAAATTGAATAGAATATTACCGGATCCTCTGTATCGGCTATGTCATCAATTGAAATGTCATTTATAGGCGGTCGACCTGGACCACGTGGAACTGATGGAGCATGACTATCAACACCTTTACTTTGAATGGTTAACGTAAGTATTCCATGGTAAGGATTTTGTTTGTCTGTCTCAGCATCGTTGGCATTGAAGTCAGTGACCGCTTTATTCGTCTCAATCTGAAGCAAACGAAATGATTCAAAAATAAATCCAAATTTTAGCTTATTGGATGAAAGCAACATTTCCAAAAATCACCATTATCGTGTGGCAACTTACAATTCTTGGCGTAAATTCCAAATCACTTTTCAACAAATGACAAAGATTGATCACAATTTTATTGATTGGATTTGGATTCCGATTACGAACTAAATCTAGTAGTTTTACTAAATATTGTGCTGCTAATTGTTGTATAATTTGACATCGTTCACGTTTAATGGATTCCATTAGGGGTTTTACCACCGGATTTAAACGATCCGGAATACTTTCCATGTTAACTGTCGCTCCAGCCAAAATAGCCAAAGTGCTGCAAATTGAAAAACAATAATTAAATCACTAATATCTGCATAAGCGCAAAAGTGCAAACATACCTAACATTCAAAATGTCCTGTTCGTGTTTCGTTTGCGCCAAAGACTGTTGTAGACTTCGGCCACGTTCTTCGAGTAAATCGGCCGTTTTTGGTTTTAAGAATGGATATTTTTGTCGTAAATTCTCCGTTTGTGTTGTGGCCAACACTTGTATCTGATCGATTGTTAGTACTTTGAATGAATCAAAATCGCTGAACGGAATTTTGTATTGTTTCATTGTGGCTATAAAATCACGGGACTCTTGCAATAGTCGAGTTAATAAAAATGCAACTTCATCGTAATAAACCATTTCATTCAATACTTGATGTAATTTTTCCTGAAGTACAGTCGGACCCGGTCTCGATTCAGGATCATTAACAGCCCAAAATGATATAACCATGCCGCTTATAAGTCGTTGCAATGCAGAACGAGACGATAGATATCCAATCAACAGTTTTGTATAGCATTGAATCGGACTTTCAACTTCAGGCGTATAAACGACACCGGGTGCGGGTAAAATTAAATATTTCGATAAGAGACCAATCATTTTGGCGGCAATGCATCGAGCACGTGGTATATTCTTTTCTCGAATATCGACTGGAGTTGTTTCGATTCCGCCCAAATACATTTTTGGATGATGCTTTTCGCTGGACATACTCAAATCAAGATCATTTAACCGTTTGCCACGCTCTTTTGTTGGATTTGTTTTAGCATAAATCATAAGAGATGGATCGAATGCTAGCCGAGCCGGTTGCATAGCTAAACACATCCAAGCCGATACATACGGACATGCGGCGTGTAAGAGAGCAGACAGTTCTGCATTTGTTACAAGATTGACCCAAACTTCTTCGGCAATCGTTTGAATTTCGGCCACATGTTCGACTAAAACACGTTGATAAATAAACCGAAGAGATTCTTGCAGTAGCATCGATGGCCACTCTTTGACACCGAAATTAAGTGACAAATTTTTTGCGTTTACATTTACAATTTTATCAAATTCACTCGATGATTGCTCCGATAGTACCATTTTATTGTCGTTGTCATCCGGTTTATTGGATCCATTTGTCGTTTCGGTTGCATTACACTGAGTGAGCGTTTTAAGTGTTTGCAATGTTGATTTTCGCACCGATGATGTTGTATGACTTAGGAATGGCCATAAACGAGGTATGAGCACATTCATTGGTTCCATTCTATAAAAACAAAATACAAATATATTCCATTTTGTAGAGAACGGTATTTGTTTGATGAAAGTCGTAATTAACTTACTGGAGCCACTGGCTAGCATTTGGTAAACTTAAAATGGCCGCTAGTAATCCCATAAAACTATTACAGGCCGACGCAAGCTCATCTTGATCAAGTAAGAGGTCCCAAAGCATTTTAACAATACTTGAAACTTGATCGATGCTCAACAATTTTGGAAGAGAGCCAGCAATTGGAATCAATGTTGAAGCTGCAACTGCACCAACATCGTCGACCGGATCAAAAAGTCCGGCCAATATATTATTTATAGTGAACGGTAAAAATGTTTGCATTAAATCTTCTCGAACAACGAGCATATATTTTATGCCAAGTAAACCTCCATGTCGGACCTCCCATTCATTTTGCTTCATGAGTCGCATTAAGATTTCAACAGTACTTTGTACAACATTGTTCGGCATTCCCTTTATGAAAAAATCCAAACAAAAAATGTCATTCAAAAATGATTTTTTTTTTTTTCAAATTAGTTAACCTTCAAAGCAATTCCAAGCACTTGTGCACATGTCTCTCTGACGGGTGCTATCACTTGATCAGATATAAAATCGCCGAATCGATCTAACGATAAGACACAAAGTAAACGCAAAACGGCATCTTCAAGCCATGACACATGGCTTGCTTCCATTTCTTCGGCTGTCATAAAAACACTTTTTCCAGCACCTGCTTATAGAAAATAACATTTCCAAATTAAGACCATTCTATTCATTATTATAAATACGAGCATTTCTCTTCAATTACCTGACGCCTGAATTTTAAACAGTTCACGCAAAGCAGTTGCGGCACCGTGACGAATCTCCCAACGAGGATTGAATAAATCCAAATACAATTTCGAACAAAATGATTCGAGTGGCCAGTCCGTTGTAGCGTCAGTCCATTCGCCTGTTCCATCTGGTACTGATTCTGATAACGAATAGGTCACATCAGTTTCACTAGGTTTAAATTTTTTGGCTTCCGGTTGATCGTCACTGGTCGATCCATTGCTGGTTGAATTGCTTCGGCTAAACGTAGCGCTTACAGATGTTGCCGTCGGCAATCCACCAGATGCAACACTCGATGAGCTCACATTATTACTAATTGACGTTCCACTTTGACTCGTTATTGTCTGTTGTTGTCGTGATTTTCGTCGTAATCTTTCCAAACGATTCAATTCACGGCAACTCATTGACGTCGATGACGCCGATGTTGAGCCATTTGATTCCAAATTGAGTACCTCTTGCACTGGTAACAAAGACTTATTGGGTTCATATTTATTTGTTGTGTTTCGCATGTCATCTAACGAAACGAGGTCATTGATATTCAAAAGGCCGAACGAACTGTTCGATTGACACAATCCAAGTTTCTCATTCAATTGTAATCGTTGTCGAATTAAACGATCTTGTTCGTTTACATTATTTGGATCATCTGTACTACTTGAATCTTCTGTACAATCGAATTCGCTACCTTCCGAACCAATCAAACGTGCTCCTTTTTCCAATACGGTTTCCAAATTGAATTGATCAAATGTAAGGCGACTGGCTTCGTAGTTTCGACTAGACAAATTTTCGGTTTTCACTGAAGACGGTTTCGGATTCCATTGTGGAACATTATTCAATATTGATTCCACAGCTTGGGCGGCAGCAATTCGGGTCTGTAAATTAATCAAAGCATTTCATATTTAAAATAAATAGAGTAACCAGTGAGATGGCCAGAATACACTTACATCCCATACAGGGCTGTGCAAATAAACTAACAGTCTTGAGAGTAAATTGTGCAATTCATGCGGATGCAATTTTTGAACTTCGCCAATTTGTTTGGCTGCAGCTCGTCTAGTAACTGGCGACGAGCCAGACTCCAGCAATATAAACAGACGGTCCAACCTATATATCCAAAGTAATTGATCATTGAAAATTATTGAAAAATAATATAAATAACACAACGGTCATCGATTTGATGCAAGATATTTTAGTTTTTCTTTAAATTTTAATTATACATTTCCACTCACCTTGACGTCATTCTTTCCAATAAACCTCGTTCGATTGATCTTACTGTATTTCGTGTTTTCAAAAAGAATATACATTAAATATATGAATGTTCTCCTTTTTGTCCGTTTATAAGTTATTGTAAATATGAAGTTTAGACAAATGTTTGTCTATTTGGTATTGTGTGCTACTTGTTGATTTTTGTTTTGTTTATGTCACTAATAGGTAATTTTTTGTTGTTGTTTTTCACCTATGTCACTGCCATTAGTTTATAATACATAGAGTGCTGCAATGAAAAAAAGTATATTTCAATGAATATTGAATGCTATAAATGATAGATAAAATACGAAAAATAAATATACGCAAATACGCAAAATGCACAGTACACAAACGAATGAAAACAATCGATTCCAATTTATGTGAATGTCATTATTTCTAATGCTGTAAAATGATTAATATAATATGGAGTTAGTTTTGTGACGCGAATTAATTTGAATTGGTTTTATGTTAGAAAATTTATCAAATCACAAAGTTCACCGACCAGTTCCTGATAACGTGTTCTATATTGCCCAAGCACCACAGACCAATGCACCTTTCAAAAATCTTGGACACACCACTGATTAAATACAATGAGTTATATATATGTATGTGTGTGTGTGTCAGTTGCCAGAAACCGTTTTTTTAATTAGTAGAATGTCCCCGTGAAGATGTCTAAAGCTATTATACACACGTTATTCAATCTGGAGTTCCTTTATCTGCGCAAATGTTTATTTTGTAGTTGTGCCATTCTATGAATACCATATAATATAATCGACATATAATTGTATTCATTCGTGCGATTTCATTTATCAATGTTGTGCAGTAATAAATGCTCCCATTTTTTGGTCTTATGGGAAAAGAATACGTACATTTTATTTATGTATGATTATTGCAATATATCTTGTACTTATTTGTTGTATGCCATTGCAAACCAAAAATAACATCATTTATTTAAAAAAAAAAAAAGAAATAAAAGACATCGTCGACCGCTTATGAATCATATCAAGCTATATTTCAATCATATTCATTTAATTTTCTCATTCCCAGCATAAGTTGTGCGTTTCTTTTTATACAAACAAATACAAATCCCGCAAATAAAAAATGCATACGTAATTATTGATTTAATTTCCATTTGTTCTCGGTATTTTTTTTTTTTTTTCATATAAAATAGATCATTTGTTTAATTATACAAGTCGTTAATGGTCCCGTGTGATTTTTATTTTGGGTAACATTGAATCAAAATTAAACCATGGAGGCTTCGATCGTTTTGTATCTAATTATATATAAATGTTCATACCAAATAATGTATGACAGTGATAACTGATAAGAATCAATGCGAGCACATTTTTATCTGTTTTATAACGGATTTTGAAGCTTGTATTATTGTTAGATCTATTCAATTGAGCGCGGCGATGCGTGTGGTAAATAGAAATTGATAAGGTTTGCTACTACAGGTGAATTTTATTTCGTTTCTGTTTCTAGTTTATATGAATTCTTTCTTTCACCTGAATTCGTTTTATCTTGCTCACTTTTCGTTGAATCATATTCTCATGAAAAGATTCGTCGATTTTAATGATTTCGCTGCCAATGAATTAATTTCTGGTTTTTATCACGTTTTATGTCATTTTTTTGTTTATAATAATAACAACGCTTTTTAAAAAACACTTGTTCTCTTTTAATTCCGGCTAAAACACTATCATATCCCCAATTCTCGAAATTATTTATCATTGGAAATTTTAGCGAAAGATGTCGGAGTTAATGTATTAAGAGAGAAAAAAATCAGATGTTTTACTTTCAAATTTGTGTCCATTGATGTTATCTTTATTATATTCAGATGGAATCTTTGTATAGTATATTTACAAAAAAAAAAAACAACGAATCATCATATTCAAATATCATAAAAAAATGGATGAGAACACAGTAGCGTGAAAATCGATATTTTCTGACGTGTCATTCACAATAAATGTTTATTTGAAATAATTGTATTTGATGAAGGCACATTTTCATATGGAATCAAGGCGGAATGCATTCAAAAAAAACACACCTCGATGATATAAGTCTATTTATATGAATTATTGAAGTCTTTGCCAAGAGGAAAGACACATGCCACGATACAAATTTTATACTCTGGTAATTGAAATAATTAACTATCGACAACAATATGAATGCGTGTTTGGAGTTTCTGCTGCCGTTTTCATAAAACAGAACATTTTTTATGTAATTGCTGGACTTATTTCATTAGTTTATTCAATTGCTTGATAGGTAAACAAACGCAATAACAACAAAAGAAACAAAAGAAAAAAACGTAATATAAATAAATGTACAGTGAAATTTCTTTCAATTGAAAAATAATTGAATAAAAAAAAGAGAGTATTTTAATAAAGAATCGATCGACATTCAACCGATCGTATTTATTCCTTTGACTACAAAAGGAACAAACATTTACGTAATTTCCTCTATTTATTGATACAATATTGTAATGCATCAGCGAATGAAACGTGCTTCATTTGTAAACTCGAAGCAAATTTTTTGTGCACAGAAAAACATTACGTTTGTCAATTGTGCTGCTCCACAATTTGAAATTTTTTATTCGTTACCACAACGGCATTGCAGCGTATATAATGTGGCCACAGTACAAAAAAACTATTCATTTAATATCTTCATCTCAACATCTGAAACACCATTCACGAATTTTATTGATCTACATGTATGTCTGCATACCCAACATTGAACTATGCAAATATTTTTTTATTACCAATCAACCCAATTAAATTGGTATCATTTAGCAAAAATTGAATATTATAATAAACTGCGTTTTAAATTAGGTGATTTATGGTGTGTGTGTTTTTTTTTTCTTCTTATGATCAGTTGTGTATGAAATGGAACACATTAGACGTGGAAAAGGTAAATTTGTTAAACACTCACAGTGAATTGAAATGACCCATCCACCTACATTGTTTGTTTCATATTGCACAAGAAAAACAAAAATGTGTTTATCTTGTCGATGTGCTTTTCGCTTCAATCACATTCCAAAGTAAATCGTCGATATCATATTTTGATTGACTAAGCATAGAAAAGGGATAATATAATATTTAGCGTGTGTGTGTGTGTTAGTATTTTTATATATTGTATTTATATATATTGTTAATGCAAACCAAAAATTATGAGTTAATTTTGAGAATTATGAAATAAACGCAAATTGCGTGTGTATATTAGGTGATATTAGATTAACAGCATTTCAGGTTATTCCAAACCTTACACAGAAAGAAAAAATGTGTTATTTTTAATTCAATTTTGGTAGATTTAATATAAAATCAACCAAAAACGAAATAAATTTACTATTTTTGACATCTCTAAGGCTAAGGAGATATCAAAAATGGTAAATTTAATTCGTTGTTGGTTGATTTTATATTAAATCTACCAAAATTGAATTAAAAATACCACATTTTTTCTCTCTGTGTACGCGTATGATAATAAAAAAAATAATCATGCTCCCACAATATGTAATAAGTCAAATAAACGTGTGTTAAATTCTGCTAAATTGTGCTGCGCTTTTGGCCAACGTGCTTTAAATAACCAGTTTGCTTTTTTATACAAAACAGAAACAATTACAATTATTCTGAGTGTTGTGTTGTGTGCGCATCAACATGAGTCCGTTATAACAACTTTACATGATCACATGCACTATGTGTATGTCATGGAATTATAGCAACGAAATTGAGAAAGAAAGAGAATGAATGGCGCAATCACCATTGAAGTAGAATTGTATTTTTGTTCAGTGTCTTGAACTGATTAATTCTTAACCATGATCACTTTGTAATATCTGCAATAATCGGTTTTAGATATTCGACAGAATCATTTAATTTGTAAATATGGAATGGAAAAGCGAAAATTGAAAATGATCAACGCGAATATCAAGTATATGTTATCTATACTATCAAACAATTATTGAAAGTTTTATAGAGAGAAAGAGAAATAGAGAGAGGGCGAGGCAGAAAGAAAGATTTGAAGACAGAACAGATTGTTATCGTGTAAATCAATGTTCAAAGATGAATTGGAAACATGCATCGATTTTGCCTTTCGAATAAAAAGTAAAAACACGGTATGTTCAGTTAGAGAATGAAATGGAATGAAACAGTGTGAATGGGTAATTGACCAAGAAACGCCAACATTAATACACACATCTATTGACATAGTTACATTTTCTATTTCAGTTGATGATGATATTGTTATTGTTGTTATTGTAGTTGATGGTAGTTGTGTTGCTCGTGTTGCTGCTGTGTTGTGTTTCATACATATTTTCATTCGAATTTGTTGCTGCTACCGTCAAATTGAAGTGAGGTTAAAACAGATTTTCTCATATAAAAATGGTGTGATCATTCCATTATATCGAAATGGTATTGAATGCACACACACAAATCAATGTATGTTTTCTTTTTCGCATTAGTAAGTTTTATTTTTTGTTTTTATGAGCTGAAATTAAAACCGAAACCCAAACTGAAATTGAAACCAGCACCAAAAATGCTCAAATACATTTACAATGTATGATCGATGTAATGTACATACTCAGTTGCTTAAATATTCAGACGCAATGTATCGTTACTTTTAACTTTTATTAGTAAAAATATCATATACATTAACAAAATCCGGTAGACATTGACACTTTATTCAAATGAATATGTGTTGAGAGCGCAATAAAAAATAAGCAATATACACACACACCAATTTTGTAAATTAATTCATTGTAAAATCAGTGGCTCCGTCTGTCGGATTCTATTTTGGTCTAGTGATATTTACCAATAAAAGTTGAAACATCAACACATTCCAACTGAAATGTTTTTACTGAATATTATTACCTCGAAATAAATGAAATGCAAGCATTGTTATCAGAGTAAATTGCAGCTGTAATATGCGTTTGTTTGAATTGATGTTATTAAAATTGGTTGATACCTAATGAAGGGCGAAGGTGTGGTGTCAAAACAATTTCTTTAGTACATACTTTCTGGTCTAGGTGTGTGCTCTTTATCGTATTTATGATTATAAATGTTGCTGCCGTTGCTGTTGTTGTTTGTATGTGTTTTTATTTTATTTATTTTTATACCATTTTATATAACTGCATTAACTTTCACATGCGCGCAAACACATACGGAATCCAATGGATGTGAAGTAAACGTACTGCGATTAACTCAACTAAGTTTTAAGTGTCTCTTTTCTCTTTCTCTCTTGCTCTACCTCTTTCTCTTTCTATCTATCTATCTTTCGTTCATTTAATTAATTTCTGTTACTGTTGCGTTGTTTTTTTTTTTTTTTGTTTCGATATTACCAACAACACCAAATAGATTCGGCTTCAAAATTTCTGTTGTCCTTTTCGTTGCATTTTTGAATTAAACACATTGAATAAGCACGGGATTTAGTTTGGCTTAAATTGTATCAAATACACGTAAACATTTCAACACAATAGTATTTAATATAATATTTTTTTATCAATTTCTTCGATTTTGTTGTAAATACGTGTGTGGAATTTTCTCCTTCTTTTGTGATAAGTTCCATAAAAATTACACAATTTGTCTTCTTGTACACTAAATGGCTTTATCAATGAATATGTAAAAATGCCAATGCTTTTAAAGATTCAGCAACGAAAAAAAAAATCTGGCTTTCAATAGTTCGTAATTTTTGCTGATTGTCCTTCTTCTCTCTCTTTCTCTCACTCTCACGCACACTTAATTGTTTCTATTTGTCTATTAGTTGTCTATTTATTGCTTTGTGTATCGCATTATAGAGAGAGAAAAAATACATCAAGCTATTTTTTTTCTGGAAAAATAGGCATTTTCCATCGAATTACTACTACCCAATCCAACTTCACCAAAATAGAAAACCTCGATCAGTCTACGTAATTTCTTGGTTCATTTTTGTTTCTTGTTTTCAAACATTAACAATGTAGAAAAATATCAAATGATCTGCAGCATGAAACAAAATAAATATTTGCGTTTTTTTTTTGTCAGAAAATCCGTTCTAAAATTGATATTTTGCTCAATTCTCAAAAATAAATAATAATAATAAACTTCAAGTGATTGCTGCGTAAAATAAGTAAAATAGAAAGAATTTGAAACGAACACTTGGGTTTTTCTGTACAATTAAGTGTAGTTTTACTGAAATCGAGTCCCGTTTTAGAGTTTTTTGCAAGATTCTACTTTTTTTCCATGTAGCATCCATGTCGATTTTCAAATTTATACTGTCTGCCATCCTGACGGTGTACCGCGATTTTAATGCTCACTGTCGCTGCTAGTGTGCGATGTTTTCGACACATAGCAACCAACTGTCAAATGACAGTGGCGAACCAACAAAATAACATTGAAAAAAGAAAAGAGAGGCACACAACTTAACTCAACTCAACTCAACTAGATAAAAGACTACATCGCTTGCACCACAAATGAATACCAAGCACCACTCCAATCGAAAGAATTTTTTTTTTGTGTGTGTTGTAACGAGAAACAAACGGATTATATTTGATTTTTAACCAAAAAAAAATATATTTCTTTATCAATGTACTCATTTGAATATCATTTCTCTTCATGTGATAATCGATTTGACTTTTTCGATTGTGTGAGTTATCGTTAAATACCATAAATTGCTCAATCAATTTACAAGTGAAACAATTGAAGATATCAATACGTACAATCACTGACAAGTATACTCATAGGTTTTATTCTGAATTTCCAGTAGTTTCAAACAATGCACAAAACAGCAATAACGTGTGATATCTGATACGGGAGCAATGTTAGCGGGGTGTTTCAATTAATAATTGCCATCAAACGAAAATTAAAGCGCGAGCAATATACGAAAGTTAAGCAAAGAATTTTTTTTTTTTATACATTTGTGTTCATTTGTGTCCAGTATCCGATAGATAATAGAAAAAAACTCATAGAAAATTGAACAAAAGTTATTAAAACCAACAAAAGATAGAGATGTCAACGTCCTTAGTGCCATTTGGTAAATTATCAACTCCATCGCCCGATCCGGAGCCAGATGAAAATAGTTCGAAACGTCAAGCGACAAGAGTATTCAAAAAGAGTTCATCAAATGGAAAAATTACGGTTTATCTTGGAAAAAGAGATTTTACACACACTGATCCAATCGATGGTGTAGTATTATTTGATCCCGATTATGTAAATTTAAGGGACCGTAAAGTATTTGGCAGCGTTTTGGCGGCATTCCGTTATGGTCGCGAAGATTTAGATGTTTTGGGTTTAACATTTCGTAAAGATTTGTTTGTTGCACAAGAGCAAATCTATCCGAGAACCGATAAAGATCGACCATTAACCAGATTACAGGAGCGACTAATTAAAAAATTAGGTTCAAATGCGTATCCATTTTATTTTGAAGTACCACCACATTGTCCGGCCTCTGTATCACTGCAACCATCGCCAAATGAAACGGGCAAACCGTGCGGCGTTGACTATGAATTAAAAACGTACGTTGGCGATCACATTGATGACAAACCACATAAGAGAAACTCTGTACGTTTGGCCATTCGAAAAATTATGTATGCACCGTCAAAAATCGGTGAACAACCGTCAATTGAAGTGAGCAAAGAGTTTATGATGAAACCAAACAAAATTCATTTAGAGGCCAGCCTGGATAAGGAACTGTATCATCATGGCGAAACCATTTCCGTCAATGTTCATATCGCAAATAATTCAAATCGAACGGTGAAAAAAATTAAAGTGTCAGTGAGGCAATTTGCTGATATTTGCCTATTTTCAACGGCACAATACAAATGCACCGTTGCCGAAATTGAATCCGAAGATAATCCGGTTGGTCCAGGTTTCACATTAAGCAAAGTTTTAACATTACGTCCATTGCTTAAGGATAATAAAGATAAACGTGGCCTAGCATTAGACGGTCAACTGAAACACGATGATAGCAATTTGGCGTCAAGCACAATAATTACCGATCCAGCGCATCGAGAAAATTTGGGAATTATCGTTCAATACAAAGTAAAAGTGAAACTTTGCATTGGCGGTCCGATTTTGGGTGGTGATCTAGTCGCCGAACTTCCATTCACCTTGATGCATCCAAAACCAGAAGACGATGAGCCATGTTTTGCAGTACCAGAAAGAGCCACAACCCGAACAAATACTGGTTCACACGTTCCAAAAACGGATGAGCACAACGAAAGTTCAACTAGCGGAAATCTTATTCAATTAGATGAAGATGATGATTTCAAAGATGATGATATTATCTTCGAAGATTTCGCACGATTACGTTTAAAGGGTGAAGCTGATTGAATGCCACCCAAATATCCACAATGAGATTTGCTCGTCTTCTTATCTATACATAGCAGTAATTCTATTTTATTTCCGCTTCGATGTTTCAATATATTTGGCGTAACATGTAGTGAAATAGAACAAAAACAACAAATCAACCGAAATCTACATATATCTTTGATTTGGAATTGAATTGAACAAAAAAAAAAAAAAAAAAGAAAAGAAACAAGATTATTATTTTTCTTTTGTAATTTTAAATATATTTGAGATGATTGTAAGCCAAGCAAAAGCAACGCACATGTATTAGGTTATGTTCAGTGTTTAAATGTTTCAATGTTTTGATGTTTCTCTATCGCCTAAAACTGTTCATATTCATTTTTTTTTTACTTTAATAAAAGATATACTTAAATAGAAACAACAGAAACTCAATTCGAATGGACTTTTATTGTTAACCTAGGTAAAATTTTATTTTGATGTACAATTTATTTGCTTAGTTCATCGGTACCAATGTTATATTTTGTCTTAATGTTGTTTAGCTCTTCTTGTTTCTTGTCTACATCTAATCGCTTGAACGCCTTGTTCGATTGATAATAAAGCACAACCAAATAACGATTACAAACGTTGAAACCGGATAAATGGTCGCAAGCATTTTTTGCATCAAATATGTCTTCATATACAACGAATGCGGTGCCTCGTGTTTCAGGTGTATTTCCACTGCAAATTTACACGATAATAAAGAATTATTCAAAGAATTTGAAGAAGAAAGATGATTTGAAGCTCATGAAGCCATTGCCATTGAAACAAAACTCATTTGAATATGAGAAATATTCCAGCAATTTAAGCATAAAAGAAATACTTACACTCGGATCTGTCGTATAGCTCCATATTTGCCAAAAATGTCGTACATTTCATCTGATGTAATTTTGTATGGTAAATTTCTGATATAAAGTACACGATTCACTTCTGGTGGCAAGCGAATCTGAAATAAGATGAGGAGATTTATTTTAAAACAAATATTAAAAATAAAATGAACATTGTACACAATACACCAATGCACCAATGCATACAGATATCACAAATTTATTGTTTTGTTTACTCACATTGTTACGCTTTTGCATGGCCAGCGACATAATGACTTGGCTTGACTTGGTTGGTGCTTTCACTTAAAATTTATAATTTAAAATGTTGAATTAAATTGATTTTCTAATGAAATGTTGCGACTTTGATGAATTCGTACACAAAATAATGAACGCCAGCAAATGTGACAGTTCTTAAAGCATCAAAGAAAACGTTCAATTCCCAACACATCAGCGTTCAATGTCCAAACTATGTGTGCGATGTTTTTAATGCATTCATTTATTCCAAAATTGTTTTTGTTAAAACCCGTTAGCACGTATTTTATGAAGAAAAAACTAGATTTCCCGAAAAATTACACGGTCATTTGAATGTCGGTTGTTCATTTGTATTGTCCTTATATTCGTCTTATTTTATCGCATAATCAACAATAAAAATGGATGAATGCGGTTTTACAGTCGTTGAAAACATTGGAACTGGAACATTTGGGTAAGTCATCAAGCAAAAATCCTCATTTTATTCGACACCAATCAAATGAATAAACATTTTCAGTACTGTGTACAAGTGTATGGATCAAAACAATGATATGCGGTGCATCAAACAGATCAAATTAAACAATGCATCTGATGATGCGGCAAGTAAACACCTTGGCATGATTCAGCGCGAAATATATCTGCTACAAAATCTGGCCCATCCACGAATCATCAGTATGTATGGATACTTCTGTTCTGAAACTGACGACGAATATGTTTATATTGTCATGGAATATGCAGCATTCGGTTCATTGTCCAAAATTATTGCGGAAAATTGTGCTCAACATTTATTTTTTGATGAACAAGTGAGCGATCGATTTGGATGTTTAAATCACATTTTTCCAAACCAATTTTTAACAAGAATGCAATTTAATTGCAGAAAATTAAACAATTTCTGATTGACATGGTGCTTGGTATCGAATATTTACATATGAAAAACGTAGTACATAAGGTAAGTAGGACTTCGAAAAAAAAAATACATACACAATTGTTAACCTGTGTTTTTATAAAATGATACAACAATTTTCCGTTAATTTTTTTCATCTTGAAACAGGACCTCAAACCGTGCAACATTTTAATATTTGACAACGAGCATTTAAAAATCGCCGACTTTGGTATTTCGAAAATAACGTAAGTTTTAGATGAAGCGCCCAAATCTATTTTGTTTTGACTGATCCTTCTTTTTTTATTTATAGTGACAACAGCTGTGACAACATCTTCATATGCAATAAAATTAAGGAAGCAGGTGGCTCACCAATTTATATGGCACCAGAAACATTGATTCACAATCAATATACTTTTTCTTCAGACATTTGGGCACTGGGTTGCATTTTATATGAACTCTGCACATTACAGCCAGCTTTCGGATTCGTTGAGGTAATTTTTCGGATTGCAATTCAATAAGTAATAATTTTGTTTTACCTTTGAATTTTGTTTCAGTCTATGGACCAATTGATTCGATGCACATTGACCAAAGCATACACACCGATCAATCCACATATACATCCATGCAACAAAGATATGGTTGACTTGGTTGAAAAAATGATGATTGTAGATGTACAGGAACGGGCAACAGTGAAGGACGTCATCAGCAGTCCAGCTATCATTGTCGATTATTATCACAGTTACTTTCAATTTGACTCATGATCTTATATCTTCCGATGAACTGACTGTCAATGACTGAAGAAAGCCCATGTATTTTCAAGCGTTGCGCAGCTAACCATTAAAATTATATCTTTTCGCATTTCTTTGTCGGATGGATTTAATAACATCACGCTTTAGTGGCAAAATCATTAATTTAATATGTACCAATTCAAATTGTTGACAAATTATTATTTAATTGTATTTTTAATATTAAGAAAAGGAACGAATTTCGGTTGATTGTGAAAATATTATTTATTTGATTGAAATGTTAAAACCAATAAAAATACTATAATTTTGTTTACTATATCTCTGTTAAAACTATTGTTTGCATGCGTCGAATCAGATGAACTCACAAAGTCCAAATTGAAGATAAATATGCACGGCCAAACGGTTAGACGTTAAGATTGCACGAGCAGATGAGAAGTGAATCAACTACAGTATAATTTTTGGTAGTGGTTTATGTATTCTTCACAGAGTTCGGCTGTAAACAAAATGTAACAGAATTGAAAATGTTTGGAAAACAATATAAACATTTAATAAATTCAATAATACTTTTAAGGAAGTCAGGGGAGCCACGCTGACGAATATTGCGCTGCTGAAACCATGTATAAACCGTATAAAAAACAATTGAATCATTGGTTTTCTTTGCAGCTTCTAAGTATTTACGGGCTGACAAATTTTCGGCTCCTGTTAATGAATTGGCCAATCGCAGAGCTTCGACGATTTTTCCCTGGCCTAAAAGAACCTCAATTATTATCTGAAATGACAAACAACCGGAACGAAATTTGGTTTAATGAAATTGCATTATCTTATTTTTAATGTTTGGATACAAACCGTTTCTGCGTTTAGTTTTTGCAGCATATCCAAGGCCATTTGCGTAACAGATGGATGCTCATGCGATAATGAAAGTAGAAAACATGCAAGCACTTTCGATTCATTAATCAAGGAGAATTTAATTAAATTCTGTAATGTATCAAATTGTTTGCGTCGCACTAAGTCAACGATTACAAGCTTGCTAATATCATGTTGTGCAGCAATATTATGTTTGGCCAAAGAGGTAATGTACAACATTATTATTTTGCCGATGTAGGTCGAATCGCTTAAATTCGAAAAAATGTTGACAAATAAATCATTTTGATCGATTAGAACGCGCGGCACGGTCGTTGTTTTGGCCACTTGTTTGGCAGATGATGGTTGTGCTGTAATATTTTGTAATTCGGTTGTAACCCAACTCCTGCATAGATAAAAAAAATAATAATATATTCTTCTTCATATACTTATGATTCACATTTGTATGTCGATCAACTTACGAATAAACCACATTCAGTTTGTCAAAGACATTTTCAATCACAGGCAATAGATTTCCATTGTATTGATAGCTAAGCATCTCTTTCAGTGTTCCCAGCAACACTAGTTTTGCATTTGTCCGGTTAAGTAAGAGTTCTACCAATTTGACTCGATCGGTGACCAAATTACACAGAGACTCCAGACGAAGTTTTACATACCACAAACAACCAATTTTTGCATCAATTACAATATTTGGTTGGAATAAAACCCAATTCGGTGAATCTGAGTATAAAATGTAATCAAAAATGAAAATTTCAAAGACAACAAAGAGCAAATATAAAAAAAGGGTTTTCACTTACATAATTCACAATTTTTAGTTTTACCTAAGGAGAGAATCACAAGAGAAAAGAATAGAATTAATTTAAAATAATCGCACATAATCGAAAAAGAATTAATTAATAATAGAAAGGGAATTTTTAAGTGAATTTTTCGTTTTACCATCCAACGACAAGCTTGGAACTTGCAGTGAAAATGGTTTAATTGGTCTTCCCAGTGTTATAGGTGTGTGGCACGTAACATCATTATTTGAAACCGTTCCAGTAGTTAATTTGATGTCAAATAGCAATGAAGTAGCCGAAGCCTGAATTTCAAAATTAAAGCAAAGATATCGAAAGAGTTTAGTAAAATCTTTATGTTTCCCCTCTCTTTTTATTGAATGTCATAATACCTGATGATGGACTACAATTAAATCATCCACAATATTCATAGCAAAACGACCACTGTGGCCCAATTGAAGAATATGGGATTTTTTTGGAGCAAGACCTGGTCCATTCAATAGATAAATTATAACTTCAACCAATCGTGTGGAGGTCGGTTTCAATATTAAAATGGCTAAAGTGCCATATATTTCTGCTAACGTTAAATCTCTCTCCGGAATGCCGTGTTCACTTTTCCCTAAAAGAATACACAGAGAACATTAGATATTTTCGAATTTACAAAGTACAGAATGTCCAGCATACATTCAATTTTGGGTAGTCTAGTGATAACGCCGCCCTGTTTGATGAGAATTGGTGTGAGTAACATTCCTTTGTTCGATGCAAGCACCGCTAAATTTCCCGTTGGACACCATGAAAACCAATCCACCGTTAAGTTCATCGATTTTATCGATTTTAATTGTTTTTTCTCCACATTGACCGTATAAATTTCAACACCAGTATTTGATATAAATACAACTTCTCTGTTGTGTATCCATACGAATCCATAGACAATTGTACTTTTACTTTGATGCACAATGATTTCGTTAACATTTGGTTGATTATTTACAAATGTGATAAATTCAATGCATTTCTCTGTTCTTTGAATGGCCAGCAATTTTTTATCGGGTGAAAATTTTATCGAACGCATCGGTCCTTTGTCATCCATACAAAAGGTGAGCGTTTGATTTTCAGTTGGTCCTTTAACAGTAATTCCAGTCGCACCACCAGATCGTACAGCAAACAACTGATTTTTATTTATGGAAAAATGTTGATGATATGATAAATACTGATTTACAAAATGTTTAAACGATGAATGCAAACCTGTTTATTTGAATCATCGAAGAATACATCTGTTAATTGGCTAACTGAATCAAAGCGAATGGGATCACTACATAATTCCAAATAATAAGATTGCTCCATGGTTGATATCGTCGAAACCTTTAATCACATCACATCAATACACACAATATTTATGACAATATCATTACAAACAAAATAGCAAATATTTTTTATTTTATCATTCACAAAAATATTGAATATTTTTTTCTTAATTCATTGTTAATTTTACATTAATCACACGATAAGTGGTAAACAATTGACATTTTAACAGTTTGACACATTTATATTTTACTCTCTCACATTGTTTAATGAATTATAAACATCGGTAATGTAGCATATTGCATGGTTTTCATCGCAAACATAAATCGTTTTGACATTTCGATGTTTTTGCGTGCATCGATTGCCAGTGATAGACATTTGCCGCTGTAGGTTTGTTTTGTCAACCATTGAGATCAATTTTTAATTTTTATTATTGAAACAAATCGTTCAAAATGGTTAAGCTAACGCCCGAATTAATAAATGCATCGATGCAGTACATAAATCCATGCCGAGATCGTGAACTGGATCTGCGCGGTAAGAATATTTTACATTTGTACACAAATTAAAGGTTATGTTGTTTTGTGATGCTTTCTAATTCTCATCCAAAATTGTATTAGTTTTTCTATTTAAAAAAAAATACACACACTGAAATGTTGAAAAAATTGTCTGTTCGTTGTAGGTTATAAAATACCACAAATTGAAAATATGGGCGCCACACTTGATCAGTTCGATACAATTGATTTCTCTGACAACGATTTGCGTCGTTTGGATGGTTTTCCATATCTGCCACGAATCAAATGCTTGCTTCTAAACAACAATCGTATTGTGTATGTTATATTCAATGCTTGCAACATAGATTTTGTTAACGATTTGATTTTGTTATTGTTTTACAGCCGGATAGCAGATAATTTACATGAATTCTTACCAAATTTGGAGAGTCTTATTTTAACAGGAAATAATATTCAGGATTTTAGTGATTTAGATGCACTTTTGTCACTTACCAAACTTGAAACGCTTTCACTACTCACCAACCCAATCACAACAGATGCTCACTATCGTGAATACGTTGCCTATAAGTGAGTAAATGCCAACATATTTATATCGATAGTTGATTCTTGACATTTGAACTTGTTCCGTTCTATTTGTGATAGATTTCCAAAGCTACGACTCTTGGATTTCCGTAAAATTCGACAAAAAGATCGACAAGCCGCTGTTGAACTGTTTAGAAGTAAAAAAGGAAAAGAACTACTGAAAGAGATTGCAAAGAAAGCAAAAGCAGCAGCCGAAAATCCATCGGCTGATGCAAACAATTCAAAGGGTAAATTTATATATTTTAAACACACATTGTTGCGTGTAAACGACAATTTCAATGAACAAAGCAAGTATGGCTACTGTAATTAATTGATGATTTCGATTTTTTTTTTTTCATATTTCTAGTTTCAACCACATCTGCTGAAGATGTTCAAAGAATTCGAGATGCAATCAAGAATGCAACATCGTTGCATGAGGTTGAACGGCTCACACGAATATTACAATCCGGTAACATTCCAGAAAATCTAAATGCCGAGAATGGAAATGGTAAATTCATTTGAATTGGTAACTCATTCTATGAATGGTTACCAAACCATTTCAGTTAACTCATTCTACAGTCAATTTAATGTATGTATTGTTGCTGTTGTTTATTATTGTGTAGGTACTTCACATGACGAGCATGCCATGGAGATGTAAGACTAAAAATCATCGATAAACAAAAGTTTTTTCTTAAACACTTTATAAGTAATAAAAAGAAAACAAATAAATTTCATTGATTTTTTGTGCAAATTCACACAGAACGGTGAATTTAATACATTGTACAAGAAAAATATTTAATAAAACAATAAATTCATTTCACAATTTTAAAATTGACTTAATTCGATTTGGTTCCTGTTCGACATGACTCTTAAAAAACACAATGTTCTGTTTATGTTTTATGATTTTTGAATTCATGCAATTGATTTCTTAATTATTTCGATTCATTGATTAATTTAGTATCAAATTCAAATAAAAAGTGACTGTTGCAGCAATTAATTCGAGTATTATGTTAAAATGAAATTTAAAAAAACGAATTTGGTATATAGTTTATGAATGCAGTGATTTTGATTTGAATATGGCTGAAATGCAATTTAAATGAATCCGTTCACAATACAATTTATTAGTGCTGCGCAAACAGATGTGAATGTAGAAAATGAAATATCATCACATGTAGCATTAGTAAGTTATGTTACTTTGATTAGATGATAAATGTTTTATACCAGAGTATTGCTCAGCGCTGCTGCCATCCACAACATATTAAAATATTTTGCTGAGAATGCGTCGTCCGTCGCATGCGAAGGTACAATACATTGCATTGTTCTCTATACAATCGTTTGAATGTTTTGAGTGACATAATCGTGAAGAGAACAATGCATTCATTCTTGTTCGCTGTGATGTGTAAACTGCTACGTACATTCACATGCGACGGACGACGCATTCTCAGCCAAATATTTTAATATGCTGTGGATGGCAGCAGCGTTGAGCAATACTCTGTTTTATACAAATATAAATACAATGTTATCGATACTTATAAATTAATGTTATGATTTTGGATGAAACATTGTTGTTGATCGATGTCAATGTCGTTGGTATGACTGGTTGATTTATTTATTTTTTGTTTTGTTTTGCTTAAGTAAATGTGCTTAATCTGTACCAAAGTATCGTTGTCCAAAATGATTTGGTGCAACTGGATGAAGCTCTGACGTGAGAATTTTCATATCCGGAAAAGCGGTGCATATTGTTTTGGCCGCTTGCGGAGTACAAAATAGATTTGATAAAATAATTGATGACTCTTTTACACCGTGCTCCTTCAAAACATTAACCGCCTGGACAACCGTATTGCCAGTCGACATAATAGGATACATAAGTAAAACTTGACGTTTTGCAATGTCGTCGGGAAAACGTGCATAAACTACTTTGGCAACATGTGTTTCGGCATCCGATTCGACTAGAATTTTTCCAATGCGAATTGATCGACAACAATCACGTAATCCTTGTTCCATTGCCTCACCGGAACGAACAATGGACACACCGCAATTGCCTGACTGGTACCTAATGCAAATCGATTAGTGTTTTTTTTTTCTCTTTGTTATAAACAATTTAAACAGAATTTATTTTGCATTCGTACTTCAAACCATCATAAATGGCACCAGTTGGCGTCACAACGGAACAATCTGAATATGGCAATTGATTTAAACTCTCTTCAATGACTAGCCGGATTAAACGATCCGCATAAAATATGAAATCACTTCTGCTTGTATTCCTGAGAGAAAAGAAATCATGTTCATTTTATGATCGAGTTTTATTCTGGCAAAGCATTTCGTTCACTTTGAAATGCAATTGTGTTGAATCGCATTTCGATTACCTATCGCGAATTATCGTCTGTAGCTCTTGGATCTGGTCATTTTGCACTAAAACTTTGAGATTATCGCCTAAATCGTGGTCGCTTGCATTTGTTACATTATTATTCACAGTGCCCATATTTGCTGAGATCTCTGTTCCACTTGCACAAATAATTGTAGATTATCCGAGAAATGATGTTGTACTTTATGTGCAATATTCACGTGCAACACCATTGACAGCTGTCAAACGTCCATACATATATATAAGACCATCACATATGTTTGGTTTATATAAATTATTTAAAAAAAATCAACTTATTCATATTTTTTGTTTAGAAAAGAAATTGAAATATGAATTTCGATGAAATGAATAAAAAAAGAATGCAATTTGATTTGTAAGTTAGAATAACTTTTGAATTGGTTCGTTTTATGCATTGATTCAATGCGTCGAAATGGGTACGTTCTATGCTGCTTTTGTGTATTAGTCAAGTCAACGTTGTTGCTTTGTTTTCATTTTGACCATGCTAAAGCACATCAAATTATGCTTTGTTGTTATTCTATCTCTGTCACCAAACATTGCTACGAATATCTGAACAATGAAATTTTTGTTGCCAGTGGTTTGATTTTGTGGCTATTTTAAATAAACAATTATATAAATCAATTGGATCATTTGTTGTGTATAAATTTGAACTGGTGAAATAAGATATAGTTGCTGATGATTTTTGTGTCAAAAATTCAATTTCTTTGGATTGTATAAATCGAATGTAACATTGAAATTCAACTAAATGTACTTGAAACAAATATGGATAGTGAAGGTTCGTAGTTTTTGTGATGCCATTTTTATCATGTTGAATGGATCTTTCTTTTGTTCTATACTCAATGAATTATGGTTGATTATTTGTTTTCTATAAATTAGGAAGCAATGAAACGGGAAATGAAGCCATTTCTGAACCGATCGAAACAAGCGTTATATCGAGACACATTGAAATGATAATTGTTCAACCCGGAGAAATAAATGCAGCAGACAATGATTTGAGTATAAATCGCAATGACCAACAAGTTTATGTGGAACGTCTAGTTAATGTAGAAAACGAACTAGTTGAAGTGGGACCAGTTGAATCGGGTAATGATGCAGATCTCACACCAAATCGAAAAAAGCGTAAAAGGTAATTTTTGATTTTTTTTTTTTTTTTGTGAAAGTGATGTAAATGTTGAATACACAACAATGGAGATCACAAACTAACACAAAAACTCGATTTTAGGTCACAATCTCGAAAATCAGACTCACCAAAGAAGGCACCACCACCACGTCTAAACGATGACGATGACGACGGATCAACATGTTCGATTTGCTTAGATTCATGGGAATCGAAAGGAGAGCATCGTTTGGTATCGTTGAAATGTGGCCATCTATTTGGAGACAGCTGTATTCGAAGGTATAAATCAATTAAAGCAAACATTTCATCATGACCCTAGATAACTCATTGTTCAAAACAAAATTGTTAGATGGATTCATGAATGTGCACCACAAGCGAAATGTTGCCCGACATGTAAAAATAAAGCAGCACCTCGTGATCTCCGCCCATTATATGCAAAACGTATTGTTGTTGCCGACAAAAGTGAAGAATATCGCCTACAAGACCTACTCGAAGCCGAAAAGTCAAAGAATGTTGAACTACAAAGCACATTAAGCGCAATCAAACTTGAACTGGCTGTTCGCAATGAAGAATATTCAAAACTTCAAATTGAATTTAATAAAATAAAGAAATTTGGAATATTCAACGATGCACCGCAAACGTCAACGCACCGAGATATAATGTACAAAATGGCGATGCTCAAGAACATCGACCTGAATCGAGAAGGAGGCTGCCGAGCAATGACATATGGTCGACGTATTAAAACATTGATGGTCTCACAAAAATCGTCAGTTACATTATTTCAGGGTTATGGTGTACGCTTTGTCAGAGCACACGATTTTCAGCCAACACTTTATTTTCGCATATCAGCCAATCCAATTCGTGATTTATCACTCGATACCGACGAAGAATTTTTAGCAGCAGCATCACAAGATACAAACGCATATATCTATAGTGTTACCAATCATAATTCGATCACAACAATAACACCATCGGAAAATCAAAAAATATGGGCAACATCATTCGATAAAGTTCGTCCGCGCTACCTGCACATTGGCTCACAGCAAGGCATCACATACATTTACGATGTTCGAAATTGTTTGGCACCTGTCGAAGAGCTAAAAACACCCGGTGATCTATCTCCGGTCATTGGCATCGAACCCATTCCGGTATCAAATGAATTTCGTTTTGGCGGTTTTATCGTTTGTAAATTGACCAGCTTATGGTTCTATGAATATACCGCATCGGAGCGTATCGAACAAACAAAATTAGTAGTTGAAGGGCCATTCGTATCGATTAATTTTAACGAACAAAACGGTCTACTATTGATTGCAACTCGCCTCGGAAGATATCCACAAGCACGCCTTATTGTGGCTAGATTGACAAAAATCGATCAAACGACAGTATTGCGTGTCGAATGCACAATACTTGGATCCCGAATACAGCCTAAGTTGGTACGTAGCACACAGATAAACATTGGAAACGACTCACTTGTTGCAAACTACTTACAAGACATGAAGACGGTGAGCATATGGAGTTCAAAGAACGGCACCAAAATGCAAGGATTTAATATTGATGAAGATGTTCTGGACATGTGCCCGGTGTACTTGGATAACAGCTCATATTTGGCCACTCTCAGCGAACATAAATGCAGAATATTCCAAATGAATTCCGTCTAAAAGCGTTTTCAGCAGTATTTTTCTTTTAATTCTCTTCCGATGTAATTGTCGGTGTATTCACATTTCTTTTTTGATAAATTGTTCGCGAGAAATAAATACGCTCAAGCCCTAAGTTATCACGATAAGATTTACTATTAAGAATTGACTGCAAGATATGTCTTGGTAAGCTTAAGTTTTTTTACCAGTTTGTTTTTCTTACAACTTACAGTTATAAATGAGATGATAATAAATTCCAATGAATAAGGTAGAATCGAGTTTTTTTTCTCTTTGTTCAACAATGTAGTTTATCCTACTTTTAAAGGCAAATGTGGGATTTTTTCAACCTCCAGCGTGAATAATTTCGGTTCTTAATTAGTCGTTTTCCAAAATGTCGAATTTGAAGAGTAAACAAAGGTTTGAAGAGCAAAAGGCAGATAAAATATCGCATCCCATTCCCTGGGTATTCTTATCACTTGAGTGTTTTTTTTTGCTAATAACATGAATACTTACTTATTTTTGGCCTTGAAATTCCTTCTAGGCGAAAGTAAAGAAAAATAATTCGAAGAATTTTAAACAAAGCCACAAGAGGTCAATTTCTTATTTAATTTCACAATCTATATATAATAATATCGAATAATCTCAGTGGATAAATTATATTTCGTAATAAATATCCGTGCACATTATATATTAATTTTTATCAAAATTGAGGTCCGTTTTTATGAGGTAGATTATGGTATGATATTATTTCATTCCAGAACAATTTGTATATTTGTATAGTTATTTTACGTAGATTGAGACAAGGCACATATATATTAGTTGGTAAACCATTTAAAGGTAATATACTCTCTCGACATTGATTACTAATTTGTTTTTCATTTTTGATGCATTTCTCCATTTTCTACTAAATATTTTCCTTCTTTTCCACTTAAAAATTTGCCTAATTATAAATGCCAAAAGCGTGTCATAACTTGAATGTGATGAGTAAACGCTATCTAATCAATCAATATGGAGTGATTAAGGCAATCCTCTGATCTAAAGTGAACAATATATTGACTACTTGTTTTTTGTGTGTAGAAGCACTTGGTACAATTTAATAATGTTGACTGTGCGCTTTGAAAAGTTATTCATACGAATGATATGAAAATTAATCGATTCGTTGATATTTGGGTACAATATCTTTGTTAATCCAGAAATCACAATTTGGATAATTCTCGACCGCAAACACATCTTGACCAATTTCCAACACTGGTTTTCGTGGTTCATATTTGTTGAGTTCACCGTTCGCTACATAATGATAGAAAAGCTTTTGTATGGCTGATGTATATTGTCGTTGTAGGTAATCTTTTGGTTCATATCGACCCAAAATCGCTTGAATATCGGCATCAGCATCGGCAATCGTATGATCGCCGCCCGTTTGAGTAACCACGTAGAATGGTACGTTGATTTGAGCGCGTGCAAACGCCAACAAAGGACACACGGTTCGAATATCCGAGATAATTTTAACTAAGCCTTGATACGTAGCATCATAACGATTTAGAATTTCATCGGTGAGGCCCAATTCTCCAAGTTTAC
>NW_022197768.1:1283773-1560109 GCF_009176525.2 Contarinia nasturtii
TCCATCTTGAGTACCATTGGCAAAAAGTTGCCAACAAATTTGAGAAGCATTATGCGCTTTCAGTGTACCATTCCAGCAATCTTCAAGTCGTTCGAGTGGTTCAGCCGGTTTGAATCGTTTTTCATTCAATGGTGGCACGGCGTATGGAATACCTCGGAAGGCATACGCTGAATCTTCTAAAACACCTTCAACAGGACCACAAGATGTAACAGCTTTGATGAATCTTCCATCACGAAGTGGTGGAGATTTCAAAGTTGAATTTCCAGTAAAGGAAAATATACAAATGATTATAAAAAGTATTACGAACAATAAAATGCCTCCAAAAATGGCCAAATTATCTATGCTGCATGAATAACTTCTTATTCGTTCAATAATTGTTTGTTTTTGAACTTCGGTTTCTCCAACTTTGCCATCTTTTTCAGCTTCCTTTTCTTTTTCACTATCGTTGAGCTACATAAATATAATTTATCAAAGACAATAAGTAAGTTGTTTATCGATTTTGGGTTTTTAGTTGAATGCACATACCTTTACGGTTTCTAATCCTTCATCCTGTAATGCAGCTTTGTCGGTCACATCTTTGTTGGTGTCATTATCTTTAATCGAATCATCCAAAGTTTCCATTGATGCTAAGCCTGCCTTATTATTTGGTCCGTTTCCCAATTCCAAGTCTTCGGTTTGTTGGTTGTTGGACCGAAGGCGTTTTGGAATAAGGTTTGGCAATTGTGATAGGCGAATGGCAGGAAATTTCAACAAATTCTTCTTGGCAGCTGGTGGTTCCTGTTCATTTTCCCCTGTGGTATCATTCACTGGATCCTTTTCCGGTTTTTCTTCCTTATTTTCTTTCTTTTCTTCAGATGGATTTTCTACATAATTATCAATTTATGATAATTAATTCATTGCTTTTAATATTGTAATGATATATTTAAAAAAAAAATTATCAAAAAATACCTTCAGATGGCTCGGTACCTTCCACTTTAACCTCAATTGGTGCATCACCAGTTTCTTCATCCTTTGGTGGTGCTGCTTTCTTTGCAAACGGATTTCGGAGTTTTGGGAATGTGATTGGTGGGAGTGAGGCCAAGAAATTTGCTCGTGCGCTCGGTGGAGCTGCATTTTCGTCTTTTGGTTGTTCATCAGTTTTTGCATCGTTGGCAGCATTGTCAAGGAGTTCACCTTCGGCACCATCATTTTCAGATGGTTTTGACTTATTTCGGGTGAAAAATCCTGGCATTTTAATGCCACCGATCGGAATCTTTTTCGGCTTCACTTCACGGCCATCTTCTTTCGGTTTTTTTTCTTCTGGAATTTCAATAACTTCATCGCCCTTGGTCTTTTCTGGTTCAGGGTCACCCGATTTGGCATCTTCAGCCGGAGCATCTTTTGCATTAGTTGGCGATTCAATTTCCGGCTTCTTCTCATCTGTGTTTAGAAGTTTTTCTGTCTCTTTTGGTTCCGTTTCGATTTCAGCGGTTGGTGTTCCGGCTGGAACATTTTCTTTTTCATCTGTTTCACCCATATTTAATCAAATCTCACTCACGTATGGCAATCTGTGGATAAATGGAAAATTGACGAAAACAAAAATGTTGATTAATCTAATGCGTTCAATTGTATGCTCAACCGCTATATATTTGATCAAAAATAAGAGAAATTTATTTGAGGTGAATGCGCAGTATGTAATTGAATTTGTGATCTTGTATCAAGTGAATAGGCACGGCGACTAAACAACATTACATAAAATTGATTTCAAGCGGGTCTATTATTAATTCCCACATAATGCATAATAGCTTTACGATTTGTTGCTTTTTTATAGAACCTATTTTGAATGCGCAATCAGGGCAATTGAGATTTTTCAATTGATTTTCATTATAAATTGGCCCACAGGAATTGAATTCTCAGATTCATTAAAAACCACATTAAAATCATTCTTCAGACATAGCAAAATTTACGTTTAAAAAAAATAAGAAGCGATAAGTCATTTTGACATATGTGGAGATGTACAATTATTGGAGCATAACATTTTCAATATATTTCATAACATCATATACGATTGCACTACAACTATCGCTCATTCAAAGTTGTGAACACAATCGGCTTCCGAATTTTGAAAAAGAAAAAAAAAACTGAAATCAGTCCTCTCAAATCGATTAAATGTTCGTTTTGCAAATGTCTCATCTATAAAGTAGCACAATTTCATTTGGTGGACACCGTATCATGCAAAAGCATCATGTAATTCGGTTGTATCTCATTATCAAACTCAATGGATGTCGACAAGTTAATCGAAGATAGAATACAATAGAAATTGTTTAGAATTGTCCTATTTCACATGCCAAATTGCTTTTCACAAACACACGCTGCTTTCAATAGCTTTTCATATACAGATAATTTTGCTGACATTGAAATTGTAGAAACAAACGAAAAAAAAAGAGAGAAAATAACAATTCTACGATTCGAAACTGCTCGATCGAATCGGCAACAATAGACTAAGACTAACAATACAATCATCATTTTCATCGTTACACTCAAAAATATTATTAAAATGTTAAAGTAGTTTCGTGGTAGTATATTCTTGAGTTCTTGTGTTATTTTCTTTTGTTACTTTTTCCTCAGTTCAATGTACAGAAATGTATTTTTTTCAAATAAATTGGTGTGTAAGTGAATTTTTTTTTTCACAATTCGGAGAAGAAATTTGCAATTGTCGTATTTCTGTACAAAACTGGATTTATCGATTTAGCCATGGCTTTGAACAACATAATACATAAAAAGACAAGAACTACCAACAACAAGAACAACAACAACAAAAATATATGCAAAAAAATGAATACCATTCACAGAACCAAACAAAAGCAACAACGAAATTCTGCAAAGAAAATATGAAGATTTTATTTTTGGGTCGTAAAGTCAACTTTACTTTTATGATGTGTATCTATTTCGGCAATATTTTCCATTTTCTTTGGGCCAAAGAAGCAAGAATAAGAACACAAATAATGTGATAAATGAAGGTATGAATCTTCGTACTGCATCTACATCACCATGAAAAATGCAGTGAAGAATAATAAAATAATCGCTGAACCGTAACGTACAACTTCCTCTCTCGTCACCTATGCTATAAAAAGTGTGCCTCATGTACATGACACGCACAGTTTAGAATACAAGAGAATTGTGTATAATTTGGTTATTTGGGCGTTCAAAATATCGAAAAGAGCTGGAAGCGACTGACTCACTGTTTATAAAACAACAACAAATGCTTTACTTGATGTATCTACATCATTTCATCTCTGTTTCAACCTGCTTCGTCACTTATATATTACCGCATACGTATTCATTTGCTTGCATGCAAATCCAAATCCACTGATGCATTATACTAAACTTCCAATGAAAATGCATAAAACAACCACACAAAAAAATGTGTGTGTATTGTTCTAACACTTTGAATTCTTTGATTGCATTCGATAAACCATACAAGGCACAGTAAAATTACTTTTGGAATTCGTTACATTGCATGGCAGCATAGTTGTTTCGACTCTTTTAATAACTCGATAATTTTTACACCACCAAACACTTTCACCGTGATGGGAATTCAATGACCTCTACCTGTTCGGCTACGCGTGACCTTTGACTAACTACATAAACTCATAATGTATTCATCTCATTGCTTGTTTTTTTTTATGAATTTATGTTTCTATCTGCATCTATTTTTATCTTCAACTATAAAGTTTCAATAGCATTATTTATTCAACGAAGACTTTGCCTCAATAATAAACCCAAAATACTATTTATCATAATACATCAATATAATTTACAATATTTACATTGCTTGATCATAAATTTCTAAGAAAGTGAAAATTTAAAGCGAAAAGCGAGAGAAGGAGAGAGAGAGATAAGAAAACCTTTTCTATTTGTTTACATTTATTCACAAGAAATATTTATCAAATCGCAAGAGGTTGAAGTTTAATGATGGCAAATTATACTGCAGTTAAAAAAAGAAGAAAAAAAAATGAATTGTTTTAAAATTGAATATTCCGGGAACAAAATGTGCGAGAAATATTTTGAAAATGAATCCAATCGATATATCGATTACATGGAGAACGAAATTTGAGTGAATACAACATGATCAATTGATATAATTATGAGTGAAATGAATTACAATCCCGGCACAATAATTCGATACAAATAAAAATTATAATATTTTTTTCCGCATTGATTTCTTTTCACATTCTCAAAATACATTCATTCTGCTATAGTGATGATTCAAATCACAACTGGCAACTGAAGTGCATACCATTCTTTCGTTCCATTCTCAGTATGCGGGTCAAACGTAGTAATGCAACAGAATGCATGAAATTGACATTGTTCTTGGCATCAACTGTGCTGTAATTTTCATGAATTTCCGTATTTATTGTTGTATTTCTGTATTCCTCCCTCTTTCCACGCTCCTTTCTTTTTCAATATATGGCAAGCAAATGCCATTCAAAGCATAAATTATAATTAATCTAATTATGTACATTTCATCGAGTTTATTTAATAAAAATGGTGTACAGACAATTTTTCGACAGTGAATCACATTTACTGTTGTTTATTTATTTGACATTCCGTTCAATATGTTCCGTTCAATCTATCGTATGGAATCGTAATTTATTTATTTACAACCGAATTGTATTGATATTTGAACCATTTGGCTAAAGCCATATAAGTTCTGGCTTCAGTAATATGCGTCGAACATATTCCAAATTTCAGCATTAAAATTCATGATCTAGTCTTCGTTTTATGCACTTGAATATAAAAAAAAACATTGTCTGAGAAGTATGTTGTGGAAGAAATTGTTAGAAGATTGTGAAAAAAAGACTCAACACAAATTTATGAGGTTCTCTTTCTCATTGAGAAAACTTTGATTATTTAGTGCCGCAACGGCAAAAGATGCGGTACCATTTTTTTTATTAAATACTAAGGAAACCATGCTTCTTCTGCAAAACTTTTCAACGTTGAAAATGGTCGGATTCACGTTTTAAATCACCGGTCACAGTGATTGAATAGATTTCGTTGGTTGAATAAAGTTCAATTGTTTGAAACTATACATATATAGTGTGTTCTTGAATTATTTCTATTCAAAAAAAAAAATTGTTGGCCGCAATGAATGCAACGTAGTGCTTGCTCTTTTATTGCTATGTGTGAATAAAATATGGAATGACACAAAAGAGAATTGATGAAACGACGCGAAATAATTCTCTTTTTTTTTTGTTTTCTCTCTCTCGAAACTCAAAACTCTCATTATGACTGATGTTGATAATGATGCGGCGATGATTGTTTCGATGGTTGACGACGTTAATTGTATTTCCAGTGAATTTGAACATTTTGTTAGTCATACAAAGGCACATTGGTTCCACTCTGCGTTTGTGTATATTATTGCCGTTCAGTATTATCCATTCGAGCGTCATTTTGGTTGATAGTTTCACACACACAAAACACACAGAGACAAAATTGCTCGCATTATGAGTTGTAATAATGAAGCAAAATTGATGATTAATTACTGAACGATTTTTTTTCAATATTGTGTCTCATAGGAATCGCAATAAAGAGAAAAAAGCAAGAGAGCGCTGGCATAGCACATGTGGCCATTAAAAGCAAACCATTATGGTTTTTTTATATCGACCTCTCGCAGCCACAATGTCATATTACTGTGCATGTTTTGAAACTCTTTTAAGGCAGACAAATTGCTCTTTTTACCTATTTCTGATGTCTTACTTTCATTTTGTTCGCTTTTGAAGGAAGCCAACTTTGAAAATCGTTTGTTTCAATCAATTTTTTTTTTTTTTTTTTTTTAAAATAAAATAGACCAAATTAAATATTTGCCGACAATAAATTTTAGTACTTGGAATTTTGACGCGTTGAAATTCTTTGTATCATCAGTTTTTTTTTTCGAATAACATCACGAATTCAAGCAGTTTCATTTAACGTTAATGGTTTGCATTCAACAGAATTGAAGCTGCATTCATTTAGGAATTCTACCTTTTATGTAATCGTTTGTGAAAACGATGCTGAAAATGTTTTACTGTTCAATCAATGCTATTTATTCCAATTGAAAATTTTGCGTCATCAGCGACTATACTGAAAACATTTACTAAATGTACAATTCTACAATCGCATTACTTTCATAACAGCGACATAAGCAACAAACGAAAAAAAAATGCTAAAATCAAACGAAATACAACACATCAATAACTAAAATGGCATGATTGCAGTTAACGCTTTAATACAATTTCTTTGTACTCCGTGAGACTGTTAACTGTCATCATATGTTGTGATTCATAACCTGGAGTAAGAACAAGAAACAATGTTGAAAACTAGTTTTGATTTAATCTAAGTGAGTGATCTATTATCTAGTTGAACGTATCATTCTATCATTTGCAATGCGAATGGCAGTTGTGCGAACTCTCTTGGCCATCTTGAGACCGAAAAGTGGCAGTCAGTGAAAATACATTATATACAAATGCACTTGCATATTATAAAATTCAATGCATTTTTGCACACTTACAACAAAGAGTGCTTTTTTTCCCTTTATTTCTCTCTTATTTTTTGTATTCATTTCAGCATGTACGTGCTATCACTGTGATACAGTATTTCTATCAAAATGTAATGTGCATAGATTTATAAAATGATGTTTGTTATGTTCAACGGACGTTGAATGAAGATAACAGCAATAGGATGAATGGCTACGGAGCTGGAGCTGGGTAATTTTAGTTAATTGCAGTACTTGCTGTAATACTTTATATGCTGTCATACCATAATTCCTTGTGCAAGTGGCAAATGTTGAGGGGCGACAAGGATGGATGATTAAGACTTAAATATATATATGTTTTAACATTCGTTATACGTTGACTGTGATTATATTATATTTTCCAGCATATGATCAGCCGTTCATTGGCGAGGATATTTTATTGTTGTTCATAACGATTGGTTGGCTATCTTATAAGAATGCGTAACAATGATGATGGCGACCAAACAACATTAAACAACGGTCTAGAAATTTCCGGTGTAAAAAAAATTTAAAGTTCACATTCAAATGTATTTGTGGCTTTCTTTTTTTTTCCTTTCATTTCATTATCCAAAGATAGAGCACGTACGAGCGTTCATTATGTTTGCGTTCATTTTTTTCTCTCTCCTTTTTTTCAAATTCCTATATTCTTCTACTTCTTCGTGTGTTTTTTTTCTTCTGTTCTGTTCTTTCTCTACGGTATTTGTGAGTATCAATGTTGCGTCAATTATAATTTAGTTATTTTCCTTTCACTCGCTCTCTCGCTGGATGACTGGCTACATTGCTTGCCCGTCCGTTCTTTTTTCCCTTAATATCATTTTATGTGTTTCGTTTCAGTTTTTTGTTGTTGTTGTGTTGTGTTTTGTCTTTGGCCGTTGGAAAAAAAGGAGAATGGAAGAAAATTTATTCAGTGAAACAATCAACATCAACAACTGTAGTTTAACTGCCACAGTACACATGGGGCAATAAAAAGCGAACCAGAATCCAACGAATGAATTAAAGAGCACACACGAAATATACTCGCGGTCAACACAAATCGTACGTAAACCGGTTTAAAGAGATCAATTATTTTGTACACAGGAATTAGATTAGTCGCTTGGTCTGTTTTGATCCAAATACAAATGCATGGCTGTGGTACTCATATTACGGCTATTCATGTTGGAAACATTTGCTCTAAAACGTTGTAAAGATGATATATACATCGGACAGTTCAACGCTTTCGCTTCAGTTGATTGAAAATGTAATTGAATGCAACGTGAAAAAAATAGATAAACCTGCCGATCAAAGGTATGACGAAAAAAAAAGAAATCCCATTCTAGTACGGCTAGTCCAACGTAAATTCACATTTATGGAGTATTATCGCTAATATTATTATTATTATTTTTTCTTTCGTTTTATTTTGCATGCAAACATCAAGATAACATTTCGTTGGCGATGCTAAAAATCGAGGCAACAACTGACCATGCAAGATAAATTATGTGAGTCGATGCAAGAAATTTAAGATGTTGCTTATAGAAATTAAATCTTTTGTTAATAAATCAGGCAATAAATCAGAGCGTGTCATATAATTTATATGAATATCACATATGTAATAAATCAGTTGCATTGATATACTCATAATTCACGATTGATTCAATCAGTATAAAACATATACACTCAACGACCATCTACATATTAATTAGAAAATCTGAGTGTAACAGACATCACAATGATATAATACTTGAATGAAATGAAGACGAACAAAAAAAATCATCAAACTTGACAAGACTAACGATTCTTATGGATTTCAAAAAATAATATTGATTTTCAATTCAAGTGCATAGTTGTCTGACACATTTCTTTGAATCAGACGTAATAAATCATTTTTTTTATTCGATTTTGAGTCATAATTTTAAGCGTCTAACTTTGCTTCGCATCATTCTTATGAAATGTAATCGTAAACAGTCTCGAAAACTTGTAGCGACTGCAAAATAAGTGTCCATAGATAGAAATACGTCAAAGCAATTGAAAGTTAGAAAGTTTCATCGGGTTTTGGACCCTTGATGCATGCTTGATGGTTTTTCAAGTAGGTCGCGTTAATAATTGATTTTTTCAAAATAGAAATGCTGATAAAGATCGAACTTTCGAGAGAAAGGACATAAACATGTTTTTACGCTACCAAAGACATATTGAATGGAGAATATTCAGAATCATTTAAAAATTGACTGATCGCTGCAACTACTGACAAGAACCAAGGAAATACATTATCTTTTTCTTGATAATGTATTCAACTAAAAGTTGTCGCGTGGTAATTCAATCATTTAGCACTCAATTGATTTTCCATGAAATGCAGTAAAAGCGATGTGAGAACGGCATTATATCGCTTAATAAGTATTTAATTTCCATTTAACTGTGATGCGATAAGGCAATGGGAAAAATATAGAAGCCACATTGCATAGAGCATCATAAATTGTACATACAACGGCCCATAGAATGTAGATCACATCATCAATGTTAACATTTGAATGTGAGCGATACATTAAGCATCGTTTTGACATTTGTTGCCTGATAAACGCTTGGTTGTCTGTCTGGAATGACTCTTGCCAAGAATGTATGCGTTGACAGTTTTTTTTTTACAACAACTGCATGTAGTGCAGCAATGACTTATTGCCGTCATCCGAGTGAAATTGGTTTCCATTGACAAGAAGAAAAGACATTTAAACGATCACTCGAATGTTTGTCACAAAACAATTTTTGTGGGTGCTGTAAATGAGCAGGAGTTAAAGTCAAAATGATTTGAACGAAAGAGCATAAAGAATGTGAAACAATGTTTGTTGCCAACCATTACTTATAATGCGAGTATCTCTCGTTTTCGCTGAGGAAAAACAAAAATAGCTACAATAGCAGCGATCGTATATAGGTTTTAGAGTCGCTTGTATTTAATGCTTTGTCAGTCCCACAAAAAAAAATTAAAATCCTAATTTGAATTCCACAGCAAATTATTATCGTGTCACATTGGGTCTTATTTTTTTGTTCTCGAATTGAGAATGTGTATCTATATTCTTGGATAAAATGCTTAAGTTCGAAGCAACAAACATAATTTTGAAGATGTTTCATTACATTCATTTTTCATTTCTTTCAATTTTATTTTACCATTGTTACAAGCACCTTGCCACCATCGCGCATATTACAATGTTAACCTTGAATTTACAGTTTGCTGATTGAAGAAGAATAAAAAAAAATTATAGAGCGTACAAAACTCGTGTAGCATGAGCACTCTTCTAACCAACGTAAGTCGAAATAAAATGGAATAAATAAGTTACTGAGAATCTCTTGATCGAACATTGGCAACCATATTCAACGCACCGAAAACAATTTTGATGAAATAGTACTACGCCACATGTTTTTCATTTGAGAACGAAAGAGCATAATCTGTACATTTTGACGATGTATCTTCATCACTTGGCATATTTGTAATAAAATTCAGATTATATGCTTCTAATTTACGATGAAGAAAGAACAAAATTGTAGTTGTGTATTTGTTTATTGTATAAGTGTATGTGCATAAGATTACATCAAGTTTGAACGCTAGTTACCATGACTGATTTAGTAGTTGAGATTGCTTTATACATTTTAAAGCAAAAAAAAGAAGAGAGAAAATAAAAAGAACATTTTTTTCCCAATCATCCAATGAAATCGTTGCGAACGCACAACGCAAACATCTGCTCCGATTTCTATAGCACGAATAACCGATTTAATAAAGGAAGACATGAACATTTGAAAATTCTATTCCAAATGGAATATTTAGAATAATTTGAGTTTCACCAGTACGATTATGCGGCGCCAAAAATGTATTGTGGCTGTGGCAATGCTCATATATTAATTGCATTTTAAATAATTCGATACTGACATTGAATTGACTCAATGATTTTTTTTTTCAGCCCTTAAATAATATCATTTCATTTCGTTTTCATTTCGGTAAGCGCACACGCTTGAAATTGCATTTGTATGTTTTCTATTATTTTGCGTTAATTAAATTTACTTTCACAGGTATTTAAATATGTGTATATACATATGTTCTAACAATGATGGACTATCCTATCATATTGTCGAGTAGAATGAATGCGTGTCGTGTATTAATGACAGTATTATCAACAAAGCATAACGTGTGTTACACGAAATTTATGCCTATTGAACACGAAAGAATGATACATGACGGAATATCAAATTTAAATGAACCTTTCGGCAAAATCGGCATTTTCAAATATACAACACATATCGGCCCGGTCGACCGACAGGGAAAAATGTATATATATATTCAGCGCGTACATTATCGAATTGATTTAACCACAGCGAATGAATACGAAACAAAAATAAAAAGCAAATGTAAATTGATGGTAGTGTAATGCCCCGGCCCAAGGTTTTCCTTCAAAGTACGAAACTATATGTCACATGCACTTGAAAGGGTGCGTGTTGGCTTATTTTTATTATATCAATTACACTCTCTTTTTCGTCCCCCACACGTTAATTTATCACCACATTGGTTCGCATAAAATTTGAATTGTTCCTTTCGGTCAGGTGAAATTTGAAATTGTTTTTCCTCAAAAAGTCTGAGTCAAAAAAAAAGAAACAGAGGAGTCATCGAGCCGCCACAAAATGAGTGAGAATAATGTGAAAAGCCGCATAGAACATAATTTTGACTATTTTCGGTTGTCAAGTGGCTTTTTTAACGTGTTTCGAGTCATTTAATTTATGAACTATATGTATATACACATTTTTTCAGGCACGACTTGGCAGATTCATGAACTTTATTTTTGGGGATTGTTCCGCTGTTTTCAACGATACTTATTGTAATTTGGAAACACGGGTTAAAAAAATATCCACGCATGATTGACATTAATGTTCAACCTATGGGCTTTGGCTAAAAATCGCTGTGGAGCAAAGTCAAAAACCATAATCAAAAAATATCGCGAAACCATTTCCGTTGAGAGTTATAGTTCTATCACAGAACACGCAAGTCATTGTACCGGAAAATTTGAATACGCTGTTTTTTTTCCACTTCCAACGGAAAATAAGTGAAGAAGAATTTGGTAAAATTATGTGAGTCTTCGAAGGGAGGAGGTACTACCACATAATAACATTTTAAATGGACAACAACATAAAACAATAGAAGAAGAAAAAAAACACGCACGCACATCGAAGAGACCACCCGATCAAAATTGAATATCCATGTATACCGATAAAGTGGGCATTGTCTTTTCTCAGTTAGATACAGAACAAACATTGTTGAGTTATTTTGTTTTGTTTGAATGAGACAAAAATAGGAATAGAAACAGCACATGTGAATGTTCACCCGAACATTTTCGATTTTTATGTATTGAATAATTGGATATATTTCGTGTTCTATTCATTCATCGGTTTTCTTTGGAGCGATAATTTTGGTTTTTGGTCGATTTTCATTTTGTTATGTTCTGACCTATCTACATAATTTAGACGTATTATTCAGTATCAGAGGAGGAAATAAACCGATCCATGATACAAATACACTAGAACAATTCAGAGCGCCCTTTTCAAATGTTCCGACACACAAAAAAATGAATCGATAAACGAAAGCAAACATCACTTATTTTTCCGAACGTATACTGTTTTGCGGTAACTTCCTGTATAGAAATTCAAATCCAAAACGATTGTTTATTCTTACTCATACCGTAGATGACTATAGTGATCTCACAAATTTATTTGCTTGTTCTTGGAAAGTAACAGAATTTTGAAAACATTCGTAATGCTGATACATAAATGTATTTCAAGTGATCCGAAATGAATTGAAAAAAAAAAACAATTTGATAACTCTTTATAGCGACCTTCGTGAACATTCCGCATGCAATTAAGAACACCATTAACATTATTAATATTTAATTGCCTTTTTTTCAAACATTCGAGTATATATATTTAATTTCGTAGAATTATTTTCCAAGATTCATTTATTACTTTGTTTGTCTTTAGAGAAACACACATTTTTGGATCATCGAATGGAATGACCAGAAAATATCTCTACATTTCATGTGGAAAAAATTAATTATTTAAAGCAATCATAACTATTAAAGTTGTGAAAATAAGGTTGCCATTATAACAACGGGGCTTTTACAATTACTTGCGTAATAGTCATTTTTGTTTCGCATTGAAATGAAAATAAAAAGTCACTTGATTCAATCTGGTTCAATATTGAAGATAAAAGAATAAATAGAATTACACTATTGAAATGTTGAATTGTTCTCTAAGTCCATTCGAGAAAAAAAGCGGTCAATTTTTGAATGTTTGCATTTAAAAATCCAGTGCTGCTTAAATTGGATTTTGCGATAGAAAGAAGTACGTAGTTTTTTCGTCACCATTTTATATTACACATGGTGGTGGTAATCCATTGACAGAATGGAATATTTATTACCATGAAAAATCACCCAAACGAATGTCGAGAAGAACGAATCATCCATTATGATAATCCATACACTAGTTGAACTATAACGAGAATTTCGATTTGCTGTGCTTTGCGCTTCCTGCCGCTTTTATACATTTCTATATTGTAAATGCATGTATTACATCAGACGATACATGCCAAATGGACCAATTTCTAGGATTATATACCGAATATCGAAGTTTTACGCGATAAGCGATCAAATTGAATATCAAACATTTGTACAGCTAGAGGAATAAAAATGTTCATCAGTATGCAATTTCGGTTGCAATTCATGCAAACAACGTACGAAACGAGAAAAAAAAATGCGACTGCAATATAGTAAAAATGGGACAAAATCAAATAAAGCGAATAAAACATCGACATCGAGTTGAAAATAGCGGAAAAACTGGGGTGGTTACCCTCGAAATATTAACAAATGGTTCGTTGTCAGAATGTGCAAGCGAAACATTTGAATGCACACATTGAGGCGACTCAAACATTTATTGAGAGAACAACCACTATACATATAAGCAAATCCTGGCATTCTATATGTATGCTCTCTGGATCTGCTTGGAATATGAATGCTATACAGTATGTGTGTGTGTGTTGTATACAGTTTGTACACGCTTAACATAGAAATAACAGCCAAACAAAAATGCTCACAAAACGTACGAAGAGAGAAATGCAACAAAATAAAATTTTGGTATTTATTATAATGCTGTTTGTGAGGCACAATAGAACACATAGAACACTATGTGAAGAGAACCGCACTGAATACAATACACTGAGGAATGAAAATGGGCATATAATACAAAGGCATAAACATGAAGACACACCGAAAATTGTGACCGAAAGGGAGAGAAAGAGCGGCAAAACGAACATGGAAAATAACACATAAAATAAGAGACAAGAGAGAAAAAAACGTAGTTAAATAATCAACTTCTGGCAAGCGCGCTCTGTTTCGGGGTTCGAATCGTCGCCTTTTTTTAGAATGTGTTACGTAGAAAGAGAGTGCTTAGCATGTTGTGAATGCGTTTGTATAGATGCATCATAGTTCATACAGTGTATGTATGTACATTGTAAGCGCACATTGAAAGATTTACCATGCATGTTTTTTTACCTACAAACGATTTTGAATGTATGCTTCAGATACGAGAACCCAAGTGCATGACATTGTATTTGTTCAACCATTTCATTTTCTACGTGTATTTATGCTATTTACAATCCCAGTGCCTGTATAGAGGCAAAGCATATTTTATTTATCGTTTTTTTTTGTCAGTCGTAACGGTGCTCTTTTCAGAATTCACACTTCGATTGTGAGTGTATGTGTGTATGCATTTAGAGGTAGATGCAGCAAAGTGGAGAACATGAAATGCGCTGTTGGTTGGTTGGTTGGTTGGTTCGTTCGTTCGTTCGTTAGTAGACAATTTTCCATAGAATTACAAAGAATGCATTTTCTTCGTAGCCGAGCCACAAATGCAATGAAGAGCATTTCACAATTGAATGCAAAAGGTGAACGCGCACGTAGAGTTCAACTGTTTCACACTGAGTCTTTCTCATTGTGTGTAGCTGTGTATGTATGTACATAATATTTATCTGTATGTATATGTATTTTGTGAACTTGCCCATGTTTATGTGAGTATTTGTATATATATATGTGTGTGTGAAAGCAAGCAATGTACGACGGCGTCACTTTTTAAAAACTACCCTCGACTAAACGAAATTGTATTGATTCGACGCATTTTAGCCAATTATAGTGTATTCGTTTTCATTGAAATTTCATATGTAACGTTCAAAACTTCCCTTGCATTCATACCACACTGAAAATCAATGTTGTAGAACCATTTCTATTATAGTTTCGTTGTGAGTAGCGCGAACTCAACAAATAATTATTACCAATAATGATGCTTGCATCTCTGTTCTCAATGTGTCCACTATACCAATATGCGTTTCAAATAAATGGTTTTGGTGCCAGATTTTTAAAAATCTATACAACGTGTAATCGAGACTTTTAGTTCGATTTCTATTGTTCAACTTAATTGTTTGAAATTGAGCACTTTTTAACGATATTGATTTTCATTTTCTGAGACATTTTCATCATACATGCGGTCATGCAATATGTGATGGTTGTTTCAACGTCGCCATACACATCGACCGTTGTCGTTATTTTTCATTTTCTTCTCGTTGTTGTTAAAATATAACCACGTCTGCTAGCCACGCTAGTACACTCGAACGAAACGAAAAGAAACGAGCCAAGGGTGAAATTTTGTACTGCGTACATTGCGTTCGAGTTCAATGATATGGCGTTGCTTTCTTTTTTGTTTCACTCGAATATATATATATGGGGATGGATATATTATGCATGTATTCACTGACCGTATTTTTAAAAAGAAAAATATGGCGCAATATTCTAAATGTATGCTAGTTTTTACCACTCTTGCGGTTTGCAAACACATAAATACATTTTCAAATGAATTAGAATCAAAATAAAAACCTACCAAGCAAAAAAATCGTTTTAAATTTTGTCCGTATCTGCTATCACGTTCAAATCTCTAAATGGCGCAAAAAAAACGTCTCACCAAAAACGTATATATTTAATACGCACAAATGTTTTGTTCGTTTTTATTTTTAAATCTTTTTATCGTACACAAAACTTTTAATTTTAAAAACGTATCCAAAGTTCGTTTTTCACTGCAAAAAAAAAATGCACAATAACAATTTCAAACTATCCTCCTGTGATCTGAATTTACTTCGCACAAAAATATTCCATTTAAAAAAAGGCAGCAGCTTGTAGTATTCAAGTCTCAATCACGTAACAGCATAACGGAAACGTTCTTTTCAACGTTCAACGAGAAACTATCGCCGGCTGCCGGTTCGAATCAAAACATACCAGCCGTCTCCAAGCGAACCAAAGCGAAACAAATCGCATTCGTATAAATGTATTTGTTGTTGTTGCTGTGCTGTGCTGTGCTGTTTACATGCTGAACGTTACGTTAGAGCTGCCGAAGGGGAATTCAGTGTTTTAAGCATTGGATGATGATTTGTCCCACTCAGTCACACATATGGGTAGCATCGTATGAGGCATACGTTATGTTTTATTTCTCTATCCTTCCAATTCGTTTGTATTAGTAGCACCATCATCGACGCTTGAACCATAGCCATTGTCTTTGTCATGCGCACCGCATTGCATGGCCGAAGACGCGTTGAACGTACGTTACTCGGCATGCACAGCAACATAGAGAAACGAATTTTTATGGAAAAGCAACTACTTTTTCTTCTCAAAAAAATGAATATGTCATAGATAGAGAAAAAAGCAACATTATGTTACTGTGATGCAGTCCGATTCGAGGAGAAACTCTATGCTTAATTTCTTTCCACTTTGATAAAGCGCGCACGACGCAATTCTCTTTTATATGCATACGTGAATACTTCATGGAATCGTCTGGTGAACTGCTTTCTTCTTAGAAATTTATACCTCTTCTCGAAGATGTAAACACTTCACAAATCAGCATTATTCACTGAATTGTCATTGAGGCGATCTTGAACAAAAACACTCCAATTTTTATTCATTTTTTTCTCTCTCTATCCTTCTCTCCTCCTGACACTCCAAAAACCATACAGTCAAAATGATTAATCCAACCAGCTTGAAATATGAAACTTTTTTTTTCTTGAGCCACTTTGATCGGCAATAGAAGCTTAGTTTTGGTATCAAACATAATATGGAATTATTTTCGTTTGATCGAAGTTCGACAATTCGATTGTGATCAATAACCAAAGCATAACAATAACAAAGCATTTTTTTTTCTTTGAAAAAAAAAATCGGCTATGCATTTCATTCGAATTGCAACTACCACATCGCATTGAAGCATTGTACATTTTTTTACCCTCTCGTATTTTGGTTGCAATCCTCATTGCCAAATATATCGACAATGCAGACTCAATCGCATCGTGTGCATCATACTGTATCGTGTGGCAATGTGATGCGACATAGAGAATTTTTTTCGGTAGCTCTATTCATTTTTAAAAATTTGTATGCTGACGATTTGGTGACAAAGGGAAAACATGATAGCGACAATATGCATAAATATATATCGGTATATATGTTATAATACAAACGGTGACAATGAACGTGAACGTGAACATATTTCGATACACACACACATACAAGCATACACATGGTGCAGGATGCACACCTTTTGTTTCACTACAAGTTATCGGAACGTTATGCCATATATGGTTTCATTTCGTATCTATACTTTTATGTTTGTTTTTTTCGGTTCATGCCATTTTACCCAATTCTATTTCTCTTTACGGATTATTTGTTTTTCCTCACGTTTCATTTCATTTGTCTATCGAATTCTGTTTTATATGCCATATGTTTTATTGCCAAATTGAAAATGTTTCGGTTCGAGAGAAAAAAAATGAGAGTGCAGCGATCAATTTGTTTTTTGGGAAAAGTGTGTACGAGTCACACTTATAGTAACAATTCAATGAAACTTAAGCATAAATCAATTGTCACATAAAAAAAAGTGAAAACGTTTGCGTTTGCTTTTGAAAGTATCCGAAGACATTCACATTTCCAATTGTTTTTGCGATGTTCTTTTTTTCGTACCTATTTTTATTTTTCTCTTTTTCTCTGCAGCGCATTCGCTTTGCAATTAGAGAAAATTTGCATCAATGAATGGAATGGTTTACCGTAATAAGAAATAAGTTAGATGAACGATGCCAGACGATGCATTCTAATGCATAAAAAAACGCATATTGATCTGTGCTATGTTATTAATGACAGTCATTTAGTTTGGTCAATATAAGAATCAATTTGATTTTATTCCAATAGATCAGTAATTTAGCATTTCGTTTTGATATTTTAGTTTCAATGAATAATAATGAACTGGTTTCCGAAGTGTTTTTTTTTTTTTTGCATCGTAATTATTCCAGTTCTGGAAATTGTTTTCAAGTTTGCATAAATAGTTTAGCTTAGCTAAATGCATTCGGTTGAAGTCATTCGATTGGAATTTCTGTACATTCTTTTTTAACGATCACTTGATTGCAATAGATAATTTTCCATGCATTTTGGTATGTGTATCAATTTTACATCGCTTTACCCGCTTGCCATTCAAATTTTCAAACATGATTTTCTCATATAATATCATAGTAAAGAATAAACGCAAGCTATTCCCGAAGTTCATTTTTTTTTGTGTTCAAATTGTTATTTCATGGACATATGTGTGTGTTCAGGACTCAAAGATCGAAATGAATGATTATTTATGGTTGCATGTCCGTATGAGTCGTTGAACGCTCGCACGACTGATAGACAAACTAGATGGTTTTCATGCTTAAGGTGTTCTATTTTTGCAACTCGATACGGTGGACACTTGTAATAATACAATATTAATGGTTACCGCGATGCACGCAACCAATGTCAGTCTTTGTTGATATTTCTATTTTTTTTTTTGTGTATTTTCTCCGCGATTGTATTATAGTACCTTACTTGTTAAGCGAACTGACGTACACAGCAACAACAACAAAATTGAGTGTGATTTTTCTTCAATAAAATCATTTTTTTAAACACAAGTGAACAAGTGGTGAAACCAGTGACCATTCAGGAGTCACAAAAATATATCAAAGGAACAGTCAGACCTCATCAGAAATGGAAACAAATAAAACAGTCACGTTTTAGTAAATTGGTGAACAAACCATAATTACATGCTATCACGTATCTCCAAGAAAAGATCGACGTTTTTCCATCACATTCGCTCATATATTGTTCTCGTTGCTATAAATGCGTTCGTCACGGGAAAATGAAATAAAATTGTCTTTTTCTTGTACCTGTTTCTGCATATATATATATAAATATTGACGGCTTATCAAATGCCACGATATGGAGCATTGACTTGTACAATGAAAGCGAAACAATTCGTTGTAAAGCATACGCCTGCATTTACGTGTTAGTCAGAATGAAAACCAAAATTGTGAATTGCAACTTATGCGAACGTTTACAGTGCATTTTATTACTTGAGAACAGAAGAAAGATAGAGGAGAGCGACACACACAGAGCGAAATACACATACTCACATAAATCATTGGTAAATCAATGTCACTTTTGATCTGCTTGTGAAGTTTTTGTTGATGCTGATTTGTTTTTTTTTTTTTCGTCTCTCTTGCCATTGCGAAGAAACAAAGCGGATTATTTTCAAGGAAAATTGTATGTTTGATCGTAAATGCAGTGTAGTGATGGCACTGCTATAGCTACGATTTAACTAGTAGATATTCATTATGCGAACACTCGTGTGCATTTGTCCCTTAGACGTTGAGAAAGAGAAGAAAAATAAAGAGAACCAAATGCGATGACTGTATGTATGAGTATGACTTTTTATTGAATAATAAAGTTGAATTTAATGAAATCGAATTTAGCAGTTCTGCTTGATAAAGTCTGATTTCAATAGACCGGAAATTCTTTTTCGCTTTGTTTGCTTCATTGGACGGCTGCCTTTATATATTCTATTGAGCGTCTTTGTTCGTCCCATTCCTCCGCGCAATCTTTTTTTGTCGATCAAACATCACATGCATATTTGTTTGTGGGTCTTTTCTTCATTTCAATCGAATATCGAAATCAATATGTTAAATAAATCGACCAAATTGTATGTTCCATTGCAACTGCATCAAAATGTTTAAAGTGCAGTATCACCAGTTGCATGTATGGTGACGTTGACCGGCTTATCAATTTCAATCAATCCACTAAAATGAACAATTTCAATAATTTGGACAAATTAAAACCACAATAAACACAATCAGTCATATTAAGTACCATAATTGAATCGTCTGTGTCAAATGGTCACGTCATATCAAAGGAATTTCATTTTGATCCGTTCTCTTGTTCCATTGAACATTCAAACTGAATCCAAGTTCAAATATTATATATAACGCATATTATTATTACGATGAACGATGTACGCATAACGAAATACCAGCAAATGGTAAAAGAGTTGTTGACAAAAAAAAAACGAGAGTTGTTGTTTGAAAATGTGCCTTGTCGCCCGACTGCCGGCTCGCGTACATCCATTTCGATTTCATAATGAATGTGTTTAATAAGTGTACGCCTTATCTCTTCTTCCGTACCATACACTCTATTTTGGCAATGAATACACACGATCCATATTTCGCATCTCATAATGTGCACTCCCATCCATTCTATTTAACAGCCTGTGGTTTCCTTTTGCATCATATGAATAATAACAATAAAGATATGGCAAAGACAAAACGCCAAATGAATCTAAAAATAAAATTCATATGACGTTTGCGATGCAAAGCAGACTATGCATCATCGCACTTCATCGAAAAATGTGTGCAAAGGGGGAAAAAAGAAAAGAAATTCAAGAACAAGAGCAAAAATACAACAACAACAACAACAACATATATAAACAAAAAGAAATGCGCGCGCGTAAAACACGCAGAAAGGAATATATGCACCAAAATGCATTTAAAATAACAGCACTTAACAGAATAAAAATTATATGCTTCATTCGCGCGCACACACAAAAAACAACAACACATCGAGCCCACGAATTGAATGACGAAAATTATTCACAAATACGAAAAACGAGAACAAACATAATGAACAAGACAAAATCATTGTCCCGGTTTTCATTGCAGAAATGTGCTTGAATATCACGTCCCCTTCTATAATTTAGATGCAACCCATATTCATCGAAATCAGACAGCTAACAATCGATATTGATGCATATTTATATCGCTGGCGATCGCTATTCAACGCGCCAAATTCACGAAATATAATCGTGTGTCTGTTTCATTTCAACGAGCGAAGCGGTATTATTTGGCAAACTCATATGCGAATGATAAGACCAGATAGCTTGTACAGCTGAAGAGAGAGACCAAAATTTGTCCGAATTTGCCCCTGGACGCGTGTAGCGAAAAAAAAAACCGACGAAAACTGCTGCTCTGCACTTCTTGGTGATAAAAAAAATTACAACTTAACATTCATTGTTTGCGGCGAACGCAGATCAAGTGAAGTGCAACGATGGTTTTACTTGCCTAAACGATACTGACCGAACCATTCGTGTTCGGTTTCTTTATTTTGCACTGCGCGATACGATGTCGCGCGCTCGTGTTCACTTACAAAGTCATTCTTTTAGCACTGTTTTGATTTTGTTTCGTATTTTTTTTCTACTCTTGTTTACTTATTTTCATCTCCTCGTGCGGATATTTTTGTTTGCATGTTTTTTTTTTTCTTATTTCTTTTTTGCCATTTGTCGTTGAACTGTAGTGTGTTGTATTTTTTCGCCGAATGTTTTCCGCGTACGTTCATGGTTTTTGGTCACATGGATAGCATGTTGCACGATTTTTAACTGTGAATTTCGAAATTCTTTAATGATGCATTTCATGCTTGTTGTTATTTTGTTTGTATTCATTTTTGCTAAAAACCATTTCATGGAGGACATGAAAATTAAATGAGAATGTGAAAATCCATAAGAGAGAAATTACTAAACGCTGCGATGTATCAAAGTGATGGTGCAAAAAGGAATGAAATAAAGAAGAAGAAGAAAAAGTTTATTAGTATAAAAAAAATCGGAATGGATATATAGGCAGCGTTTGTTTCCAATGCACAAAGCTGCTTGATGCTTCTTGTTACAATATTTTGCCGCTCACTCGACTCTTTCGATCCATTGCAATGACGATGATTTCTTTTTTTATTATCATTAGTATTGTTATTACTATTATATACGCTGTATTTGTCGTACATCTGCTCTGCTGCCTGCGATGGTTGACTACTAATGCCACTGCATCTATTCGTTTATGCCTCTTGGTAACTATTACCTGTGCTGTATTGTGTATGACACAATCTGCAAATGTAAAGCTGCAGTACACAGATACACAACATCATCATCATCACGGGACATGATTTCTATTTGTGAAAACGCTAAACGACCGCTGCATATATAGAGAGAGTCTTGTTCTTAGTATAAAAAAACAGTACACATAATGGATTCTCTTTTGCATTCAAATGCATGATTGAGGTTTTTTCTTCTTCTGTTTTCTTTTCCTTTCTCGAATGCATGCAATGATACTACCATGAAATTTACAGAGAAACGCCATTCACCAAATGCATTTTCAGTTAAAATGTGTGTTGTGTGCCTTAACTCAATGGTGTATATATATATATGAATCAAAACTATTTCAAAACAAGCCCATAGTTATATTTGCATTTTTTTTACCTTGAAACGTTTTTTTTTTCGAGGGTTCAATTGGCATATAATTTCATGAATAACTTGAAATGTAGCAATCCTTTGAATCTATTTAATAGTCAATAACAGATTTAAATTTCTTATAGAAGCAAATCACGATTTGTCGAAATGTTCGACATTGGAGAATCGGTCTTTTGTCATTCAAATTAACTTACCTCAATTTTGAACGTTTTTTTTTTTTTTCAAGTTTCAAATGAATAACATATTTATGAAGACTGCCAACTGGTATTGATGCTTGAAAAAATTGATAAAGATTTTAAAAATCAATACCTTTTTAGAGAACATTTTGAATTTAAACAAATGTTATCATTTGATGAGAGGTATCTCTTTATCTTGGTAAGAAAAATAGAACAAAAAAACGAGAAATATTACCGTTTTCATATCATTTATTTTGGACATTAAAATGAAATCAATAGAAAAAAAGAAAGCAAGAAGATTATTGTCATTTAAATGAGAGAAAAATGTCCATTGCTACACATAAAATCTATGTTGCCTAAGTACGGGCGTATTTAGTCAACGATTCAGATCAAATGTTGTTGCAACGGTTCGTTTGAGACAAAATTTTTGCCAAGAACCAGATTTAATGTGAACGCATTCAACATTCATTCAATTCTGGAATGCAAACGATTTTCAAATTGATTTTATAGGCCCGTATCATATTTACGGGTCAAATAGCTGTGAAAATGAATTCAAATGACTGACAGTTAATGTTCATTATGTTTATTGAATTGTTTAGAGAATATGGTAAAATTGAACGGGGTCAAATAATCAATAATATGCCACAAACTAATTATTTGATTAATACAATTGAGCACACGTGCAACACTTTCGCTGGAACATTGAAATTAAAACAATTGTTTAATCGAATTTGTCAAGCATTTATTTATAAAATAGGAGGAATGCAACATTTGCAACTTAATATTACTTGAAATTCTTCTAGCTTTAAAACAGAAATATATCATCATTTATCAAACAATATAATCGAACTATCATGTATTGACCATAAATCGCAGTTTTGTTTTAATCGATACAACTTATTTCTAATGCTTTTTACATATTTCAGAGTGGCAAAAAAAGTCGATAAAAGACTTTTTTGATAAAATTAATAACACGATTTGTATGAAATAAATAGTGCGATGGGCTTTGTTTGCAATTAAAATAAAAAAAATGAGTATAGCTGAACTGAATAATATACGTATGCCTGGATTTTGAATGGGCCTATTTTCTTAGAAATAAATGAATAGAATACTGCACAAGTGCAGCAAGTAAAATTGCGATCGGACTTGTTATGGCAGCTGATGAGCTATTTGATGAATGGCCACTAGTTTGTGCCTGGATAACACTTGGATATTTGATGATGCTTAGCTCTGGACGATATTCCCAATCAACAGCATGATGTCGAATAATATGGGCATACACTTTAGCCGATGCTTTTGGCGTTCGTGTTTTTTCCGGACTGGAAAAGTCAACGTGGTATAATCCAAATTGTTCACTAAAATTGTTATAAAATAAACGAATGTGAGTGGTGACATCCTTTTCATTGTTTCGATTTTTATTTTTCGAATGACAAAAAACGGAAATACTAACGAGAAACCAGCTCTCCATTCATAACTGTCCATCAAACTCCATGCAATATAGCCCTGAATTTTACAACCATCATCCTGAGAAAATAATTTATTATGTTAGCGAATTTATCATCGAAATGGTGATCATTTTGACTTACCATTGCATCTAAAATAGAAGATAAGTATGAATTCAAATACTCGACACGATCCATATCGTTTACTCCATTATTGTCGCTAACACCGTTCTCTGTTATAATCACTGGCGGATTGTCGTACTCTTTATTGATCCACATCAACAAATTGTACATACCGGAAGGAACGGGCTATAGAATTTAAAAAAAAAGAGAAAATACTTAACATTTGAAGCACGAAACGAAAAACATTGTTATCTGTCAATCAACCGTGACTGGTTTTATATTCTTATTGTCTTATTGATTTTATGATCAATGTTATGTTTGATATGTGAATATAAAAAATTGGGAAAATATATAAGAAACTTACGTGCAACCAAACTGATGCGGATTTTGTCCAATTTTCGTCAACCGATTCAACAACGCCCATATCATGATTGAAGCTCGGTATTGGAAAATTAGCTGAATTATTGTGATCGTTACGTGTAACTAAAACAGTTGTATAAGAATTAATGCCAAAGAAATCGGACGTGCCACGAATTCGTTCAATTTCCTCGGCAGTGAATGTCGGCAAACGTGATCGTGGAAAACCTTGCATTTTACTATGGGCTTCAATTCGATCGATCATTACTTGAGGATAATCACCGTTCTTTGAGAAAATCGGATGTGCAAACCAACCAAGCTGTAAAAACAATTTTAAATCGAATGTGATGAGTTTCATGCACTTTTCCGTCATACATTTGTTTTTAGTTTGTTTATTCTGTTGGCCTTAACTTAAAAGTCAATGTGACGATTTATAAATTAATAACCGCACTTTTATGTAACCATCAGCGTTTACGAATGACGCTCAATTTCATTGTAAATGAACTAATTAAACTGACTAAATATATCTCAGGTGAACACTAGAATATGTGCCAATTGGACAAGGAAGAATTTTTTATTATTTTGCTAGTAAAACTTTGAGTTACGATTTTTTTTCTTGTTTCTGTTTTGTTTGTCGGTTTTCATTTCAAGTTTTGTTATTTTAAAAAGTCGGTTGAATTTTTTTTCCCGTTTGCATTTAATAGATTTAAGTGAGTACAAAACTTTTGTTCGCCATCATAATAATTAAACTTTAATTAGAAGTGCCGCTTGTAACAAAGTTGTAATTAAATCAACGACTAAAACAAAAACCGGCGACAATAATTGTTTTCTCTTTTCTTAAACAAATACCATTATTTGTTTGTTTTTTTTTTTTTTTGTACTTACATAAAATTGTAGAGCAAGTTCTGATGCAATCTTATCATCGTTCGAGTCAGTTTTGGCCTGGGTATATGACGTATCGGTTGTAATTCCAATTTTTCCTATTTAAAAAAACGATTTAATTAAAAAAAAATTATTTTGATTATCCTGGGGAAATGGTATCATAAATGACAGCAAACATTTGCTCTCGTAACGAATGAGTGACTCAGTTTTGATAAAAATCGATCCGTGCACTTTGAATGATAATGATTTAATTAAAAAAGCATAACAATATCAATATGGCTAAACATCTGTTAGTTTGTAATTTGAATAATTCACAAAGGTTCCTTTTAAAATGACCATGACATTGATATAGAATGTATATTCCAGTCGTTTGGCAATGTCATACATTTTTTTTTCTGATTTTTGTTTACATTCGATGTGATCATGTGCACTCGTTGATCAATGTTGCGTTAATTTTGCGTGTTGATATTTGTATATATGTGTGAAACATGAAACTAAACTCGCTCAAACATGCTCAAAGTCATCAAAATTTATATAAAAAACTCGACCTAACATGAAAGCAAATTTCTTAATTCTTTTCTCTCTAAATTTGGCTAATACGTCATCGTTAGTGATATGAAAGGAATGTGATTTAGAGAGATTTGATCTTTTCTAATCGAAAACGTGTATTAGTTAAATCGTTGAACATCTGCTAAGAACATTGTTGTAAAATTAAGTATTCAGTTTCAGATCGAATAGATACACTTTAATGAATTAGATTATGTATCAATTTCTCACGTCGATCGATATGTTAATGTGACACTCCTTAAATTTGATATATTCATGCGAATTTCTTGTTTTTTTTTATTTACATATTTGACTCTTTGAATCAGCATGCATAAAATATACTTTTAATATAACTTTTTGCTTCATCGATGATAAAGAACAGAATTTGCTCACACAGAATATTTTGATTGGTATTTGCAAATTGATTTCTAATTTGATTTTGTCTTTCTATTAAATTGTAGGAAATTCTCATTTACGGTAGTTGGTGTGCGATTACTATTTAGCGTAATGTGTGATAAACAAGTTGTTGAACAAAATATGTGAAAAAAATCCATTTGCAGAGATAAATGAAAATAAGTAAATGAAAAGACTTGTTTTTGGAAAGTGACAAGATCTTGGTGATTTTGTTTTGGAAAATATGTACAAATGAATGGCAAAGGTGATGACCACAACATGTGATGCATAAAATCATGATTGAACTCGTCGCTGAGCTTCGGTGTAATGTTTTGGTTGGCAAAGCCAATTAGAAAGTTGGGTGGAACGCGAGGTTTAACGTAAATTAAAAGAATATCGTATGCCGGAATGAGTAGCAAGGAAATATAGCGAAACACAGCATATTACCGTTTACAGGAATAAATGTATAACAAATAGATATGTGAGTAAAATAACACATGAAATGCGTAATCACAATAATAATCAATTATGTATTCATGCATGCGGTAGGATTGTGCAGGAAAATATCACTTTACAACCACCAGTCACGTTGTGAATCATTCGAATTGTCAAGAATTGAATGAAACTGACAAACTTAAGTATTTTTACTACAGTCGTGTATTCTTGGCATGCATATATATTCATTTGCGTTGTGAAAACAATGATTATAGCATTGAAAATGCGTGAAAATGGCATACGATCATATTGATTCTGATTGAAGATAATATTGGTTGTACTTCGAATGAAACTAAACTGAGGTGTGATTGCTAATTTATATCTCACAACGAAGCACACTCTGTTCATAAGTTGTCGTACATTAAAAACAGAAATAATTCACATAATAATTGTAACATTTCTGAGCAATTAATCAGACAAACCACAAGCAAACTAATGATCAAAAGAGAATAACAAGAGCGTGAAAATTCAATAAAGCTAGTGATGCTGTTGGCGTTGCTGATATAAACACCACCATACATACAAAAAGCACTTGAAATGTATCAAGATCAACATTTTAAATGTGCTCATAGACAGACAGTGAAATGATCATGTTAAGACTGTATCAAGTTTCAACCACTGTTACAGAGTGTATAGGTTTTGCGCACATATCATAGCCTTAACTGAATGCACATTGAATTAAAGTTTATGTATGTTTGGCGCTTTAATGTTTTAAATGGTTTAACATATTATTAGATCATTAACTACTAACCGAACTAATAAACATGAAATGCCAAAGTCACTGACCGCATCTACAAGCTATCTCGGTTGGATCAAAAGAAGCAAAAAAAAATACGCAGTGTTAACAACTTGACAAAATCACACAAGTCGACAAATATATTGAGTGGAATTGTGCGGAGTGTAACCGACGCATTAAGCCTCTTTGTCTTTTGATAGTGTCAGATCGATTTTCAAATTTAGAACATGTCGTGATGTAAATTAACGTACCTTTTTGAGTTGGCTGAAAGCGTTCTCGGTATAAGTGAACAATTTCAGCGTGTGCCTTCAACAAATTATGTCCGCACAAGTAGCTTGGAATGCCTGGAAAATTCATAGCTGGTGCCATAAAATCAACGCCATACGCTTGTTCGCATATGTGCCAAGGTTCATTGATTGTCGTCCATATCTAATCATCACGCAAATCCACAAAAAAAAAAGATTTAAAAGAAAAGGTTATAACAAACGTTGCAGCAACTTTTGAATCAAAATGGGCAAATCATTCAAATTGAAATTGGACATTTTACTTTCATCTGTTTAATATTTGTGTTTTTCTTCTTAAAATATGCTGGCATTTTTTTTGGAAAAGAAAATAACATCATAGTCGTTTATTTATTGATTATATTAAAAGTAAACGTTTTATTCACCTTAACACGATCGCCAAATTGTTCGAATAAAATCTTTGCATAATCAGTCACATAATCAATAATTGCTGGATTTGTCCATCCACCCAATTCTTGTAAACGTGCAGGTAAGTCCCAATGGTAAATTGTCACCATTGGCGTAATATTATATCTGTTTAATTGAATGAACAAAAACAAAAACGTTTTATACTTTGCACACCATTTCTGGATAATGAAAACAAATGTGAAAAAGAAGAAGATATCAAGAAAAAAAAATAGAATGTTTTACCTTAATAATTCATTGATTAAATTGTTGTAGTAGCGGATTCCATGTTTATTAACATTAGTGACAAAACCATTTGGAAGAATTCTCGTCCATGAAATTGAAAATCGATAAATATCGACGCCAAGTTCGCGAACCATTTCCACATCACGACGCCACTAAAATGAAAGCAAATTGTTTTTATCTCTCGTACGTAAAGACATCAAACACCTGGAACTGAACGAAATCACACTTTTTATGACTTTGTGTTCGATGAGAAACAAGTTTTACAAATCTCATGTGAATTAGTTGGGGAAAAAAACGATTTGCACATATTGATTGAGTATTGATTGATATTGAAAAGCTCATTGCAATATGATTTATGCTAATCAATTGAGTAATTGTTTAAAATTTCAATAGAAAAAAATTTCATATAACAAAATGTTGCGGAACTAAACTAGTTCTGTATGATTTGCGGATGCTATTTGCTATTTGATTTGGCACTTATTAAAAAATTCAGAGAAAAAAATCATCGTATGATTAAGCAAAATAATGAATTCAATTGTTATTAGATTGTCAGCAGCTGTGATTGCTATTATTGATTAATAGAAAACGTTTAAAGTTTATTGTGGGATTAAGCAACACTTCAAAAAAGAAAGAAAAAAATGTGCTCGCTAAGAAAATATTGTTGAAAAAAAAAATGACAACAAAGTAGCAACAGTTTGACTCATTGATTTTAATATTTTGCGCCCGTTTCATCAATCATCTAAATATTGAACACTTTTACGCGTGGTTATGAATTGTTTTAAAACTCATCTTCATACGTATTAACTCAATTATTATTCTCTTATTTATTATTTACACAAGGTCAAGTTCAAGAATGCTTTGATAGATCATTCAAACAAGGAAAAATCTAAAGCGACGAACCCGATTAACATGGGTGTCTTTGTACACATATGAATAGCTTACATTGTGATAGCTGTCGGATGTAACATCAGCATTACTTTTATCTGTCATTTTCTCCGGGTATTGATGGGTTAAAACATCCCAAATTGATTCTCCTTTGCCATGTTTATTCCATCCACCTTCGACTTGATATGCCGATGATCCAACACCAAATAGAAAATCTGATGGAAATTTTCGATTCACCTTCTCACACCACCTGTTGCAAAATAACAAATAAGAAGAAAAAAAAAATACCATATGAACAAAACGAATTAATTATGTATTTATCTATTGAATGAGAATCAAAGGGGTCAAATCGTATCTAGTCGATATTATAATATATCGTGCCAAATCAAAGAAAACCATGTCTTTGTTGGTGGGATTATGTCACGTTTTCGAATTGATTATTATCAGTCTAAATTGCACTCATTTATACATTCCAAATGAACTGGCTTACTATTCGCCGCAAGCAAAGTGCTATATGTCAATAAATAAATCTACAATTTTTTTCCTTCTTTTGACGCCATATGTATGTACAAGTACGTACAAAGGCTGCACGCCCTCAAAAATATATGACTTGAACAATCTTCTGCATGAAATTTAAAATAAGACTGGTTGCTTGAAAAGAAAATGAAGAAGAATCGTTTTGCATTTAAATTTCAAATTATTCTCATAAATTCAATGCGATCAGCATTTAATTTACATTTGTATATTAGCATCCTACCGATTTCACATCATGAATCGATATTAATAATAGATTTTTGTTTAGACAATTTAGATAAAAATAAGTTATGTGCAAAAAGAAAATGCTGTGCATCATGGATTGGGAGTTTTTTGTTCCATTGATCTTGACACGATCCACGTGTTAGAAATAAAAAAAGAATTATGAGAGAAGGTAAAAATGGCAATTCAATTTTATATGTTGAAGGGTCATAAAAGCGTGACTTATAGTGCCGGGTAGACAAGAAATCGTTTTGCATAAAATAGCTGAATATCATAAAAAGTTTTTGTTTCGATTATTTCGATAGATGCCCCGATAGATGCTATCTGTCTTAAACGAATAATTTGTGTTATTTATTCATTTTAACGAGATCCGCTTAGCTAGGTCCTTAATTTCTTCGTATTCTCTGAAACAAAGAAACAGAACCAATTCCATTCACTTTGTGCGAAATTTTGCCATTTTCGGTAAACCATAAACTCTATTTTTAGAACAAGGCACTGAATATATGTGTGCCTTGAACTAAATTCGAATGGAATTATTAGTATAAGCAAAAATATTTGCAAAAAAAAAAAAAAAAAAAAAAAAACAGGAGTCCGGTTCGAGTCTAATTGTTGTTCAATAATGCTCACCATTTATCGTTATAAACATTTATTAGCATCAATCAGGTGCGCATGGGATTATTAACAAATAGTAATCGTTCAAATTAAATCGACAATTTAATGTCGATTCTTTGTTTGATTCAGAAATAGGTAAATATGAAACGGGTTCTAATTACTATCTTTCAAACGAGAAACAATATTTAAAGTTAATTATCAATCACTTGTCAATAATCCTACTACACAATGAACTTATAAAACCATTAAGGATTTGACGTCTTTTGCACCATTCAAATTTTTTGCGTGATATAATTTCGTATAATTTTTACATTGATATTTGCTTCAATTTGAAAATAAAAAAGAAGCATTGCCAATCACTTACCCATTTTGCAAATAAAAGAATATCACTAAAAAAATCCCCAGATTTTGGTAAAAATTCATTTTTGATTACTAAATATCACAAAAACAACGTTCTCACAAAAAAAATCGTTAAATTTGTTTACTGCCTTTTTCTAATAGAAAGAAAACAAACACTTTTCGATTGAACGGAAAAGCCCCAATTATTGTTAAATTGCAAAAAAAAACGGCCACTTCAATTTCTCTTTGTCGATTCAAAAATTCAAACACCAAAAACAGTTGCCGTTTAATTGTGATTTAGCCGCTTATTTAACTTGCTGCTACAACACGATATTTAACAATAACTTAAATTTTGTCTCAGCACACCGTCATATATATTTATTCAAAATGCACCTGCGGCCTGGCCTCTCTCGGTCTTTTACATATACACACAACCAGCTGATTGTTACATATATAAAACATATACGAATATTGTGATCGAAAGGCATCACAACAACAATTTACATGACAACAGAAAACGTGTTGCAGCTAACGCGACATCATTTTTTTATGTATTTGCGCTCTCCCATACGACATATTACGTTGGCCAGCTATCAGCGTTAAGTTAACATTGCTAACGCTTCAAATGGGACAAATTCATTGGTTTTTTTTTCGCTTTACTGTTGTGCGTGTTTGTAGTTTTTGGTTATTTCCAATATCCAGATGAGTGACGCATTTGGTTTATCTCGCAAAATTTACAATGTGAGTTGCTTGTGAAGTCACAAAATCATGTGTAATGAGAACGACAAATTAATGACGACATTTTCGTTGCTTTTGGAAATTTATCTCTCCGAAAATTGATATTTGTTAATAAATTCTTTTCTATTTATTTCACATATACGGTGTCATCATTTTTGAAATGAATATATGATTTGGTTTCATTTATTACAATAATGATCATTACAAATTCACCATTACTTTTCAGGCTTATTTTTAATGAATTGAAACTCTTTTTTACGCTTTTAACAGTTTCGTCGATTGCATACGATTAACCTTTTCCTTCTCTTCTAAACATGTTAATCGTCCTCACTCTGATGGGTTTTAATTTGTTAGCAAAACCACAATTTTGTGGCTATTGGAAATTATTCGATAATAAACATTGAAAGAAAAAAACGTGTATTTTGGATTCTGATTTGTTACAAACATTTTATTATTTGATCGTTTTTGTTGGGAGCCGGAGACTATATTTCATAGATAATTGGTGTTTAAAGTTCTTAAAACTTCCATCCAAATAAATAAACCATTGTTTTTTATTATTCAATTTTATTCTGCTCGCTTTTTATATTTTAATATCAATCACAAATGACTCACAATAATGACAAGCGTCAATGAATTTACTTTGTAAGTGAATTTAGATCAGTATTGTTGTTTTTCTTTCAAACTGTGTTAGAATGTGATTTAATAATCGAGTCATCGCGACGGAAATTTTATTTCCGTGAAATCCCATTGATCTCATAATCTGGTCTTATCAACTAATTAGTCATATTGCTTCAATTTGTCATGGGGCACAAATTAAACATAATGTTTAATCAGCATAGATGGAAAATTGCGTCAAAAACTGATTTCACTTGAAACAGTTTATAATGCTTGAATTGCATTAATTTGTCAAATTGAAGGCGAACTAAAGTCAAATGTAGTTGGTTCGTCTAGTTAAGATAATGCAAGTTTTGTTTTGTATTTAATTGAAACATTCATTTGTTTACATTGTTATTATTGTTATTATTGTCAATATACAATCAAAAAAACATTATCAACGCAACGCTACATATCTCGAGCTGATCAGATGAATTGCGAATTTGCTTGTCAATCGTTTTCAATGGAAATAAATAACCTTATCCAAAAATAACAAAAAAAAATCATTCTTGTTCGAAATGAAGAAAAAAATCTTTCTCTTTAATTTTGTTATTTCAAAAACGTATGAGTAACACAACTGCAAATAACCAAAAGTAATTTAATTCTCGTGATATTTTAGCATGTGAAAAGAGTTTTGTACTACTCGCAAAACCGCAAACGGCCCAGGGGAAATTTTTGCTTGGGATTTTCGCATATACGCAAAAGATGTGAGTTTGATAATTATATACGAATGTATCCAATCCCATGGATCTGAACTGAAAAAGTTCAATCTGAAAAAAAAAAACGAAATAAAAATGAAACATAAGAAAAAAAATGTCATAGACATTGATTTAGAACCCAACTTAGTTATGCAATATTCTTTTATTTTATTTTTGATTCTGTTTCTATAGCTAATCCATGTTCGGCTCTTTCATGACCACAGATCGTTTTTTTTAACTTTTATTTTTGCAAATACCAATGGTTAACTCAAATCATATTCTGTTCATTTTGGCATCTAATTGTGTTTTATATTTAAAAAGGTGTAAGACTTGTTTCCTGATAGATGTGCGCAACCACACATGACTTTTCAAATTTAAGATGATATTTGTTAATCGAGTACGCAAAAAAGCGGAAATTCATTCATAAAAAAACGTTTACGTATGCCAACACTTTTTATTCTCTCTTCTTTCAAGATTCAAGGCAACGTTATGACATATGGTGCCGTTCAAATTGATTTCGGAATTAAAATTCTTGACGTGAGATAAAAACCGAATTGAGTGTGCTTTATGAATAGAAACGTCTAGTGAAGTTTACAAAAAAAAAATGAGAGAAATTGCAACCTATTGGGCTCGACAACTATTTTGTAGTTTAAAAATAAATATCAATCAAGTATCATTCACAAGAACCGTTATTCGAATATATTAACCGGTTTGAGAGAAACTGTGAATATTTTTCTACTTTGATGAATTCTGCTCCATATCAACAGGGGCTTTTTTATTGGAAATTTTATTTTTTAGAAATATGAAATTAATTTACCTTTCCCATTTAAAAATATCCCGACTTTATTCATTCATGTAAGCAACTGATTATTTTGAAAGCAACAACCCAAATTTAAAATGGTATTTGAATCAAAAGTATATTTTTGGTGTTCTTATCACTTACCAGTTTGTTTATAAGATGTTTCGAAGAATCAATAATAATTCCACCGAATTTGTGGTGTTATAGCTTTTTTCGAATTGAATCAAATTTAAAAATGTGTAGTTGACAAAGGACTTGTAACAATTTAATATATTGTTTCAATATAATTTTCTATTCTTATATGATTTTTATGTTATCAGGAAACTCAAAAACACTTTTATGAGTGTGAATGGAATATCTGTTTATTATTCAAATGTTTATGCTTCAAATGGACTTTCATCAATTACCTATCAACTTTTTGATAATTGATTATCTGTAGTCTGTATGGTTCAATGTCAATTTGCTTTTCATATGAAATAATTTTTAATTTGATTATATTTTTCTAATCTTTTTTAACTTTTAAATATTATTTTTTGTAATGTCAAAATATTTGCTGAAGTTGTTAAGTAAAACAATAATAACGCATTATCAATAAAAGAACTAGAAACAAAAACGTTACTGTTCTTATGCAATTTTTTAAAGAGAGTGTTGGTTATTTATGAAAAACTGAGTCTTCAAAGGTCATAACACTCAAACTATGGGAGCTTAAATGTTAATGATGTAAATAACATTTTTATTTCTTGTGATTATCAATCATAATGAGCTTTGATAGAAATGATCAGTTTGGATATAAACAGCACAATCGTTCCAACTTAGAATATTTTAAAAAGAAAGAAAAGATTTAATCCTCCAATCAATTTATTATTCATAGTTCTTAATGTTGAGACTCTCAACCACAATTTATTATTTTTGCAAATGTTAAATTTTGGAAAATCTGGTTTATTTAAATGAATTTATCTTAATGTGACAACATTTGGGGAAAAAATGTCAAATGTTAGATTTTCAACACTTGTCGTATATTTTCCATGTGTATGGATTTTGTGATTATGATATTTGACTGAAAAGTGATCACTTCAATTGTGGGTAGCATATTTAAATCGTCAAAAATATTACAATAAGTTTAATAAACTGAATAATTTGATAATGTCAAAAATCATTCATCTAAAAGATGATCTTCCACGAATTCATGTTACATTTCAGCTTGCAATCAAATGCTCATTATAAGTGAGACTCACAAGTGCGTTAAATATTCTCTAGCTTTCACTATCTCATGCAAATCAATCAAACTTATCTTAAAACATAGATCCAAGTCTGTTATTCACGCCAGTGTGTACTAGAGTTACTCAAGTTAGAAAGAGAAAACAGATAGCAAGGCCTTAATAGAGAGGATCATTTTTAACACTGGAAATTTTTCATTAAATATCTCCCCGGTTGGATTTTTGTAAAACTCAATGTTATTTCAATTATCACTGAATAATCCCTAAATACAAAATGTTCCAAAAATTTATGAACGTAAGGTCAGAAAGTCCCCATAATCATGTCACCTCTTCTTTCGATTCATTTTGAAATTATAAACCACTTCGATGCTGATTTTCATACTTCGATAGTGGCCGGTGTGAAGCTTTTATTCATTATTTTTTGACGCAATTCAAAAGTAATTTATGAAATGTGTTGGCTACAGCCATTTAAATGTGGTTTAATGCCGCAAAATTTTGAATAATGAGCCAAATAATAAGCCTTTAATTACATGTAGTTCAACGATACTTTTATTTACCCATTATATCTAGTGAATAATATTAATAACAATATTAATTTCATTTGGCATTGGAATAGTAGGGCATATGTATTCAAATTGAAACCAAATGTGTAAACAAAATAAGTTTAAGGGCCTAAAATTCAAATGATACTCTTAAAGTATTATGGTCTTGCATTTCGAGTTATCCTAAACGGATGAAAGAAAACGGATAACTGAAAGACTAAAGTATCACGATATCTATAAAATCCAATTAAAAGTACTTTACTTTAGTGATTTCTGTACTTTATTGATTTAAATGTTAAGTAATTGGAATTGTGAATTATTACCTTCTTACATGAACTCCATTCAAATAAAATATTCATACAAAAATTCAAACGTGTTCTCATCTAGGTTCTCATTGTAATAGTCGAATGGAAAAAATGACTTTTATTATTTTAATATTTAGTATAAATCTCATTAAGTTCGGCACAAAAAAAATTCATCTAGAACTATCTAAATCTTCTTATAAAATTGATTTCATTAAATATTTCACAAAGTCTTTAACATTTCATAAAGTCTTAAATGTGATTAACAAATTTCTACTTTATCATGTTTACAGTGCTCCATTCCGCAAGCCATAAGAAAAAGCATTTGGACTCCTTTTCACAATTCAAATGAGAAGATCAATTCGTAAAGTCTACATACATATTACTGACCGATGTGATTTTATTTTTACACATTTTATCTATTCTACGTCTGTATTTTTATAGGTCATTATAATTGAGAATTATCAGAAAATAATTCTAGTCTCTTTATAACCGATAAATTAGATTGGGAACAAATTAAGATCAACAACAATGTTTATTCTTCAAAACAGAAAATTCTTCAAGAAAAAAAAATAAATATTAAAAAAAAGGTGTGCGACTTCGGCGATAATTCAAATGTAGCCATTGCACTTGCTTGACCCGCATTGACAAACCGCTTTTTTTATTGTTTTTCTAGTTGTTCGCCAGTTGTAGTCAAATGTTATTTCCTCGCCCTGCATAAAGGAGAAAGAAAACCATTGTTTGTTTGTTTTTTCAAAGGAATGAAATGCGTTTTTACGTAGGGTAGTGATTATACGTACCGGGAGAATATTTCTCAAAGCAAAAAATCCTGTACGTAGCTGTTCTTGTCGATTGGAGTAAACGGACCATTTCATATGCATAACATTCGGATCGCACGAATGATTAATGAATCGTGCCTCGTTTCCGTATACAGCAGCATCAATATATAGATTTTGACCGAGTGTCAAAAAATAGTAATTGTCGTCTTTATTTGCGTTGGCGCGATTAAATCGTTGATCAAACTCTACACTGTCGATTACCTCTCCCATGTATTCGATAACAAATTTTTCGGCTGGAATTTCTTCTTTGGCAAAAAGCCCCCATCCTTTGCACTCGGTTTTTCGAATTTCAAATGGATATTGTTCGCCTTTGTGGAAATTTTGATTTTGACACTTTTCTTTTGCTGGACACAATTCTGGATCACATTCGATGTTTGTTATTGCATTTAAACAATTGCTTTCTTGGCTACATGGTGCCGGATCATCTGGACGACATTTGCATTCATTATATTCGATTCCTTTGAATTTGGCCACAACTCGATTTGCTTTGATTTTTCGATATGGAGGTGGTTTTCCGGCTTTTATCGATTTTCCACTTTTGTCCGAAATCTCTTGGAATCGATGGAACCAAATCTCAGCTTCATCCATAGCATCTTTTAGTAGTTCTTTGTCTTTTTTGCTTTTTATATCGCCGTCGCCCTTCTGGTACAAATAAATTTGACCCTGTGATACCCAACCGTAATTATGCGTTGCAAAAAAGTATATGCAAATTTGATTTGGCTCTTTTTTGTCGCGAAACACTGGCTGTGGAATCATCTGTGGTGGAACGGTGACGGCTGGCCACCATTGGCTATTTACATATTTACACCATACAATCTCACCATATAGAGGCCGACGACCTGATTCGCATTCCTGCATTTTGAATTTGAAAAAAAAAAATATATATATATATAATATATTATGAATTTGATAATGGTTGGAGTTTTGTGTTAGTACAAATAACTAACCTCACAAATAAAATGATCGCCAACCGGAATAATTAGGCACTCTTGATGAAAAGCATTTGCGCAGCCATCGCAGCAAATCAATGAGCCTCCTTTCGAGCACAAGATGCAAAAGTCGATGTTGATGCGTTTCTGATTTTTTGTTGATTGATGTCGAGCGCAAATCAATTGTGTTTCTGACAACAGTTCACTTCCAGCCGGAATACATTCGGAACGATGATACGTACCCGGGCATAGCATACATTTGATCAGTCGCTTATCAGATTCTTTACCGTGGCACATACTCTTTATATCGGGCGAGATACATGTGTGGCAAACATGGCGTGGACAATAAAAGCTCTTGATTTTATTGCCTTCGTATTGTATTTTATGTTGTTGCCAATACTTAAGGCACTCAATGTGATAAGCTTTTCCACAATTTTTTTCGCAACATTGAACACATTTTTCATCGGATTTTGAACAAACAAAGCAAATATTTACATTCACATCCGTTGTAATGCAACTTTTACATTTATCCTTGTCTATGTTTTCTACAATGATACAAATGACATCGTCATTCAGTTCATCGCCATTTTTCATTGCCTTTATTGTGTCTTTCATTTTTCGCTTGAGAATTGCATTATATTCAGACTCCGAAATCTGCTTGTTAAAACAGTCTTTGTGAAAATATCCGGTGCATTTTCCTGCGCACCTCATTACAGTGCCGCTTCCGAGACAATATTGGCAAACAGGATCTTTGGGCAATCCTTTTAGCAATAAGTTGGAAGGATGATTTTTCAAACAGCAATTCATTATTGTTTCATATTGTTGTTTTTGCTTTTCAATCTTACGTTGTTCCTTTGTTTGAATTTGCTTTAGTTTTTGATGTTCGGCACTCTTTTCGACGACCATTTGATGTTGCTCAATTTTTTCTTTTTTGTATGCAAGTTCTTTTTGGCGTTTGGTTTGCTTTGGTGTGCTTGTCGTTGAATTGGACTCTCCACTAGATATCGAAAATCGTCTACTCGATCGTTTCAAAGACGATTCGCGATTCGTCTTTGTTTTTGACAATTCCGACCACAGTTCATTGAGACATGTCGTAAATTTACTTTCATTGGCAATGATGCTCTGATTTTGGTTGGCAAAAGTGTCATCTTCTTGCAGTTTGTCATATACTAATTTTATTAACGGACAATAAATTGGTTCACTTGATATTGGTGACTCATTCAGTGTGGCGAACGATGCCGCTTCGTCCATTTGATAATCTTCTGGTAGCTCTTCCAGCCGGCTCAGTTCGACCGATTTCAAATAATTGTTGATATTCTTATCAACATCGTAGTTGCGATCTAAATCATTCAAAGTCGGACTCAGTGATGCCGGCGACACAGACTGTTTCATCGACGAATAGGCGGTGTCAATTGTTTGTGGCGTATCGCAACGATCTGTTTTACGGCGACTAGCCCGACGTATATCTGTTTCCATTTCATGCACCGACTTCATCAGTATCTTATCATAGAAGTCAATGCGATATCTTAGTTTTACGCACTGTAACACATTTGCTTCATGCACAGCAACATTCCATCGTTTGCCCGATGTAATTTTATATGCTTTATTTCGTTTGTTGGCAGTCATCTGAAAATGCAAAATAGATAATCATTTACTCGTATAATCCTATAAGGTATTGATTGAAAGTACATTTTTTTATTATAAACCATGATTCATTAATAATACCTTGCATTTTTCGATGAGTTCTTCACTACCCTTGAATGGTAATAATGCGTTTCTTTTGTTGACCCAACTGTAACGAGCATTATCGTACATGAACTTCACATGAATCAGATTGTCTGAAAGCGATAGAATTGAATAAATATTCAACAAAATAAAACTTAAAATTGCCATGTGTCATACCTTTTTTAAATATCTCCTCATGCTCGCAATTGGAGATTACTGCCGGCCAGAAAGCTGGCAACGCTGCCCATACAATTTGACCATAATGATAGTTTTCAAGTGAGTCACTGTCGCAAAATTCAGCCATGACACAATCATCACTTGTGCACTCTGAGAATGTTTTCTCATTGGTCGATACTTCATCGGAACCAGATGTTAGAATTCCGTAATCGGATATCTGATTTGAACCATGAACTATTTCGTGAATTTTTAAAATATCAGTCTCATCGTTGTCTGGTGGGTTGACATTTTCATCCGGTAATGTGGATTTATCATCATCACCACCAACACTACCCTCTGTTGAACTAGTTAAATCGACTTGATCGAGAATTTCATTCGAATCGGTTGATTGGTGCGAAACGTATTTTTCACGTATTACAGTGGTCGTTGTTAAAAAGTCTTCAACATCGATTTCCATTTCGAGCGAAACCAACGAATCATTTGGTATTTTGTATTCACTTTTAATTACGGTTTCAAATCGAATATTTTGTATATTTTCATCCATCGTCGGGATGGAGTTGGATGTTGCCGAATTTTCCGAGCACAAGTCAAAGATAATGTCAGTGTTACTATTACTGTTATTGTCCATTTCGATTTGTTGAGTCTGAAATTGATCATTGTTTAATCCAATTTTATTAACTGATATCAACTTATCAATGGGATTTTTTCTAAGAACCGATGTTTGATAGTCCGACACAAAACGAAGCAATTCACTGCTAGTATTATGTATAGAAAAAACTTTTCGTACTTTTCGTTTGCTCTGGCCGCTTGATTGTGTTGTCATCGATTTTCGTTGTTCATTATTTTGTACTTCAACTGGACTTATTTTACGACCGTATCGTGATCGTGTTCCATCTGGTGATGTTAACGGTACAATCATTTTATCGGTGAAGTTTGATTCCAATTGTGATTTCAGTCTACTTTCCATGATGCGTCGTCTTTTTTCCCTCGTTACTTCGTCATTGTTATTGTTATATTCGATCAACGGAGAAGCCGGACGTTTACGCGTTGTTTTACTAAAAAAATAAGATTATTCCATCATACATATTAATTTAAAACGAAACCATATATTCGTCACAACATTTTCACTAAAAATCGACAAAAGTTCATTTATTAAAATTTAATTTCTGTATTCAATAGGTAAATATATGTTATATGACGCTTGGCGCCAAAAATGACAATATGCATTCTCTTCGATGGAAAAAAAGATTTTGGAAAAATAAAAAATTACAAGATATTACTCACTTATTTTCTGACATTGCAAAACTTCTGGCATATATTTACAGAATTTTCAGCAGTTGTAAATAATTTTTTATAAAAAAACACTTTTAATCCGAATTTTAGTCATAACAAATGTGAAATAAATATAATTTTCTTGAAATGATGAACACAAATGATGGCATTTGCACAATATACTTATCGCTTTGAAATGGATGCGTTCTATTTTGGAGATTTCACCATTTGCAGTTGTGTGTGCAATTGAATTGACTAGCAACGCCATCAACATCGTACGGTAACCGACTCAACCGAGCAAATAGCTGTGCGCGTTGTCAAATGCCAAACGTATTAAAAAAGCAGTGTTTGGTTTCGCAGTCAAACAAAGTGTAAACTCGTCAAGAAAAATCAAAGTTTTCGCAAGTGTTTTTGTCATTTTATTTTGAATTTTATTGAGCCGAATAAAAAGATAGCAATAATGGCACGACGAGGAGTACCCAATGAAGATTTATCAAACATTGAGTTTGAAACAAGCGAAGAAGTTGAAGTTGTGCCCACATTCAATTCTATGGTATGTAATGCATCGATGAAATCTTTCAATGTTTTTTCAATACAGTTATTGTATAACTTAAAACGTGCTATTTAATCAAAAAATTCATCTATTCGTATTTGCAGGGATTAAAAGAAGAACTTCTTCGGGCGATTTATGCATACGGTATGTATATGAACACTTATATCGTACGGTCTTTTTATGCTTCAGTCAATATGGCTGTGACATGTATTGTGTTTGTGTGAAAAAATATAACCTCACAAAAATGTGCGGTCAACATTTATGTACGATAAATCATATGTAACGGATTGGATTTTGTTTTTTATAGGTTTTGAAAAACCGTCAGCCATTCAGCAACGGAGTATTTTGCCAATTGTGAAAGGGCGTGATGTGATTGCACAAGCTCAATCAGGTATGAATTGATTAAAAATCGGCTTTATTTAAATTTTCAATGCTGGCTTTGTTTTATTCTATCTAGGTACCGGTAAAACGGCAACATTTTCTATTTCCATTTTGCAATCGCTCGATACAACACTGCGCGAAACACAAGTATTATGCTTGTCGCCAACGCGTGAGTTAGCCGTTCAAATTCAAAAGGTCATTTTGGCATTAGGTGATTTCATGAATGTGCAGTGCCATGCGGTAAATAAATGACTATCTACAATAATTTTACTAAAATGAATAATAATTAATTAATTAATGATTGTCGTTTTTAGTGCATTGGTGGAACTAATTTGGGAGAAGATATACGTAAATTGGACTATGGTCAGCATATTGTCAGTGGAACACCGGGTCGTGTATTCGATATGATTAAGCGTCGTGTACTACGAACAAGATCCATAAAGATGCTTGTACTTGACGAGGCTGATGAAATGTTGAATAAAGGTTTCAAAGAGCAAATCTACGATGTCTACAGATATTTGCCGCCAGCCACACAAGTTTGTTTGATATCAGCCACACTTCCTCACGAAATTCTTGAAATGACATCAAAATTCATGACCGATCCCATTCGAATTTTGGTAAAACGTGATGAATTGACACTTGAGGGTATCAAACAATTTTTCGTTGCTGTTGAACGTGAAGAATGGAAATTCGACACATTGTGCGATCTATATGATACGCTAACCATCACTCAAGCTGTCATTTTCTGCAACACCAAACGTAAGGTCGATTGGTTGACCGAAAAAATGCGAGAAGCCAATTTCACCGTTAGCTCAATGCACGGCGATATGCCACAGAAAGAACGTGATGAAATCATGAAAGAATTCCGTTCGGGTCAAAGTCGTGTCCTGATCACAACAGATGTCTGGGCTCGTGGTATTGATGTTCAACAAGTTTCATTGGTCATCAACTATGATTTGCCAAACAATCGTGAATTATACATTCATCGTATCGGTCGTTCGGGACGGTTTGGACGTAAAGGTGTTGCCATCAATTTTGTCAAATCCGATGACATTCGAATTCTTCGTGACATTGAACAGTACTATTCAACACAAATCGACGAAATGCCGATGAACGTAGCTGATTTGATTTAAATTGCGTTTAGATTTACTTTTACTCGATTTTCGCTTACCTTTACACAATATTTTTTCCCCTAAATCCAATCACAAAACACCTTAAAGTATACAGAAATTTCATTTGTATTAATGGTAAAGTCTGTAGGGAACACAAGTAATATTAATGTTCATGTTAATAGACGAAAAAATAATAAATTTCTTTTATTTTTAATCAAATTTGTCTAGAAAAATGGATTCAACAACAAAAAAGAAATAAATGTGTGAAATTTTCGTTTTTATTCTTTTTCAATAAATTAAGTTTCAAAAATGGACATGTAAATGTCAAAACAACGCAAAAAATTAATCGAAAAATAAATTATTTATCTAAGACAAATGGAATGTATTTTGAATTAAGACGATTTATTATAATCTGTGAAATTTCTCATAAATGTCATATCAATGTTAACGAAATGGTTCATTGGCTGAGTTTTCCCTTAACATCATCAGGTATTTTGCTGATAATTGAACTGTGATCAATGTTCTTAGCGGTAGCAATTACACCCAATTTATTTAGAAATGCAACATCTGAACCGTATTGATAGTGGTTTCCAATTATATCTGTTAAAATTCCGCCATCAGCTTCAAGAATTGCTTCGGGTGCTGTGGAAAATAAAATAATTCGTTACTAGTAGATTTTATTTTAAGTTTGGTAACGCGATTTTGTTGAAAACTAACCACAAGTATCCCATTTCTTGCATCCAGCGCTTGCAAAGACATAAGCATGTGCATCACCTTCGAGTAACTGTAATACTTTATATCCAGCACCACCGACACGAATCACTTTGGTTGGTTCGATTGCTCGTAGAGCACTTTGCACCAATTCATTTGAATGTGATCTTGTAGTTGTTGCAATCAGTTCTCCTTGAACATGTGGTTTAGTTACGAATCCACCACTGCCCAAACCTTTCAAGCCCCATATTGTGCGACCAAATTCATTATTGCTTCGTTTATAGTACGGCTGATGAATGACACCTCCAACCGCTTTATTCTGTACCGAAAATCCAATTAACACAGTGACTGGTTCGAGAATACCTTGTGTATACTCGGATGTTCCGTCGAGCGGATCAACCCAAATAACTAAATCTTTTTCGCTGATATCTGACAGGGATTCGGGACATTTTTGTTGTAAAAAATCCTGATCCAACTCGGTGATAATCCATTCTTTTGGCACATTTACCAAATCAGATGCGCCTTCTTCGCCAATTATTTTAACGTTTGGAAATTGGTTTGACAACGAAGCGACAATACATTGTTGAGCTGATCGATCGGCTTGTGTTTGTAAATCATCTTTGCCCTGTAAAAAACCAATTGGATTTATTTAAAAGTAAAACGCAAATAGAAAGCATCTCAACAATGATAACATAAAAATCACATTAGAAAGCTATTTGCATTACTTTTTCAACAATTCCAAGATCACCAGCACTCATAATGTCACGTATTATTTTTCCAGCTTGATTTGCAATGGCAATGGAACTAGCCATTATTCGCATAGGTAATGGTACCGGCGACATTTTGCACTTTTTTTTCGAATTCAACAATTTATGCAAGAGAGAAAATAAAAGAGTTAGATTTCACTGGGCTCGTGTGTCTTATCTGAGACCAACATTTAAATTGTGGAATGCAGTGATTGTGATAGGTGTATTTAAATAAACTAGATAACCATCAGTTTTTATATATATGTTTACCTATCACCTACCTAAAACACAACGATAAGCAAATACAATAAAAGGCAGAATTGTTCAATTGGCCGTTTGTTGTGTGAGTGAATTGGTGAGTGAGTGAGTGAGAATGTGTATGAATATATTCAAATATATGTTTAGTGCATGACAGACGGCATAAAACTCTCCAATTTTTCAACACTCATCGTATTTATGTCAAATTACAATCTATGATCGAATTGAAGTGATTTTCTTCATTTGGAATTTGGACTTTTGATCGCAAATCAACGGTATTGTATTTTAGAAAAGGTAATTCGGAAAAATATCAAATAACATTTGAAACAAATGAAAGTAATGGAAAAATTGAATTTCAGATAGAATTCGAATTGAATAGAAAAAAATGGTTCGTGTTTTAGTTGGTGTAAAGCGCGTTATTGATTATGCGGTCAAGGTATTTATCATTGTTTCTATCTTGATTTCATTGTGAACTTTATACACATTTTTTTTGCTACATTACTAGTTCATAGTATTTTTTTTTTTACGATTCTAACAGTTGAATAAGAAAATTTGGAATAAAGATAAAACTTAGCAATAAGAAATATGTTCAGTAATAAAAATGAATTATTGTGTTTGCCAATAGATTCGTGTCAAACCCGATAAGAGTGGCGTCGTAACAGAGGGTGTTAAACACTCAATGAATCCATTCGATGAAATCGCTGTTGAAGAAGCCGTTAAATTGAAGGAAAAATCAATTGCAAAAGAGATAATTGCTGTATCAGTTGGTCCAACACAATCGCAAGAGGTTATTCGTACGGCATTGGCCATGGGTGCCGATCGTGGTATTCACGTTGAAGTGCCAGCCAAAGAGGCCGAACTTCTACAGCCAATACATGTATCGAAAATTTTGGCAAAATTAGCACAAGACGAGAAAATCGATTTGATTGTTGTTGGTAAACAAGCAATTGATGATGATGCCAATCAAACAGCTCAAATGACAGCTGCCTACTTGGACTGGCCACAAGGTACATTCTGCTCAAAGATTGAAAAAGTCGGCGAAGGTTACAAAATCGAACGTGAAATTGACGGCGGATTAGAAGCATTGGCCCTAAAAGCACCGGCTGTTTTGAGCGCCGATTTACGCTTGAATACACCACGCTATGCTACTTTACCAAATATTATGGTACGAAACACAGAATACCGCTCATATTAGATAACAATTACAATGTCTTTCTCTCTCTCTTTGTGTGTGTGTGTTTGTGTATAGAAAGCCAAGAAGAAGCCAATTAAAAAGGTAACACCATCAGAATTGGGAGTCGACACTTCTCCACGTATTGAGATTTTATCCGTCGAAGAGCCACCAGTTCGCCAAGCTGGAAGTGTTGTTCCTGATGTCGATACTCTTATCGCCAAACTGAAAGAAGGCGGTCACGTTAAATAGACAAGTCATCGACTTGTGTGTGTATTGCTGAATGCATTTTCATAGAACATATTAATTTAAATAATGCCTTTCAAAGGATGCCAGTTGCAAAAATAAATAAACACAACGTTATTTTTCCATTATATTTTATACAGTATTTTATTTGCCATTTATGCCTAATTAAAGAAAAATGCCATCGCATGTTCTTAATTACTTTTTGCTTTTATCCTTAATTGTATATTTATCATAAGTTTTGGCTGGATCGTATGGTTCCCAACGACTGGCCGGGAATATATGCTTGTTCCGTTCATACCATGATCGTAGTAGTACCTTTCCTGCATGTGATTCCTCTTTTTCAACGGTAGCATCGCTGATCATACGAATGTCATCGTGCACATCAAATTGAAACAATGGTCCCGATTTACCACGCGCTTTGGTCACAATGAAATCGTAAAATGAGTAATGATGTGGTAATATCAAATCTTCCTTCACATACATTAGTTGATCGGCCATAACCGTTTTCAATTCGCTAAACTCCTTGCGAAGCGTTTCCAAACACTTTTGTAAAAATTGATAGATTGAATGGCCCTTTTTCATGGTAACTGATCGTCGATGACCCGATCCATCCCAATAACTGAATGTAATTGGTATCTCTTGATCTTTTAATGACGCTTGTTGTGCAACCCATTCTTGTCGCAGTTCTTCGCGCAAGCGATTTTCACCTTCTTCGCGTTCACGATCTGGTAAAAATGATGTATCCACATCAGGATTTTTGCGTAATTTTTTAAAGGCTGGTGCTTCGCTTGGCTCATCAGCTGTTGCCCAGGAGCTTGATTTTTTGGAACTCGATTGGCTGCTGCTGTCGTTCGATTCCTCATCACCATCTTCGTCGTCATCGTCATTTTCATCTTCGTCCTCATCCAAATTGAATGACAATGCTTGAATTTGTTTGCGTTGTTTATTCTTTTCAGCTTGTTTTTCTTCTAGAGCACGCAACTTTTCTCGATCTTTTTCGGCTTTTTTCTGGGCTAATTTTCTTTCTCGTTCTCGAACAATATCCTCTTGCTTTGCTTTCATTTCATCCAAAGTAACCAAACCAATGGTTGATGTTTTGAGCTGTTGTTCGACGGCATCGTAATGGGTCGCAAACTTACTCTCAATATTGTTTATTTTGAGCTCTTCTTCGATCTTCTTTTTACGAAATTCAATTTCCTGCTGGGCGATTTCTCTCTTTTTCATGAGCTGCATGGCTCGACCAGCCTCACTTGCGGCTCCTTTGTAGTGTGCCATTTTTGTTGTTTATGTCTAATGTTTCAAATGGAATAAATAACACTTAATTTTAATATGAAACACTCGAATGTAGTTGAAATTGGATATGTGTTCAATGTTTAACTACCAGTTGCGATAAATTCAAGAGGAAAACAAAAAACTAAAAAGAGTCGTGCTGTTGCTTTGATGACAAACACAGTAATTATTATTTTGACACTTCAATTGACCAAGTGTACAGACAGCGCCATCTTTAGAAATGATTTTGTGGAGAATAACCGGATGAATCGTTCGCATTGTGAAGAGACAGTTGCTGTTTGAACAACTGTCTAGAGAATCTTTATGGTAAAAATTGACCATAAAAGCCCATCATTGAACTGAAAACATTTTCATTTTCATTTCAATTATAAGTAAGTATATTCAAAATAATCGGAACGAGCACAGCAAACGACGATACATGAAGAAAATCTACGCAATGACTACACCTATGTCGCTGACTCGCTGTTACTCGTCTTAATGTATGCTCGTTGCCATTATGTTAATCCACATTTTATCGTAAAATCTTCTATGTGCGGCTGTGCCAAATAAATTGAGTCGCATTGGCCTTTATACAAGTACATCGCTGTTTTATGTTTTAATTTTATTGAATTTCTCTAAAAAAAAATCAGCAATTTTTTGAGTGAAAAATGACTTTTATTCATCTCAATTTTCATACAAATGTGATAATTTGGTCTCTATATAATTCCTTATCAACACATCAATATAGACATTTAGTGCTTATTAACATTTAAAGAAAATCAAATTAATAAAAATGTTCCAAAAATGTGGAGCATTCGATCAAAATTAATTTTGGAAAACTAATTATTCCCACTTGATGTTATAGTTTTATTTATTTAAACCCGTTTTAATGTGTAATGGCATGAAAATGGAAATATTCACATCTTTTTGCTGTTTTCTTTTTGAGCAAAGCATAAAGAGTAGACATATCGTAATAGTGTCAATGTGGATGCATTTTTCCTAGCATTTTTCATACGTGCTCATTCTGTGCGAACAAAAATCTTGCTCATAACAACATTAACAATAAATATCTGAGATTATGGTGTATGATAATTTTGTAATACTAATTTAAATTAATCAATTTTTTTAATGCATCTTTTGTTTGAAAAATTCCACACACCAAATTGATACTGAAATTGCTTTTCTATGCAAGTATATTTGATCTTTTGACTGTATTCTCTAGATTCAGGACATTGAAGGACTTTATATCTAATAACTACACATTCAAATCCACATGGAGTTTTTTAGTTTAAAAAGTTTCATCAAATAAAAATGCATTCGAAAAGTCTAAGATTAAAAAACCCTGTAGTTAAATCTTTTGTTGTTATTTTTTGTTCGAAGCAATAGCATAAATATAATGAGCAGAGATTGAAAAGGGGACCCTAAAACATTTAATAAGATAGATTCATTTAATCAATTTAGTTTAGCATTAATCTTATTAGTTTTTGTTGAATAAATTTTGTTCGCATTCGATATGTGTTTATTTTTAATTTAATTTTAATCGGGCGAATTTCCATACCAAATTGAAATTGGCCCATTGAATGATCGAGAAAATCAGAATAAAGAAATATCGAGCTAAATGTGTATAAAAATAGTATGTGATATTCTCCATTTAACCAATAGTTTTAACGAAAATTGAAGAAGGCATAATTCGGATTACAATTGTACAAAAATATTATGATTAATAATATTTCAAAGATTGGTAGGGCAGAAAATGACACCTCAATACTTTCAAAATTCATTGGTTCTAATAGCTAAATTTTCCTTCACGTTTATTTGAAGCTGTTTTTTGTTCCACTAACTTGAATATTTGTTTGTTTGTTTGTTTTTTTTTCTCTTTTTAATGTTTCATCTAATATTGGTATAAAGGAGGCACACAACTGAATCATGCTTAATTTTAATAGTATTTCAATACTACTGGAATATTTTGTGGGTCTTATATTTTTGCTCTAAAATAAATAATTTATTATAATCTGTCAATTATATATGTTTTGATAATGAGTCCATTGATATATTCTATTTAATAATTTATTAAGTCACATAAATATATGTACAAAACCATTTTGTAAACCATATAAATAAATGTAAAAACTAAAAAACTAAAAACAAAAATAAAATAAATAATATTATTATGTTTGTTTGCGTCTTATAGAATTAAAAATCTATGAAGAGCACAATTTTGTAGATCAAAAAAAATCTTCAAACAATTTCCCCAATTGATGAAAATTAGTCAAATAAAATGCCTAAACCATGTTTGTTTTACAAAAGATGCAAGATTTGTGTACATGAATTCAAAAAAACTACTTCTTGTCAATTTCAACGAACATTTGAATCATCAATCTGTGCCGTGTGTTTAAGAACAAAAACAATTTTCATTGATTTTTCTCATACAAAAAAATACCCCACAAAATAAATAATTTTCTACATTCATGTCTCACTTCTGTATGGAAGTCACACACGTACACACATAAAGTCTTAATTTTGAAACGTCTTATATTTAGAATTTTCTTTTAAGACCAGCTCCACCCGGATTAAGTAATCGACAAAAATGTGGCATCGTCACTTTGCAATCAACTCGCAATGGTTTTCTTCGACGAACAACAGGTCATTGCAAAGGTATTGCGGCCATGAAGTCTTCATGACATTGCACCTATGATAAAGAATAGAAAAGCAGATTAGCGTTATTGCAATGTTCAATGGTGAACGAAATAAAAATATGAACATAAAAAAACGAAAACATGCCACATCCGCTACTATGTGCTCTTCAATCTCCATTCCAGCTAACAATTGGTCTTTTGTCAGATTTATTTCATATGAAGTTGTTGGTGTCACAAATATTACACGGCTCTTTCTCGTTTGCAGCATATTTGCAATCACAAGCTGCATATGAAAATTAAAAAGTTACATTAAAATATATAGTTATAAATATATAAGGGATGTTAGATACATTATGTTACATTATCAAAGTTGAATACGATTAAGTATATACCTTGTGTTTGTACTTGTTCAGACTATCACGCGATTTGACGATCAACAGATTTTCATCTGTTTCTAACTTGAATGAAACCACAAATGCGTCTGGAACCCATAGACTGACCAATGGTGCCAACATTTTTGGCACAAGCTGTAGGGAAATCGTTGGTGCTCCATGACCTGATTGCATTTTGTGCGTTGGCTAAATGGGATGTGTATCATTAGAAATGGAAATTAGAACAAACACGGAAAATGCATATCAGTTTTTTTGATTGAACAAGAACAATACCATTTTATCGGAAGGAATGTAAAAGTCGGATACAGCAGCCGCCAAATAAAGAAGAGCACGTTTATCAAAGGCAGCCAAACATTCACATGCAGCACGCAATAACCACATATAGTCAACCACACTTGTAAAGTTTATATACAATATTTTGTTTGCTTCCTGTGCTATCTTGTACTTGGCCAATATTGGTGCCAACACATCTACCGAATCCGGTTTCACTGTACAGTTGATGGAATGGAATAAAATTGGTATATTGCATTAAAAATAGGAACATTTAAAAAAAAAAGAACAAAAAAGTGTAAGTAATGATGGTAATTATACCAAATATTGACGGTGTGCCGCTTTCTCCATTTTCCATGGTTTCTGCAACGTCGAGCATATCAAAAAATTGTTGACCAGTAAAATGTCGTGTAAATGGTTCCATTGATTTAAGCCGATGCATAAAAATCACAGCATATCCATGATCCAGAAAATATTCGGTTGATGCAGAGCCCCGAGTACCAGCACTAAAATTATCTACAAATCGAACCGTATTATGCTCCAAAGGCACCGTCGTACCGCCAGACTAACAAAAGCAAAAAAAAAACACAAAATCAAAATCCACTGACCAAATTAAATTATGTATTCTATTCATGTCAGACTATGCATAAATTAAGTTCTAATTCTTTACTGGGGCATACGTATGTTTCTAACTTTATCCAAAAAATAGAGAGAATTTAATATTTAATAACGTCCTCTAATGACACTTTCTGTTATCAACTTCGAAATTATATGACATTTATATAATATACACATGTTAAATGTGAAGCTAAAGAAATTGGAATACATATGACGTTTTATATGATAACAACTTAATTACCGATTACATCCATTAAGATATTATTAGTCAACGCGAAGGTCTAAGCACTTTTCATGAACTCAAAATCAATACCATGCCAATGGTAATGATTAGAAATTTGGGTATGAGTTAAATGAAATCCATAATTCGTACATACCGTGACAAGGACAATTGAATTCTGATCTTCATTATGTCGCTCACAAAATTCCTTCAGCAGTGACCGATTATCTTCAAAATCTGCCGGTGGCAAATGGTTTGCGTAAAATTCCTCCCAATGCGATGATGACATTTTATTTTAATTTTTGTTGTGTTGAAAAAAAGTTCACGGAGTTCAAATTTCTTGTCACTTTTTTTTTATTAAATTCGATTCCTTTTATTACTGTGGTGTAATTAAATGTAAGACATTTGTAGTTTTAGCACGATATTGTTGCTTTGTCAAATATGTTTAGTTACTAAGCAATCAAAAAAATGGAATTGAAAAAATGAAGAACGAAAAATAATAGAAAATTTAGTCAGTTTTTTTGAAAGAAAACTGGAATAAAATAAATAGTTAAATGCTCAAAAAATCGAACACAGGCCACATGACAATAAAAACTGAACTGAGCTATGTTATTATAGCGGAAGCAGACACTGACGGTTGCTTCTGATAAAATGCTAAATCGATTCACTCAACACGTCAGTTTTCATTCCAACCAAAATGGGATAATATGACAAATGAACATTTCTATTTTGAAACCACTGAAGACGTTAGGCACACATTAATTTGATTTAACTTGAATGAATTTGTGCGAAATGTTGGTTCAATTTATATGAATTCAACACATTTAGTTTGTAATGGATTTTTTTTTAAATTTAAAATGTAGATATTTTTCATCGTTTTTTCTTCATTTCGATGATTTTGCAAATCACATACTCAAAAACACTCCACAAGATGGCATTTGACGTACAACTCATTTACTTTGCTTAACTTCAATTCATATAAAATACAGAAAATTATTCGAAATAATCATTAGGTATGTTAATTCTTCTAATGAGCTTCAAAACACGTCCGAAGACTAGAGCGAAAAAAAAAACAACACAATTATATGGACAATTTTAATTTCAGTTTTAGCTTTATATGTATATATAGTTAATGGTAGACCATTTTAAATGTGTATCATTCTGAAAATTAAATTATCTCATTTTTGAATTTAAAAAAAATATGAAAATGTAATTAGTAACTACATTTAAGTTGTCCAAACTAAAGGTGTGAAGAAATAATTTTAAAAATGTGTAAATTGGAAGTTGTGCACGAACCACACTGGAATATTGGAAAATTCAAAATGGCGCTCTCCACTTGACATTCATCTTGCAAATATGCTGTTAAACGTCAGTGGTATTGTCAGTTCTGCCGTTCCTTTTCGTGTACAAACAACGTGTTGTTTACGTGTTCTTTAGTTTTTTCCAATTTTCAATAGCTCTGTAGAAATTTAATACTTTTAAAATGCAACTTGAATTAACGGAACAAATTTTAAAATATGTCGATGAAAATGGTCAAGTCGATACACTGGATTTGGTACCAGTTTTTGGTGTTGACCATCAAAAGATCATCGGTGCACTGAAAAGTATTGAAGCCAATGGAGAATTATTGAGGACTGAACAAAATTCACACAAAAGCTGGGGATTAAGTGATGAAGGAAAAGATGTACTCGCCAATGGAAGTCATGAAGCGGTCGTTTTCAATGCTGTTCCAAGTGAGGGAATCGCCCAACCCGATTTAATGAAGGTAAATTACATGATCTTGGTGTAATGATTTTATCATTTAAGATGTGTTATCTTGGTGTAATTATTGCATCATCTAAGATGTTTCATCTTGGTGTGATGTTTGCATCAGCCAATTTTTGTGTAATCGACATTTAAAATTGTCATGATTCATTGAAGATTTCACCAAATGCTAAAGTGGGATTTAGCAAGGCGATGGCTCAAGGCTGGATATTGGTTGATAAATCGGGCGGTAAGCCGATTGTGAAACGAAAAGTTGAATCAATTACGGATACGGTGCAAGAAAATCTTCAGAAAGTAGAAGCCGGTCAAGCTGAAAGTCTTACTGATGCCGTTCGTGCCGATTACCGCAAGAGAAAATTGTTGCAAGAAATTACCGTCAAAAGTTTTATCATTTCGAAAGGAAAAGAGTTCACAACATCGTTGCAAAAATTGGAGGCCGATTTGACAACCGATATGCTCGCTTCCGGCTTATGGAATACATTGAAATTCAAGCCGTATAATTTGGATGCTTTGGGTACAGTTCCAGATGCCGGTTACTTGCATCCATTGCTAAAAGTTCGAACGGAATTCCGGAACATTTTTTTGGAAATGGGTTTTGCTGAAATGCCAACGAACAATTTTGTTGAATCGTCTTTCTGGAATTTTGACGCACTTTTTCAACCACAACAACATCCGGCTCGAGATGCACATGACACATTCTTTTTGACAACACCGAATAAAAGTCATAAGTTCCCAGAAAATTATCTCAATCGCGTTAAAGATGTTCATTCGAAAGGGGGCTTTGGATCTCAGGGATACAAGTTAGTTGACATACATTTCTCTTTCAATTCGTATATTTTCATATTTTTTTTCTGACGAACGAATGCATTTTCAGGTATGATTGGAAACTTGAGGAAGCACAAAAGAACTTATTGCGAACACATACAACAGCAGTGAGTGCCCGAATGTTGTATAAATTGGCAAATCAGGAAGGTGGTTTTGTACCAGTCAAATACTTTTCAATTGATCGAGTATTCCGAAATGAAACACTGGATGCTACGCATTTAGCTGAATTTCATCAAGTGGAAGGGGTTGTCGCTGATCGCAATTTAACATTAGGAGATCTTATTGGCGTTATTGCTGAATTCTTTAAAAAATTAGGAATCGATCAAATCGAATTCAAGCCAGCATACAATCCATATACTGAACCAAGCATGGAAATCTTCTGCTTCCATCCCGGATTGAAAAAATGGATCGAGGTATAAAAGAAATGTTTATTTTTTGAAATTAAATGTTTGCCAATAAATAAATCGATAATCAAAATGTTAATTTCATTTTAGGTGGGCAACTCGGGAATGTTCCGACCTGAAATGCTGCGGCCCATGGGTTTGCCAGAAGAAGTGAATGTGATTGCATGGGGATTGTCATTAGAACGGCCAACAATGATTAAATATGGCTATAATAATATTCGAGATCTTATTGGACCAAAAATCGATTTGAGAATCGTTCAAAACAATCCAATTTGCCGCTTAGATAAATCCTAAGCAAACTCACCGAGAAAGAAACATACACACACACACACACATCAAATATGCTGATTACTTTTTTCAAATTCATTGAACCACACAAACTATAAATTATTTCACAACATGATGATATTCCTTCTTGACTCGAAGCAACAAAAATAAATAAAGAAAAAAACATTCAATTTGCATAGCAATATAAACATATATCTTTGTTTTTTTTTAACGGTCAAAATATACAAAATTGAAAAATAAACACATCCCTATAAAATCGGTGTTGTTTTATTAAGAAAGTAAAAGGGAAACTTTTTCATCAGGTGTTTATTGACAATTTTCAATGCTATAATATGCAAAAGAACTTGCAAAAAGTATGTATCCAAATATATAGTCCAAAAACGTAACGTGGACTCCAAATCCTCTTATCGGATCAAATTCACTTATTGATTATGAAGCTGGTTCTTGCGATACAACAAGCAAGTTTGGAGCTAGTTTCATACAAAAGCCTTATCTAAATATTCTTCCCAGACATTTTGTACGTTAAATGTAGTTTTAAATGTGGCCAACTAGAAAAACAGGCAGATAGACGGGTGAGTAAAATACACAGTGGATGTTTGAACAAGAAATTCATGGCGAAACCCTCCAATTGCCAGCCTCTTCATCTTAAAAACTTTAAATTCAAAGCTTAATCAATAAAACAAAAAAAGAGTCTCCACTAAATGCTCAATTTTGAAAAAAGTGTAGCAAAGAGATGTTTGACTTCAACTTATTTTTTAATGCAAAAAATCTAAATTTTCAAAGGTGGTTGCTATTATCATTTACAATTAGAATTATTATATATGCTTTGCCTTATTTGTTCGTTTTCAAATCTGAACAATGAAACATATGACAATGATGCATTTTTCATTGATGAAAAAGATTAAGATAAATATGGAATGGTATGTATTTGTTTAGTGTTTAAACAACTACATACCGTTCAGAATTTTAGATAAGCTAACGAAACGCCCAATAAAACGTGAAACTTGATGAAAAATGTACAAATAACACATTCCATTTACAATCAATCTATTTTAAATACACAATTTCTTGCGGCCATAAAATCGTCCGTGCACACACTGTGCTTGCAACTGTTTTGTAACAACTATACATATGGCTGCACTATGCCGAACAGATACTAAACGAAAATAGATAAAAACTGAATGGTTTGTATACATGCATGTTCCATATTTATATATATGTGTGTATTTAGGTGTTTTGTTTTCGAATTTTGTTGCTTTCGATATTTTTGAGATTTGTCGCTTTCTCAATTTGACTAAATCAAATGCAAAATGATTTTACGGGAAATAGTATGAGCATATGCTATATCAGAAATCGAACGAATAAAGAATGAATTTATTTGATGCTGCATAACAAATATAACATATAACATCAATGCTAATGTTAATTTCTTATTAAATCATTTGAAATACGATCTCTAATAATAATTAAACCGTTTAGTATCATTCGGCGTTCAGTTCTGAGTGTGTAACCAAAAATGCAAAACAACTCGACCAAAATGTTCATCGTTTGTCCACTTAAATTCCGGTGTGAAAAACTGTCTTCACTGTCTTTCACATGAACGGTGTGATGTGTTGGTTGGTGTGTACGGTGCTACGGAGCTTTATGCACGTTACGCATACACACAATTCGTCTTAGCTTCTCGGTGTGATGAATGTTTGAGTGTTTGCGTTTTGTGGTCTCTTCTTCGTTCATTTCAAGTTGTTCGCGCACATTAACTGCTCAAAAATATATAGACATAGTACACAACACTACACTATCGTTTCATCGGTACGATCGGTGTGTGTTCTGTGTTGTTATTTTAGTGCGCGCTGCAGCATTTTGTTTTGGCTGTGTGCGCTCTCTTTTTGCTCGTATCTTATTGAATCGAGTGTTGATGGTCGTCGCAATCGGACGTGTATATTTATTTGTTGTGAAACGTGTACATCTAGTTTATTTTGGTGTGTATTTGAAATGTGTATAGTTATTTCTTTAGTTAAATGTAAAGGACTCGCAATTATATTGGAAATAAATTCAAATCTTCAACATTTATTATTTGCCATTTGGGCTACATTGTATCTAAAAATAAATCAGAATCAATGTTTATTTTAACAAGCCAAACAATTGTCAATGTGATATGATGGTGCGTTCAACTTCAGCCGATGAAACATCGCCATCAATTACAATCGAATTGACAAATATGTAGCGATATAAATTCAAAATTCAAACACCAATCACATGGTTCTTCCGAAAAGAGGGAAAAAAAAATATAACAGAAAAAAGATCCGAAGAAAGCAAACAAAAAGCAAACCAAACAAGTGCACAAATATTATACGCATTGAACAATAACAGACACTTCTGCATGTTATTCTTAATGATTATTAATTTAATTTTGTGCCTTACAACTGACGGAGCGCTATCTTATTGTGATTCGCAAATGTACTCAATTATTTTGCATTTTATATGTGATGTAATTATATACGAATTTTTATCTCAATTTTAAAGAAAAGGTCATCTTCTATCTAGTGACATTTGTAAGAAAAAAAAATCTTTCAAAATTAAACAACATACAGAAAAATTATCCATTTTCATCAATTGTGGTAATATCGACGATCAATTTATTGACGATCGTCGATTAAGTGTTGCTCAATGTTTTAAATTCCAATCATTTTGTCATAACAAACTAACGATTTTGATAACAAAAACGAAATTAAAGAGTCCGATTATTTCCACAAATTATACATTTTTAAAGGTTTCAACAACATCACACATTTTTTTCAGTGTGAGCCCAAGTATGAAAAGGTAAAATTGTCTGTGGAAGGTATTTTAAAGTGGATACTCCACATTGCTCTCAATTATTCATAGATATAGACATATAATAGAAGAGTTTCAAAACGCAAACGATCTAGTCATGTTTTCGTAGGCGCATTTTCTAGTCGCACCGTTATTAACATCGAACCAATAAAAAATCGTTTTTCTTTGTTATTATCCACAATTTTGATTTGGTTAATTTTCGAATTTCATATCGAGATATGTTTTCGGTTTTTTCTATATTTTTCCAAGTGCACAACGTGCGGTATGCATCATACAACCATATCCTTAAATTAAAGAAAAACAACAACAAAAATGTGATGATATGACGATGACTTACAGAATCCAATCCGAACCGAATCAAAATGAAACGATGGATAGAAATTAATAATGAAAATAAAGAATAAAGGATAGTTTCTCTCTCACGCACACATACAGACACAAACTCTCTCTCTCTCTCTATCATGTTTTCTCCGTTAAATCTAAACTAAATATTCATATTGAAATGATGCGGAGAACATTTTGTGGATGAAAGATAAAAAAGAGTTAAATAGATGTATTAGAATGGGTTCATGTGAAGCGTTCTTTGCTGGATTCTGTGCATACAGTTTTCGGTTGTTTGGTGTTTGTTTGCAGTCTTTATGTGCGCATCATGCGCATGTGTAAGTCGTTCAGCACTCCGAAGCATTACACACATTTGACTTATGTGTGCATTGTAACACAACAAAACAAGTTTATTGTTGAAATTTTATAAGTTTATTGTTTCGTTTCATTTCTTCTTTGCTCTTCTCGCCTTTGTTGTGTGTTTTTTTTTTTCACCGTTCAGTTAACTTTGGTTCGTTCCATATGTACAATTCATTCTTTCACTTCACACACGAAATTGTGTTGTAGTACGCGCACGATAGTGTTGGTGGTGTCTGGGGCCCGCTCTCTGTTCTCTCTGTAATATAAAATTATATTGATTCGTAAGACTCACAACACTAAAACCGCACGATATTTTAATACCTCTTTTTTTTTTTTAATCTGAATGCATACAAATAATGGCGTTTTGTTTTTGTGCTTGTAATAAATGAAAGTTTTTATTCAAATGATGAATGAATTAAAACGAAATCAACATGAAAATCAAAGCTAACAAATAATAATAAAAAAAGAAATGAGTCGGTCGGTTTTTTTTTTCGCCAATGCCGTAATTTAAATCACATATTTGTTTCTCTTCAGTCTCTTCATGTATGGATATGTACGCACTTTTTGGTTTGCATTAATTGAAGTGGCAGCAAACTCAATTGGTTTCTCTTGTTTTGCTTTCTTTTCACTATACCAATTGTTTAAGTTTTTAACAACGCCTTTAATAAAGCTATAGATCCATCTTCAATCAAAATCAAAAACTAGCTGCAATTTAATCATTAAGCACAATGCATCTGCAGCGCTCCATAAATTACATGTATTGATGCATTCTTTCAACTTGGCCATGAATTGTGTTCTAGATATGGTTCGAGTATTTAGCCAATCCATTTTCTTTTGTTGATGTAAAGCGCGAGAGAGAGGAAGAGAGAGAGAAAACAGTTTTAATATCTGAAACATCGATTTATATTTACATGCATGCAATCAAATGAATGAAAAAAAAGAAGAAATCATTACCGTTGTGATGTAAATCATTCTTTGATTAGCAATTTGAACATCGAAGCCTTTGAAATAACTAATTGAAGTAGAGTTCTAGGTGTGCGCTTTGATCTAATTATAGTTGCAAATGTACTGCTTTATTACAACATATATTTTGACTTTACAGAAAAGTTGATCTTCAAAACTCTGAAATCATAAACTGTCAATTGAAAGTCGATTGGCGAAAAAACGATTTTTTTTCTCATCCATATCGCACCCGAGATAGAAAGAATATGACAAAGTTTGTATATATAAAGTTTGCAGTCCGATCCTATAAACCTTATTTTGTTGTATGTTTTGGTAGTGTTTATTCTATACGGTCTACATGTTTGGCTCTTTGCGTCCTTATGACATATCAGGAAAAAAAACAGTCGGTAGAAATTGAACTGGCATCGCAGCGAAATGGAAGGATGTTGTAATATAAACTTTTCAAACTAAATTATTAGCATATACGGCAAACTGCGCTTTTGCAAATCACAGGTTTTTATGTAATATTTGCGTTTGGTTTCGTTCTTCATTATACTGCGATAAAACTCGTTATGTTGCATGGGCGAAAAGAACACGAAAGGAGGAGAGAAGACAAAAAAAGGGAATCAATCGATTCCAAGAAAACAGTATTAAATAGTTGATGGTTTCGTGCTGTCTTTGTCTTTGCCATTGTCAACATAAACTTTGCCGTCTTCTTTATATTGCGATCCATTTATACGTTGCGTATGCATTCGTTTCTCGTCGCTCTCGATAAACGAGACATGCTAAACATGTATTATACCATAACATTTTTATTCTTCTCTCTCTTTGTGTTCGCAATGCACTGCGCGTCCGTTTAAAATGTTAAGTCATATTTAATCACTGTTAATGTCGGACCATCATAACTCATAACCTCAGTAGCTGTTGCGCGCACTGTATTTCACTGTCCCTTGTTGCGTGCATGACACTTTCTTTGTTTTATACACAATATTCGCTTTTAGTTGGAGAACGAAAGAGTGCTTTGCATCGACAGATGAACAGTTCACAAGATCAGCTTAGGTGTTACATAATAAATATGGTACAGTTTCTCAGTGACTCATTTTATACATTTAGAGATCGTTTAGATTCTTTGACGTGGCCGCAATCGTCGGTGTGTCGATATTATTAACGTTTGACAGAGAGATAATGAACAATTATAATATTGAATTGAATTGAATTTATATCCAATATATTGTGAATATCCTTTCCAACCAAACGAAGTGAGAAAAATCATTTGGTTTTTTCTTCATTTCATTTGCCAATGTGATGTAGATCCGAATATTATTTTGATTATTTTCATTTTTTTTTTGTGTCGAAATACGGATTAGATCGATGCGAAATTCACAAAATCGAATCACGAAACAAAACGAAGCGAATAAAAGTATAAGTGCAACGAATGCGATAGTTTTGAAACGAATGAACAGAAAAAAGTTGCCTGTTTTCAATATGATGGATAAGGTTGAAACTAGTGAATTTCCAAAATCAGTTTTTCATGGAATATAAACAAAGTCTGTCGAAAATTAAATTGAATCGTATCAAAAAGGCAGTGTCGTCTTGAACTGCATGAACATTGCAGTGTGAACGTGGCGAAAAAAGAGAGAAAACCGCAGCACGAAAACAGATTCACAGATTCTGGTGAAGGGCAGAAAACCGCAAACATATTTAAGTGCAGGCAACATCGTTGCCGTTGAGACACTACGAAAAAAAAAAATACAGGCTATTTCTTTTGCCAAAATAAAATGGGTTTTTCATCGGCGCTGCAAGGTAAATCAGCGCATGATGCATTGCTTTCGCGACAAGATGCCGAACTACGATTACTCGAAATAATGAAACGATGTTTATTACAAAAAGTTAAATGTGATAAAGAATATGCAATCGCTTTGACGGCAGCCGCTCAACTTGGTCTTAAAATTGATCGTGCTGACGACTTGCAAGGTAAGTTTTACACCAACCAATTCACTGTACAGTAATGCAAACGCTCGTTTGGTAATGTAGCGTGCGATTTAATCGTGTATGCAATCAGATATCGATGCATCCTTTCAGTTTCATCAAAAACCAATTATCTCAATCGACACATTTCACACTGTAAACAATAATGTTTCAAATATAATTAAATATTAGTTAGTTTCCTCCACTTAAATCATACCGCAATCATAATGCCAGTATTTTGCTGTTTTCCTCTTTCTCTTGGAATATTTACAGGAAGTCAAATCATGAAAGTATGGCGTTCGTTTATGGAAGAATGGGAGCAAACTGCAAAGCAATTCAAGTCGAATGCCGAATTCTTAGAATCGCTGTGCCAAGATAAGCTAACACATTTGTACCAAGATAAGCGCAAGACACGTAAAAATTATCAAGAAGAACATCAGAAAATAGCGACACAATTCACAAATGTAAGTTGACAGACATGTTTTTTTCTTTCGTATGTTGTTTAGCGATCAAATCTCAATGGCATTTTCATTATTATGCCTCTCTATGAAATGTCACAATAAAACGGAATTCCAAAGAGTTCTCTGTAATTTTTAAGAAAGTCATAAATTCATTTCTTTTTGCATGAATGAGATCTTAAATTTACATGCGCAAGTTTAACCAAAATTTTATGCATGTTAAGAGAATTATCAAAGAAATGTGTATGATTTAAGCTGAAAATTTAAACATTTTTTTTTGTTTTTAGTCAAATGTTGTTGTTTATGTTGAAAATAGTGCATTTTTGTTGCTTTTAATGCATTATAATAGTTGCTAGAATTGTTGTGCGTATTAATGTTGAAAGTAGTTTTCTTTATATCAGTGTTTTTACCAAGCAGTTCCTTTCTCTCTTTACCAAGTATATTTCATGCGATTAAGCTTTTAACACAGAACGCACCTATGGTTTTTCGTTGCTTGTTATTCTCTCTTCGCTCATTTTGCATTCCATTGACATCTGATGACCATTTCTTTCCATTCTTTTCGATGTTAGGCGCTCGATTCTTTTTTTCTTTCTTTTTCCATACACAACCTAAATGGTTTTGCATTTTAAGTATTTGTATGCTGATATGATTGTGTATAAAATGGTAAAGAAAAGAAGAAGCAGCATGTGCTTATCATAAGGTGTCATCAATACGTACTGCTTACTACCAGCACACACACAAACCAACTTTCGGATTTGTTTACAAATAATATTTGTATATTTGGATATGCATGGTGCTCGGTACCTATATGGTTTATGCATACAAAACAAAAATGAAAATAAAAAACAAGCGTTTTGTATTTGTCATGATTTTAGGTCGTTTATAGCAAAATGCTTATGGCATGAATAAAATCTTGGAAAAAGAGGATAATTTGTCACCTTTACCGAAGTTGTAGTAACGAGAAAAAAATACACATTTTGTTTCAATAATAATGGTGAATTTGTACATTTTATGGATTGTTCTCTGTTCGACAAAGATTATTGTTGGATCGAATTAATAGTAAGTGATGCATTACCACTAGTAACGTTTGTACAAATTGGTCGCCAGAAATGTGTAGTGGATTTTGCACCTGAACAACATTTCTGTAATGGGTAAGTTGACTGAAAAGTTGCCTAATGACTTTTTCTTCCGAACTAAGCACATTCATTGCAAATAACGCTAGTCAAGATAAAGGATATCATACACTTTTCAATTTCCATTTTTTGAATACTATATGTACATTTCAATTCATTCAAATATTATAAACGATTCTAAAAAATAGATATTATTTGACAGAAAAAAACACTTTTTTAAAGGCATAAAATAAAACAAATCCAACTAGTGGCCGATTTGCTGCTTCAACACCAACGCACAATTTTATGAGAATAAACACGTGTTCTTTTGGTATGCTTACCTCGAAAAATTGTGCATGAAATGATATATCATAAATATTGTGTTAAATGGCGAAAAAAGAAACATTAATTCATAAACATTTTATCGTTTTTAACTGAAACTCATCAATGTGCGATGCGGTGGCTCTACGGAAGCCAATTTGAGTTGATTTTTGATTAAGTTGATTGCAAATGTGAGTTGATTCTGTCTTTTCAAACGGATAGCATTCATTTATTTATAGAACATGCGATGCTGCTACTCTGGCTTCGTTTAAACGTAATTTAAAGACTGAACGCTGTCTAAATAAGTTGCTTCAAATTTGAGTTTTTTTTTACTGCTTGTCAAGCATGCATGTAAATGTATTTAATGCCTTTTGTCTAATTACTATTTATTTCTTATAAAAAAAAAGAAAAGTCAATAAGTATGCTAGTAAAAGAACTTAATCCTAAAAAACTTTCGAAGAAAAATTCTAGAAAACATGAAATGCAATTAGAGTGCCGTCGATACAATGCGAAAGAGAGAGAGAGAGAGAGAGAGAGAGTTGATCATTGACATATGCAGAGCAAAAACAAAACAATGATCCATCACGAATCATGTGTGTATTGATGGTTTTACTAAATTTTTCGACTAAATCCCGCTTGTCTAATGTGGTATACAAATTAGGTAACAAATAACGGGCATGCTTTGGCACACACAATTCAAGCGGCGAATTTTGTGCGGATTGAGAACAAAATGCTTGGTTTTATTTTTATATATCTGACAACGATTCATCTGACTGCAATGAACATGAAATCATTTCTAAAAAAATACAATTCACTTGTCTATCTTTGTACTGTAACAATTCATATATATGAACCGATTTTATTGGCCGTTGACAGCTTCAACAGTTTCCAGTATTTGTCACAATACTCTGTAAACTAACTTTAGTTCTCACCACTACTCGATCATTATTGGATTTGTGTTTGCACAGTTTTACGTCATTTATATAGGACAAATGCACTGACAAAATTAAAATTGCAAAATATATGTAATCTAAAGTGATAAGTGATTCACAACGATTACGATCAAAAGTAATAAAAAAAATCTTCAGAGAAAAATGAAAACATAAAACAAAATTCATGAATGAAAATTACATTAGACTGTTTGTCGAGTATAGTGTTTTGAGTAGATATCTTATTTCTATTATTATGAGAGTTGCAATTGTTTGAAGTTGAATTGTTGAGATTTTTGAGGCGATAAATGTTTTTAATGAGGTTTTTAAAATTGATAGTTTTCCATGATTGATCTTTAAACCAAATGCATAAAATGATTCAAATGATCGGCAGATGTGTACGAACATTTGACTGGACTTTACTGGTAAAAATGACCAAGTGAGTCATCGCTTACAGTGATAGACCTAAGCCAATTGCTAAAATGAAATATCAACACCGCAAATGACACGAAGAGAAATCGAAAATAAATAAAGTGAAAATGGATTGGACCATCAAATCTGTAATACTAACAAGATAGAATAAGTGTCGGTTCGTTATATATGTATTTTATGTAAATTTTTTGCGTGGCTGTCACAAACGATATCGATTTGCATAAATTAATTATTGCGAAAATGTGTAAAGTGTAAATGCTCAGTCAATATTTTAGTATATTTGTTATATTGATCGTGACACACTTGTAATTTGATCATATATAACAACAATATTTGCTGTTCTTCTTTAAACCGTTCCATTCGCAATTTATTCAGTCGATGATTGATGATACCGACTTTCCTATTCCCCGATGGTTTTGTTTAATTTTGAAACAAAAACAGATGATTGTAACAATGAAAGCTGAAATGCGATGTTTCAAGCTGACTAAGCTGTAACTTTTGTGTCAAAGAACTCTATTCATTGTATTTATTGGGGTTGGTTCATTGGCACAGTAAAATTTCACGCATTCGCCCGTTCGCATGATGGCATACATATTTTGTATGGAACCATTGTCAACAATATTTACTCCGGCTCAATCTTCAATGTGTCGGACATTTTTTTCTTCTTCATTTTCTTCTTCTTCAAAGTTGTATTTTGTGCCTTTTTTTCATCTACTTCGTATGTTTTGTATAAAAAATAATAAAAATGTTATTCGTACTGTGATCCGTTAGTTAAAGTTGGCAAACAAGATCTTCAAACAACTCTGCGCCTGAGAATAAAAAAAGTAACCAGAATTTAAAAGAAGAAAATATTGAAGAGCATTGAAGTGATGAAGAATTAAATGGGCAATGGAAGAAAGAAAGAAAAAAAAACACGACATAGAAAATTAGCAACTGTAAATTCATGTATAGAATTGGTTCTTCATTCGCTGCATTAAATATTCAAAAAAAAAAAAAAAAAAAAAATGCATTCACATGCATGTTCTTAGTTCTGCTCAAACACACAATGGGCACGCAAAGCAACCAACACCACATACGTTTTTAGTACTTTAAATTCAGAAATCAAACAGAAGAAACAAATAAACTTACTGAACATCTATTTTAATATATACACCATTGGCGGCCATACAATACACTCGAAACGGCAGTGCGTTTGTAGTGAAAACTCTCTCGGCTCTTGGCCATTTTTGTCTGTTTCTCTCTATCACATTTTTCTCCATTTCTCTTTCTCCTGGTATTTTGCTCGTTGCTCGTACTATGCGTTAGTGTCAACAATTTATTCCAAATGAGTAATAATTGCACAATCCAATCTTTTACAGCCATATTTAAGAAACCGTAAGCTTATCTAGAACTACGTGCATGTATTTGGTGTTATGTTTTACGTGCTGCCACTACTTAGAAGGAGGAGATGCGTGAGTGTAGGAAGGGACAGACTGATACAACAAATGGGAGAGATGTTAATGTCAAATAAATGCGAAGAATATTTATAAGAATAACAAAAACACTTGAGAATGTGCATACTATTAAACATTAATTAAATTTCTCTATGTCGTTGAATCGGGACGGATTGTGCTTTTTGTACACACATCACATCACATCACACAGCGTATATGATTGCGTCTAATGTGCAAATGTGTCAGTGTCTAATTGAATTTAATTGGACCGGCCAAATTTCCAAACACAATTACATATATTGATTGCATTCTCATGGTTTCTAATGGGATTATTGTCGATTTCTTGTGTGAATGCGTGACACAATATACATATATATCTATATATCTATATTTCTTAAATGCAGAGAATTCATTCAATTGACGTCACAAACGATATATTAAGTAATTGTTACACGAGAAAACATAAAAACACATTCTAAGCACTTTTTACATTTGTACTCGTTTTAATTTTTGTTTTTGTTGTCTGTATTGGGTAATTTGTTTACATTATGACAGCTAAACTCTTTTGAATTTTATACCTATATGCATGCTTACAGCGCATTTATTTTCAGCGTCTTTCAACAACAAAAATTGCTTAAACACATTGTACAACAGGTTGCAATGCACAAAAGCGTTCAACACAAAATTCGGATCATTTCTAACTCATTACAATTAATTTTTGGCATAGATCCCAACGCTTCATCTCCAATACGGTTATATTTTCCGTACTATTTACCTACGTTATGCACTGTTTACAATGCAAACCGATTCGTTCGAATGCATTTGAACAGATAACAAATTCGATCATTGACTTATTGCTAATTAATTGGAAGCAATTAGACAAGAAAATAGCCAAAATCAAATGCACACATATTTGGGGCGAGAGCTAAAATGAAAGAAATTGGGATTCTACATTCATTGCAATTCAAAGTAATGACGCAAAGGTGAAGGTGGTACTTTAATCAATACAAATAAACAAAGCTTCGGTGTGGTCGAACACAAAACTGGCTTAAGACACTTAAGACAAATTATAAGAACTGTAAACCGATTACCTTAGCTGTTAAGGTCAAGAGATTCTCAATCAATAACCACTAAATAATGGTAGCACTTTTATCGAATTTCACACATGTAGAGTTGAACAACACAGTGCAATGTACGCAATCACAATTCCAGTATGTCGTCATAAATTATTCATTTGATGCAATTTTCCGAATTGAAACGATTTCAAGACAATTGGCGACGCACTTCACAGCAACATAAACAATAACATTTAATGAAGAAAAAAAAACAACAACATAATTTCAGTGATTAAACAATGGTTAGTGTGCACATGCACACATGAGTTTCTTTCACTTTTAATTATAAATCACCTCAATCAAGAGTCGTGAGAGAATTACACACTTAAATAAAAGAGACCAAAATGATGAGGGCGATAAATGTGTACTATGTCATTATTTCGACTAATTGTTATTATTTTCTATGTATGGTGCCGATGACAGAATTACAAAAGCGTTCACAATCGGAATTACAACATCAATTGAAATCAAGTTTTTTTTTGCTCACGCTTGGTTAAAAGCCACTAATATCACATGTATGCGCCGTACACCTGAGCATTAATTCAATTGAACATACATATATTCAACCTCTCAATTAATCAATTAAAGTATTTTATTCTCCGATTTTATTGTTTAAGTTTCCTTTGAAATATACATTCTATGTTGCATTTTTTCTTAAACCAAAAATGATCTTTTTCATTTTCAGATCACAGAGGATGTAACAAGGAAAAAATGTGAATATCAAAAGCATCTAGAATATTATAAACTATTGCGATCGAAATTTGAAGAGCATTATATTAAAGGTAATTGAAACTGCACAAGGTTATAGAATTACCAATTATTCAACGTACATTGAAACTGCCTAGTCTTTGATCGTCAATTCGCAGTCTGTGCATAATAACTGAAAAACATTTTTGTTTCGAAATTTAGCTGGTCGAGGGGGTCGAAAATTAGACGATGTTCGTGATAAATACCAAAAAGCATGTCGAAAACTCCATTTAGCGCATAACGAATACGTTTTATTGATAAGTGAAGCTTCCGAAGTTGAAACCGATTTTCGTACAATTTTATTGCCCGGCTTATTGGAGCATCAACAATCCATTCAAGAAGACTTCGTCGTTGTTTGGTACGTTTCATGCGACGAACTTATTTATTGCATTAAAAATGTCACTTTCGTTATCGTTTGGTTTTCGTTTGAAATTTTAATAGGAAGGGCATTCTGCAAGAAGCATCTCAATATAGTGATCTTACGTCGAATTCTTTTCAAGACATTCAACGAAAAATAGAAAGCAATATACAAAGTATCCATCCAGCCGAAGAATATCGAGAATTTACCGAACGACACAAGTAAGAAAATTAGAAGCCAATATATGTTTATATACAAATTGTTCGAAATTCTATATCCATAGAACGTCACCGCCTGCACCCGTTGTGTTTCAATTTGATCAAACGCTTATAGAGGACAAAGATACATTAGGAAAACTTCAGCCAAATACGTTAACTGTAGATAATTTGACTGTAGATTGGTTACGAAATCGACTCACCGAGCTTGAGACATCGGTCAAAGAATGTCAAGAGAAACAATCAAAATTGGAAAATGGGACAAGCGTTACAGTTTCAATACCATCAACTTTGACATTGACCAATGGTCGAAAGGAGAGCAACAAGTGAGCATAAAAAAAATACAAAACAATTTGTTAATTTTATTGATTTCATTTTTTTTTTTTTTCATTTTATCGTTTTGATTTTGAGTAGACACTCGAAAGACTTTACGGTATTACGATGTCAAGAAAAGCAAATGCTCAAATTGGCCGATTTAATAAAGACTGCATTGAATGAAGTTGGTTGCGAGGAGCTTCCGTCTGGATGTGATGATATTTCCGTAGATCCAAGCTTCATTGAAAACAACATCAGCAATAATGATCAACAACCGGTAAGTTGACATTCTTATTTTCTTCGCAATCACTTTCTCTCTCTCTACTTCTCTCAAATAACACTAAATATTACCGCTCGTATAGAGGTGGTTTGGGGATTTTTGCATTTTATATGTATATAAACACATTGTGTATCATTTTTTTTCCACATATTTATTTTGGTTTTGGTTAATAAGATGTCACATGCAGCAGCTGCGTTCATTCTGCAAAAAAGCAATGAAGTGCTGTCAATGATAAAAGCATTCAAGCGAAAAACAAATAGCAACGGTGCAAACGGTGCAACCACAACAAAAACTGATGCGTCAAATTCATCGGTGCCGCAATCGAAACGAACCTCAGCGGTAAATTGCATGAATTTGAGCCTGAACGACGAACAATTTTTATTAAGTGATAACTCAGATGCTTCTAATAGTAACATTTATACTGAAATTGATTTAAGCAATGTTTTACCTACTAAAAACCTTGTAACTGAATCAAATCCGACTAGTTCAAATGAATCCATATCATGCGATATTTTACGTTTTCTTTTCAACGATTCATTGAATTCAAGTGATTTGCAATATACGGACGATCAAAATCAATCGGAAACAAACCAAATCAATAGCTACGTAAATGAATCTGTCACCGCTCAGGCAATCGCTCAAATGGAAATGTGTGTCATTAGTGGCGATGTTGTGACGGAGCAAAACCTCTATGAAATTAATAGTGGCGCGCCAAATGTCGCCAATACGATCATATCAAGCCAACAACAATCTGAACAAATGGATGAATTGGCTACAAATTCAACTGTATCAGATGCATCTCTTAAAACGAATACATTTTTTTCAAACATAAGTAAATCACTTAAGCATAAGCTCAAACATATGGTGACTGAAGATACCATCCCAAATGAATCAATGTCAGATGTTGTTGTGGCCGGATTTAGTGGAAATAATTTTGCCAAAGATGATAACGAAAAAGCAAGCTTGAAAAAGCGTTTCAAATTCAAATTAAAAACCGGACTACATTTTTTCAAAGATGTCAAGGTTTGTTGTCACATATTGTACACGATACACTTAAAGCACAATATGGTAGCATCTTTTCAGTAAATTGATACCATTCTAAAGGACAAGGCACCCAGTTACTAATAACATAATTTATTTCAATGACACATGAGAAGAAAAAAAAATCTTAGAACTTGACAACAAACTGAATACTTCCTATACGCGCCACAATAAGTAATCAGCGTTGTTTACACAGATAATGAATGATTTAACTTTGAATTTACTTTGAATATTTCTTTGGATATGCGTTTTTAATGCATTTTTTCATACGAATTGATTGGTATTTATGAAAAACACATATGCATTGAATGAAAAATTTAATATAAAACTATCAAATAACTGTCATGTAAATAAACTAATTTGTTATTAAACCTTTTATAATGTTATTATGAATTGTACATCTTAATCAATGATCGATTTTGTCTAAAACCAAATATCATGATCAACTTTTAATTTAAAAAAAAATGCCACGTGAGTCGTCAGCGTAAAAAGTTCATAGCGCACATCAACATCATCATCATCATGTATTTAAATCGAATCTGTAGAGTTCACCGAATCATCACGGTATCGAAAGAACGCCCACACACAAAAAAAAACGTCGTCGCTGTTTATTTAAGCTGGTGATCTTTCGTGCATATGAAATATACACATCGTAAACGATTTACTTTTACGCTCTCGCAGACAACAGTAAATAAATGTACATATTACACAGATAAAATTCTGTCCATTCGACAAGTTAAATGAAACTTCGCACTCATTGAGAATTATTTTCGTAGTATGTCTCAGTTTGTGTTTATGTTTGACGTGATTTGTTTTGTATAAATTTCAGTTTTGCTTCTGATCTCAAACGATATTCAATTAAGTTGATTCTGGATTATTAGTGAAAAATGAATGTTGCATGGAGACTTAGTAGTTGCTCATCATTAGAAAGTAATGCACGGCCAAAGCCACCAATTCGAAAAAAACGAGTCCGTTCACTTCTGGTAACAAGAGCAAAAAAATGAAATTTTCGAAATTTGGAATGTGATGAGTTGCATGTATATTGAGTTGCTTTCTTTTATTTGCAATTGCTTATTGAATTTTGTTCCGCTGTAAGATTTTTTTTGGCCGATGCTATAATTTGATCTTTTTATGGTTTTTTAGACGATCATAGGCATCGGTCATTCAAAATCTCAGAGCGGAATAAAGTCCGATAAACCGAATTACAACTGCATGGTTTGAATAAAATACTAATCCGTTTGAGTGATTTTTCAACTCGTTGAAATATTCATTTAAATTTAACTAATTGAATTATTGTTCAATTTATATCGAATAGATGACACTGTCAACAAATCGGCCGCTATACGAAGAGGAATGGTTTCATGGAGTTCTACCACGTGAGGAAGTGGTAAGACTATTGAATTCGAATTTGTTTCCACGTGATTACTTATCGATTATTTTAAATTTTATTCTTTTCTTTTGTGATTCCCCCCTCAGGTAAGACTATTGAAAAATGAAGGCGATTTTCTGGTGCGCGAAACAATTCGAAACGATGAAAGTCAAATTGTGTTGAGCGTTTGTTGGAATGGTCACAAGCATTTCATCGTTCAAACCACCATTGATGGTCACTATCGATTTGAAGGTCCTGCATTTCCAAGCATCCAAGAATTGATCATGCATCAGCATCTATCTGAATTACCTGTAACTGGACGATCGGGTATGCATGCATTTTATACATATTATTATTAACACGATCCACACATTGACAATTTCTATTTATTTTCAATAGGAGCTGTACTGAAAAGACCTGTAACTCGTGAAGTTTGGGAGTTGAGCAACGATGACGTAATATTATTGGATAAAATTGGACGAGTAAGATGAACAATGTGAAAAAACATCAAAAACTACATTCAGTTAATATATTTTGCGATTTTATCTTTTTTAGGGAAATTTCGGCGATGTTTATAAAGCACGTTTGAAGTCAAGTAAGAATGAAGTTGCTGTTAAAACTTGCCGAATGACATTACCAGACGAGCAGAAACGTAAATTTCTGCAAGAAGGTCGCATTTTGAAACAATATGATCATCCGAACATAGTCAAATTGATTGGAATATGTGTACAAAAGCAACCAATAATGATTGTAATGGAGCTTGTGCATGGTGGATCATTGTTAAGTTTTTTGCGAAAAAACAATGCAACTCTCAACACGAAACAATTAATTGGAATGTGTAGAGATGCTGCGGCAGGTATTCTATCATTCTCTTCTTTTTTTTCATTGGCATTCACTATTTATTGATTCGTGTGTGGAAATCGGTTTTTTACGATAGGTATGCGGTACTTGGAGTCTAAGAATTGCATTCATCGTGACTTGGCCGCCCGAAATTGCTTAATAGGTTACGAAAATATAGTTAAAATATCTGATTTTGGAATGTCTCGAGAGGAAGAGGAGTACATTGTGTCTGATGGAATGAAACAAATACCGATCAAATGGACCGCCCCAGAAGCACTGAATTTCGGAAAATATACATCCTTATGCGATGTTTGGTATATATATTTATTTTTCACTTTATATTTTCTTCTTATAATATGGCATTTTTTTAAAATAAAATCTTCTTTATTTAGGTCATACGGTATTTTAATATGGGAAATTTTCTCAAAAGGCGATACTCCCTATGCCGGAATGAGTAATTCCAGAGCTAGAGAACGAATCGATGCTGGTAAGAGAACGAATACTCTTCGTAAATTAAGTGCACCACAATGAATTCATAAAATATGTATTGCCAAATTTAATTTGTGATAGGTTATCGAATGCCGGCTCCTGAATGTGCAACCCCTGAAATTTATAGACTCATGCTGAAATGTTGGGCATATGAACCGGATACTAGGCCACATTTTGACGAAATATACACAATCGTAGATTCTCTCTAAAGTCCATCGTAGATAATTTAAGAAGATCTAAAAAAAAACTCACACACAATTCATGGAAATAATTAAATAAACATTAAAAAATGCTTCACCTCAAATACAAATACATGCAAACTTTATAAAAATAAATATTGTATTATTATCAAAAGAGTTTATTTATTTTCTGGTTTTTTTTTAGTCGCAATAACAGTTAAAGAGATTTATTCGTTTGAACATCGAAAAATATTCAAAGATATAGCTTAATCAATTCGTCACTGACAGCCGATGGGGTTAGTATGCCAATGTCTGTGAACAAGAGTGTTATATAAGCTGGAGACGTGTAATCGACTAATGGATGTGCTTGTGTCAGATTCTCTGTTAAACTTTGTTTTGAGAATTTATAATCATTGGGTAGATCACGTTGATTCAATGGATAAAGTCGCGAAAATTTCAAACTTTCGGCAAGCACATAAAACGGTTTTTTCATTTCACGTGCACACAATGCCATTGTATAAGTTCCAACTCTGTTGATGATTCCACCGCTTTCAACAACACCTTCAGCCCCAACTAAAACAATGTCTATCGATTCCATAATATATCCAATAGCTGCATCTAAAATCAAAGTACATTCAATACCAGCCGTCTTCAATTCGTTACACATTTGTTCGCCTGTGTTGTCCGGCGAACTGCGTGTCACATATACATGGAAGCGTTTATTCGATTTTGCTGCTAAAATTAATGTTTCGAGAACGGCACGAGATCGGGCATGTGTTAGAACTCGCTGTAATAATACAGAATAATCACACAATAAATAATTTGATGGAAATGTACTATTTATAAAACAACTTACACAACCATCCGTAACGAATTGAGCACATTGCTTGGCTATGATGTTCCGTGCTTCGAGCAATTTCTTTAAAAATATTTCGCCACGATGCAACATCAACGCTTTGCATTCATCAGCTGTTTTATCGTCAAATGCTGCAAGTGTGATGAACCGTGAAAATAATTCACTGGCTGAAACAATAGCCGTAATTGGATGATCTGAAGTTCGCATTGTTTTGACGGTCGTTTGAATTGTTGAGTGTAACTCTTGTACGGTGTCAACTGTAAATGGATGTCATTATGATGAAATTCGAAAGTACCAATGATTGAAGCAAAAAACACTTACATTTGGTTTTCTTTAGAACCGCTAACAAGGTTTTTATCGCAGCAATGCCAGCCGATAAACTTTTATCCTCGTTCAACAATTCGGAAAAATATTTTTCCACCGGAAAATTTTCGACGGCATTCGACTTATCTAAATGGAAGCAATATAGCAAAATGAAAATTTGTTAAATCAAATATAATTTCAATTATTTTTAGATGTCAATAAATCAGTTACGAACCGATTGGCTTCAATTTTTTCTTATCTTGTTTTCCCATTTTTTTTTTAATGTATCCGTAAAATAAATATTGTGAATATTACTCTAAAAAATGTATTCTCAGAAACAGTATTCAAGCAGAGACGTATGCGTATAATAATTTTTTGACAGACTATTATACGTAGATGTCAGTGTCACTGATTCATTTTTACGTAATTGTCATTTTCGATCTACGAAATTTGGAAATAATTTCGAATAAGAATGTACTTGTTTTACGTATACGGTTTAGAGGACAAAAAACTACAATTTCCTCTCACCATTTTTTATCTTTTCTCCCCGGAAAAATGTGAGAATTGTAATTACCACTATTTTTGTTCGTATACCATTCATCGGTCGAATATTTTATGTGAAAAAAATGTATCAAATGCACATCAAAGTGGTTATATGGTTCGTTATGTCATGAATTACCACAAAATAGAAGTTTGTTAATTTTGACTTGAAGGTACACCAATACCAATGCAAATCTACTCATACATTGCCACAGCCTTGTAATAATGACTTTCCAATCGGTAAAATCGACACCCGTCAACCAATCACATCGTCGAGTTTCGGTCACATGATCTTATTTTCGCTGTGAACATAACACAAAATATTTCATGTCATCCACTGTTAATAACAAGACTACTACGGCACAGCCAAAGGAAAATAAATCGACAGAGAAAAGGTTTCTGTGCGTTGTGAGTGGTGAAAAGGTTGATCGTGTCATTTTCAATTTCAAATACATATAATTTCTTTATTGGACATACAATTAAACGGATATTCAAATCGAATTGAGTAAGTAAATTAAATAAAATTTTTTATCGTCTAAATTCAAGTAAAATTCAACGCATTACGACGAAAATTGAATGATGAAATCGAGACGAAAAAAAATCATCGTATCTATGAAGTGTATGTGCACTGTAACCAGTTTGTTTTGTTCGCAATGGCAGCCATTTTTACATTGTGCTTTTCGACGTCGTGTAATTAAACTTAACACAATGGTTCGAGAAATAAAATAAATGAATTACAAAAGAATGAGAGTCGATCGATGGATTTCACCAAATTTATTATGACAATTTTTGTGGAAAATGCATTTTTCTATCATTCGAATTCGATAAAAAAAAAAAAAAACAAAATTCGACAGAAGAAAAAAACACATCTACTTGAAGAAAAAAAAAACAACTATGTCAGCGAGTAATTAATTGTGAGATTTATTTCGTTTTGAATTTCCGTCATTTAAGAAACGAACATTTGACTGACTTGGTTAAACATTGTGCAAATAACCATGAGCATTTCATTAGTTCCTGCATTTCAACGGAAAATGATACAAAAAATAATGACGAAATACTATAAGTATGCGCCGTTTGTTTATAACGAAATCGAGAATCATCAAGAATCATATTTTAAGAAGTTGCATTGACTGAACAGATTCATTATTAGTATGCTTAAAAAAAAAGTTTATAAATTCAAAAGAATATCGATAACAAAGCAGTTTGATTCATTTGCGATTTTCTGTCAACATTTTGCAATAAAATAAAAAAGTTCTCAACGTTTGGTCCCTTAATTAGATGAAATAGCTGGCTACAATCATCCATGTTATAACGGTAGTTATTCGAATGTTCGGTGACATTCTTTTGTGTCCTTGTATTCTCAATTCAAAGTTGGGCTATTATTTTTGGCAACAGCCACAGACCTATACATTCAATTGCAATTTCAAGTGCGTGGACATTTTTGTGAAAACTGTGTTTGTGTGTGCGTGTTTATTTTTTATATGTGCAAAGATAAACGTATTTCTTCTCTTCTTCTATATCGCTGCAACCAAAAATAAAAATCAAAATTGAAAAACAGAACGTCAATTAATTTTGGTAAAGCATCAAGAAGAAGAAAAACAGATACATTATGACATATTTTGAATCATTCGAATCGATATTTGCTTACATTTGACATCATACTCCCATTTATTGTTGGCAAATAAGACACGCGCAAGTGTTTGCGTTTCAGCTGACTGTTGCCAAACACTCGGGGCTACAGAATAGACATGTGGATAGATGTGAATGCAATAATTGAGTACATAGTTATCCTTATAATCAGTTGTCTACCATTGAAAACTGCCGTATTTTTTTTTTCTCGTCTGTATTGCATTCGCCAACACGAATTTTTGCTAAACGAAAACTTGCAAGCTTTACGATTTGTGATGCTCGTCTCAGTTTGAATTAAATTTGAATGTTACTGTAATTGAAATCAAAAACCGTTCGCAAGCAAACAATTAAATAGAAGACCCATTCCAAATATGTAAAGTGTGGATCATTTAAATATATAATTCCCAACGTCTAGAATACGCGTTATTACTTCACAATGAGATTGAGTTTTGCAATTGAATTTCGAATCACACGTTACTTCTTCACGTTTCGATGACAATTCCCATTGTTGCCATTGTTTTGGTTTCACTTTAGCACATCTGTGGGTAATATTGACGTAATGTTCAATGTGAACAAAATTAATTCAATATTGTTTCGCCAGCAAACCACCAACTGACGAAATTCAAAAAGAAATATTTTAATGGTCTGGCATCGTTTGTGTTGTGTGTATGTGTTTTTATTCTCTCTCTCTCTCTTCTTATTGCCATTTAGAAAATTATCCGCGATTGTATGCGAGTGTTAGAAACGGCAACGATGGTTTCCTAAATAACTGAAATCAAAACAAAAACAATATATTTAATCATGTGTGCCTGACAATGGCTGTTTTGTATACACTCTGCACACATTACGTATAGAGGCGTACGTACGTATATACGTGCTTTGCGTGCCTACTGCTACTTTAGGCTATGCATTGACTTGTCACACACGCACGCACGCATGCACGCTCACACACACACACATCCCAATCGTATGAGGGACTTAGACGAGATAAAATAGTACCAGTATATCATGTCATGGCCCACATATTTTGTTACATTCAATCAACACATTCGCACGCACCACTCTAATGCTTTTATGTAGGAAATACAAGCAGATTACTTTGATTGTCTTAATTCATCAATTGACAAACTACACCAACATTTGTTGTTTCCAATATTCTTTTGCAATAATTTCTTTCGATTTTCGAATAATGCTATTTAGTTGTTGTTTTTCGCTATTATTGAAATCACCTTTGTACAAATGACAACATTGTTCATTTGAACTCTAATTATGATATAACGATCTGTGAATTAAATCAAAATTGACATTTATAGGTTACATTATATTTGTATTTAAAATGATGCAATGAATTCTTGTTTTAATTCAAATAGAACCGAACCGAACCAAACCTATATCTCAAAATGTGAACTTTGAATTAGTCGGGCGAAGATCGTGTTAGCAACATACTAAAACGTAAGATGGAATGAATGAAAATGATGTAGGCGAAACAATGACGAATGCAATAAAATACAAATCAATTTATTGGGCCGATTCACGTGAATAAGTCGTATAATTGAATGTAATATGATGATACTGTGCATTGGCACGGTAAGACTGCAAGCAATGAAAACCATTGTAGAACATTGAATTTCTCAAGAACAAATACATTAAATTCCTTTGTGAGCATCAAATGTACAACGTAACGAGAAAAGTCAGTGAGTAGACTTGATGAACGAATTTGAATTCAAGGTCACGCCAAAGCCATTCAAATGAATTCACTAACGGCATCGATGGTAAAAAAAACAAACAAACTATTTGTTCTTGTAATGCAAATTCATAGCCATCCTGTTGATATTTCAGTCCATGCTCCCACTTATAGTGACACGACGACCTATAATGCCTCAAAAAAATATTCCACTCCAATCTTCGTTCCACTCACAGCAACTGCTTTTCCTGATTGCATGAAAACGTGAAAAAACAAGCGTAAACAAATAATGTTTCAATACATCCAACAGATGAAAAAAAAATTAGCCCATCAAGTAACGCCACTGAAACGCAAATAAATCGATATTCACTTTTGTGCATGAATTTGGGTCACGATGTTCAACAATTTTTTTTTATTCGCACTGAACACTTTTAGTTAAAGTCAATATTGGGACTTAATGTTTCATTGCGAAGCCCAATATTTGTGGTGGATTCGATCAAACTGATGATATTTCCACCGATGCACACGGGTGTGAACAAATGAGGTTAAAGCCACACAATGGAACATATTTATCGAAAGTGTATAGTTCTTACATCAAACGAGAATAATAATAAAAAAAAGTCTACATTTAAAAATAAAAATCAATAGACATTTCGCGAACTTGAAATACTTCAATTTGAATAAATTCCGACTATGATTTCGCAATCATAAAGCTGTTCAATTCAAACTGGTTGAATGGTTCAATCATGTTTTCCTGACTCATATGCGTCGTGGCTATATCATCTACGTAGCAAAATTCTATGGCGTATTACTTGATAGCTGTCGTACACGAGCCGCGTGCTATTGCGACTTTGCCTTATTTAATTATTGCAATAATTTTTTTCGCCCTCTGATTTCGTGTTTTCTTTTATCGTACATTGTGCGTGTTTTTTTTTCGGACTACAGTCATTGTCATATGATAACGCATGGCTGCTTGATGACCGTGCCACGGGTCTGATACCTATAAATTAAGTGATATTGAACGTAGACGTAAATGTGTGAATGGACAAATGTTATCGCTTCCCATATAATTCATTTGCGGAGTAATTTTGACGGTGGCGGGACTGTGTGGAGTTTGGCGGAGATGACATACAAACTCTGTGTGTACGAGGGTAACAGCACTTCTATGTGTATCATTCTTACGCAGATTATTAGTAACTTAGCTGTGTGTACGGCTACTAAGATGTACGATTGGACAAAATAAATCTATGAACAGCAAAGAACGCTGTTGCACTCGTACACACAGCATTTGCATGCTATCTCCGCTGAACTCCGCACAGTCCCGTCATCGATAAAATTACTCCGCAAATGAGTTATATGGGTTATAAATGTGATAACGTGCTGTAGATTATGAATGTGCCTTCATCGTTCACAGTTCACTTTCGCACATTTTCAAATATGTTTTTGACAAACTGAAAAACTATTAACATATAACAGTTTTTTAACAAATGTGCATAATTTATTATTTAATTAAAATGATAAATAAATGCAAAGTATATTTTCGATTATGAGCACGCGCTTGCATTGTCATCACAAGTAACATCTTTTCGTTGCAATGTGATTTGTTTTTAAAATGTTCTGCCGTTAAGTTGTTTTTATTTTCTGTAAATTGGAACACGGACCAATTTAAAAAAAAAACGCACGGAATCCATAACGGAATTTTATACATTTGTTTGATGTGTGCTTATACTACTGGATTTGAATATAAAGTGCAACAAAAAAAGAAAGAATAACATTTGATATGATTTGGAAAGTATGTTTGCATTTGGCTTTGTTTTGTTCTTTGTTTGACTTGAATACGAGTCGTGTATACTTGCGCTTATGTATATAAATAATGTTCTTTTTCTCATTTACTCCCTGAAGGCCACTGACCTTGTAGAGAGGGTCTGCAGTTTTATTTTACACACACATATATACACACATACATTTACATGATTTACCAATTCACACATGGGAACATATTGGCATGGATGAGCGTGCGCCACGCTACATTCACAATCGTGTGTGGCCTGTATCATACACACATGCAAGCATCGGGCTTATATACATATATGATCGAAACTAGATATAAACAAAGAGGTGCAAGCTTGCTAATACGTAGTGTTCTATCAAGAGTTTGGTGGCCATATTCGAAAATACCATCGAACTGTTGTGGTCACATGTAAACTCATTTTTAAAATTGTGAAGCTGCGGTTTTGCTTTCAAATACGCACCGAATTTTTTTTTACTGTAATTCAATTTGCATTGGTCGACAAATAATTCAACAATTTGAAAAAGAAGAAGAAGTAGGGAAAATCATATTCAAAGATGATCACGCCGTCGTTTTGTTTATCTTTTGGATTGTGAATGTTTAATTCAGTAAATAGCAATACACGTGTGCGTGATGTAAATAGTAAATGCATATTATAATAATATTCTATTCTTAGTTACCATTTTGCATATAAATGCACCGCTTTTTTCTTCTTCTTTCTTTCACATTTTAATTGCGATATTTGATCCAAACATAAAATAAAACAGGGTCTTCTTCAAGCTGTAGTTAATATCGTTTTTCGCCGTTGTTATTTTCAAAAGTGCAGTTATGTTTGCCTGAATTTGCACCATGGAAATACACGGTGAATTGTAACATTGAGTTTGAACGTTTTCTCTGGAAGAAAATTATTTGATACGGAATAAAATATAAAGTGCGTTCCATCTAAATTCCTTAATACACAATAAATGAACGCAAACAATGAACAATAATAGTGGCAAAGCACAGCGACCCCTTGTTGATTTATTGCTATGAATTACGATCCATACACGGAACCAAATAAAAGGCATGCAAATTCATTATTCTGCTTGAAGTAGATATCAACGCATTTGTTAAGTGTGATTGAACCATGAAAAGGATTTATTTCACATGTGACATGTTTTGTTGCTGCATCAGCAGCAATACAATGCAATTGCAATCTCGTCAAATCGTTTTCATTGAGCTTTTGAATTCATTTTAAAACAATTCAATGCAACAACAACAACAAAAAATTAATCACTTTTCCCGATTTGCCCCAAGTTATTTTCATGTGCAACTGTTCTTGATGTTTCCCAAATAGACGAACATTCAAATTGCCAAACAACTGCATGCAAAACTACTGAAATGGAAGAGTGTACCCAAATTGCCAACGCTGCTGGTAATATTATTACAGAATGGGATTTTATATTCAACATTGGTTCTTGAATATAAAGAAATAAATGAAAGGAAAAAAAAACACACACTCACGAACCATTAAACCATACAAAATGAATTGTAGCCGAGGAGAGAAATTGAGCACATGGTATTAAAAATATACTCAAGACATAGGCAGAGCGCATTGCTTCAGCCAGTCGAATGGAGAGCGATACTGTACAAAACGCGAATTAAAAAAATATTATATTTTTATAGGGTTTCGATTTGCACATCGCGCTGGTAATTTTCGAAGCAGATCGTATTCTAAAATTCACATATAAAAATTTAAATTCCGTTGTCTAGTCATTGTATGTTGAATTTACTCGACGCAAGCCCATTGCAATGCACAAACACAACGATAAATTCACACTCAGAGCGTTTAACAACAGAAGTGACAGCGACCGCGATCGTAGCATCCAGTCAAAGTCCGAATGAAATAAAATTCCCTTTGTTTTAATGCATTTTTCTTCTCTTCTTAAAAAAAAAGAACAAAAAACAGCACAACCAGAACAGAAAAACAAAGATGTTTGCAAAATTACGCGTTATTCAGTCACTCATGTAGTTCGATGCTTCCCCGTTATTGTTGTTTCTCTTGTTTATTTGAACAAAGTTTCAATGTCTCAATATTCTCTGAAATAAATTTCAATGTACAAAACAATGAAAACTGTCGTTCTACAGTTCAATAATAAACATCTCTCGGCTAATTTTTGTAAAATATTTTAAAACTACATAGGCTACGTTGTGATTCAACTGTAAACTTGAGAGATGCACCAACAGATACTTTCAACAATCGAATGATTGTGAAAACACAAAAAAAACACGCGCAAAAACGAATATGTAGCATAATAAAAAAATCAAACAAATGAACTCACACCATGTAAACGCGTTGATTTTTCAGCGAATTAAATAAAAAAAAAATTGAGAAACCCGAGGTCATTCTTGTGCATAACTATTCTTTTAAGATATTTTTACCATTTTAGCTTTTCTCAACATTTTAATACGGCAAAGCTGAAAAAATATCATATATTAAACAAAAAGAAACATCAAATAGGGATGGGCGTTTAAGCTGAATATATTAACAAAGAACAGTTCTGCCATCAGATTTATTGAAAGTTAACAAAAACCAGTCTTGGGATGTACCTACAGCTTGCACTTAACAAGACTAGTAATGTACTATTAAATTCCTTTTTTTTTCTTCGTAGAAAAATAAAACGCCAAACAGCACACGTTTTACGTTTTTTTAAATATATTTCTTTGTTCAAAATGCACGTGCGCACTTTAAATTTATTACTTTATGTAGCATTTTGTTGCGCTGTACGATCCATTTGACGTAGAGAACAATCAACAAATATTTTTGATATCGAACTATCATAACAATTGACAATGAAATATATATGAACATTCAACGCATATGGTCTGGTATGCTGCCTAGCCACTTGAATTACTGCGTATTTCATGAAAACAAAAGCGAATTGTGCGCACTCTGTGATTTTGAAGTGCGCATTATTGCGTTTCAAATATGATAACAAATGAGCAAACAGAATGATATGTTCGTGGTGATGTTAAATCAATATTAGAATTACACTCTCTGAAACATGTGAACTTATCAAGCGATTCTATGTAGTCTATGTCTACAATTCGAATAAAATGTGCAAATCTCTGCAATGTGCATGCATCCATAATTTGAGCCTTCGAATGAAAATCCACAAAAATGTCAAACTATGGCATTGGAAAAAAGATCCGAGAGAGAACTGGATTTAGACAAGTCTACTATGCATTCGGTAATTATTTGACAATAATTAAATGGCATGCAAACCTCATTGGGACTGAAATAATAAATGAAATTGAAATTAATAATCATTTCAACTTAAAAGTAATTAAAAGCTAACAACATTTCCGTGCTAATCATTGCTTCAAACATCATAATGAGCTATTAGAGTTAGAACATAATGAAAAATGTATACAAAATTAAATTCGATCAAAACAAATTATTTGGAGACTTTTGAATCGCATATGCGTAGTCCATGTGCACTACTTTTTGCGGATTTATAATGCGAATAATTCTGAATATAAGTACGCATTTTAATAGCTACATATTATTAAATGCCATTGAATTACATTACATATTTACTTATTTTTTTTCATATTTGATAAGTAATTGATTTGGTTGTTTAAATAGAATTTTCTTCGCAAAACGTTCATATTATGATAATTTTCCCGTCTATAAGTGCGTAACATATGCCGGAAACCTTCCATTTCATGCAAATTTATCGAACAAAAAAAAATTGAATTGCTTCTGTGACTTGACAATACTATGAGCAAATGCAATCGATCAGCTAAATTTTCATTTGGAATAAAATCGTTGCCAAAGGAATCAACAAAACAAAACAAAACAAGTTGAAGGCAACCGTTGAGTTGTTCGCTATAATAAGTCATATGTCATTTGCAAACTCAAACATGTGCGTCGCCTAGCACGTCATTAGTTCCATCGTCAAAACGTTTGAGCTATACGAGTCGACGACGACGTTTGCTCCGATGCTTGAAGCGCTGCGATGAAAGCAAGTGCGTTTCATATATCACTCATATACAAGATCATTGGATATTCAAATTAAACAAGAACTAAACAAAATGGTCGCTTTACAAAACCAATATGCATCCTATATATCTCGGTTGAAAGAAGAAGAGAAATAAAAAATTAACAAAGCGGAAATTGAACTGATAAAATTTATGGTTGGACAAAGCTCAAGCTGTGGTGTGCACGTTTAATGCACGACACAAAAGAAATATTTCTCACAATGAAGTTTCAGACATGGAATTTGAAATTTTCAAAAATAGACAATTGCTACAAAAAAGATGAAAAACAAAAACAGCAACAAATAATAAATCGTTCAAATCGCCCCGAGCACATCAAAACATTTTTAGAAGTGTGTAAAGTGTAAAAATACAATTACACTTTATGTAAGCATTATTTTAACGGAATAATATGATCGCCATTTATTTATCGCCTTTTGTGCTTATTTACTTTCCATTTTTTTTCTTCAATAGAAACTATCGTATTTTTTTCTATAATTTCTCAAATTTCATTTGTGTTGTGTATCGGTTGGTTCCATGTGTAAGCGTGCGGAAATAAGTGTGGGCTCTTTATATCTGTTTTTGAATCCACATACAACATTGCGGTTTTCCCCCAGTACACTCATCGTCCAATTTCAAAAATATAAACGCATTTTCATCATGTTTTTCGTCATCCAATTCTCTCTTTCGTTCGCTCTTTTTTCATTCTGATCTTGTTCGATTCAATATTGTCGTTATCGTGTGACAGCTTGTTGACAAAACCTTCTCTCTCGCTTGGTTTGTGTCTTGCACACACAAACAAATATATATATAAATGAGCATGTATGTCTTCTCTCTGTCGATTATTGCTATATATTTTATGTGCTTTTTATGCACACATCGACAAAATATAAGAGCATTAGCATTAATATATTTAGCCATTGCCGTTGAGTCGCAATGAAACAAAAAACGCAAAACATTAAATTATCCATACATACTACGCCGTACACTCGATGCAATGCAAACAATGGAGAAAAATCGTTTCTGCATTTGAATATATTAGCTTGCGTTTTTTCATATATATATATGTGCTATTTGTATACATTGCATGACCCATGCGAGGCATGAACATGACGAAATCACAATAATTTGTGAGCTAAAAGCAAAGCACCGCAACCGTATCTGTTGGCGTTTTCTTTCTTTCTCACTTGCTTTGTTTGTGAGTCCGTGTCTGTGTATTGGTTAATCATCAAGCAATGATGACTGGTTATTCACGCGAATTGATGTTCGTTATTTATACAAATCTTATGACTGAGAGCTCTTAGCCAAGAAGATATCAAATGTTTTTTTTTTTATATCGAAATCTACGATCGAAGATTTATAAAAACGAATGAATATACAGATGGTGAGTTCCATTCGAACTCAATCCAAGGAAATAAAGCCGAACATCGATAAAATGTAGCCGAACAACAACAAAAATTGTAAGTGCGAGCCAAAGAAAAGAGCCTAATGAATACGGATACATACACATTCACGTACCGTACACTAATGACAGCATGCGATCACAGACGCATACAATGCATGAACCGTGCACCTGTGTTTTCGTACAATATGTATGGCATGGCCTATGTCGTATGAACACACACACAGACACACATTGACACAATACAACATGTCAACAGCGTAAGCACATCGTTTCATTTATCTTATTCTTTTACTATCTCAATTTAACCAATGCTCTGGCCGACCTCATTCACGTATTCACGTATTGCACGTCACTTAAGTTATATATGAGTCAAAATCACATTTAACAACGAAAAAAAGATCAGAAACAAAAAGAAAAACATAAAACTCGGAACAAACGAAGGAAAGTTGATCGCAGCATAGAGAGAATATATGACCATAAAAGTGACGTACATTTTATAAATGTATACACTATACAGTTGTTGTGGTTTATATGTGTTGGTGTGTGATTAGATTGTATATGTATTTATAATTTGACGTCGTATCGGTGTGTGTATAACACAGTTCAGTCAGTTTCCTTTCTCTCATGCTGCTTTTTGTTGATTTTCTTTATGTGACTCAATCGCTGTTGTGTGCGTGCGTGTATGTGTGTGTGTGTGTATAATGTGTTAGTAGCACGTTTGTGTATGAGAGAGAACATGCGAACAAAGAAATCCACTGAGTGTGAAGTATAATACGCTGTAGGAATTCGAGAAATTGGAATTTCATTTGGTGTGTAATACGTTTCAGTCGCGATTCAGTACTCGTAGAGCAAAGAGCTCCAAAGCTAATTCGAACAATATAAACATTAATTGTTTTCTTTTTATTCATTTAAAAAAAAAGAAGTTAATAAATAGAAACGAAAATCTATCGACAAAAGGCAATTGAATTAAACACAACACAAATTATCAAACGAATTTTTGGTGATATTTGTCAGTGCGATTTAAGGTAAAGAACATAAATTACTCGTAGTAATTAACTATTTGGTTTTATAGATATTATTGTGTGATATTTTGTGATAAGCAACGAAAATCCAAACGATTTTCAAATGATTAGTTTGTACTCATTCGTGCATGTGACACAGTAAATACATAAACGAAGTCTTGTGATACAAATGATTTGACTAATGAGCATAAAGAAACCCGATGACGGAGCAGAATGATAGATAACATTGAAGAGAATGAGAGAATGAAAATAGTACAGTTTTAATTGTCGTCCGATATTTTTATGCATTTGCCAGTGAAATTTCATAATAAACATTTAAAACGAAGAATACCATCGTTTTTTTCTCTCTCTCTCTCTCACTCTCTCTCTCTCTTCGATTTGGAGAAGAAAAACAAAACAAAACACGGTATTTTATCAATGTGTGTGTGTATTTTTTTTGCTGTTCATTTGCTGTGAATAGGATAATGACATCGACAAACGTTGCGTTAAAATAATGAAACGAATTTCGAGAAAATTCAGTTTTGTGCCTGTCGCTGCAAGTTAACGTGGCGGCCGAATAAATTTAAATATAAAACCAGAGAGGTAGAGAGAAATAGCAAAGAAAACAAGCGAAAAAAAAAGTTGTTATTTTTCGTATAATAGATTCCATATACAATTCATTTCGTGTTGTTGTTTCCTTTTTGGCTCTTTCTCTATACGTGGATTTTTTTAATGAATAATATCACAACGACATAAGTGAAACGTAAGTATTCAATTTCATCCAGCTGTAAAATCTCACTAACACAAATGACGCCGATTTGTGACTGTGTTTGTGTATCGGATGTATGTATTGATGTGCATATACATGTGTTAAAGTGTGTGCGTTACTGATGAAATGAAATTCTCATATGAAGCATACATTGTCACATTTCATCCGAAAAAAAGAGAGTCATTAGTGTGTTAGTGACACAGACGTGCTCGCATACAAACACAACCAGCAAACAAACAAGATGAGACAGCGAAATTGAACGAAAAAAATATATATAAATTGTCAGTGAATCAAAAGACAATTTCAGCGAATTGAAAGAAACACCGATACGAAAAAAAAAAAAACAAAACAAATCAAATGCTGAACCTTTGTGTCCAATTCCAAGTATGTTCTAGAAAAAATGGTCAGCTTAGTCTCAGTCCATGACTCGTGAATTTCGAAGAAGCGATAACAATTGTTTATACGTCACCACAGTAATTCAATGCAAAGTTGAAATAAAAACAAAAAGAAAAGCATATAGAATGCCAAACTACCACAACTATATTGATGATTTCGTGCGTGTGCGTGTGCGTGCTTATGCTGATCATAGTCGAAAAGAAGAGCAGGAAGCAAACGTATCATTACTTTACGCTCATGTGAAGCTTCGTTCACTTTATACATACATGATTAAGTAGCGCTGCTGCTTGATGCGTACTCATGCCGTGTGCCACGCCGATCTGTTTTTGTTTCTGGTATTTATTTTATATACAGATTGAAATAAAGCAGAGAAGAAAAAGAAGAAAAAAAACACAAACATCGTACAATCTTTTCATTGTAAAAAACAAAGGCAGAAAGAAAACGCCTTTGCCATATATTTCATCGAAATGAAATTTATTTATCATATACTTTATTCTTCTTTTTTTGCGTCTATCTAGACGGGTCTGTGAATCTAATATTCACAGCTGCAGCACAGGCGAATTTATTTTTACTCGTAACTCTTCATGCGGATTGCGATGCTCTTTTTTTATATTTTTCGATTATATTTTCTCTCGCATTTCGTTTTTACTCAATTTAACACCTATTCTTGCATGAGTTTCGAGACATCATATACGATTTTTAGTCGGAGTATCCGCACCTAAACCATTGGATATATTTTATTTGGTTCGTTGGAGCCATACGAATTTACCGTCTGCCACATACATCATGGACATCGAACACACTGTAAACAATGTGAATTTTTATTGTTGTTATTGTTTATTACAGTGTCTTTAAATCTGATTAAATGTGCTAATTTTCTCGGCTGTGTTTCATTTTCTTCTGAGAAGTGAATTGTTTTGAAACTTATTGCAAATCCCAACGCAGCAAATAACAACAAAACTGTGAGAAAGAAAACATGCAAATATTAATTGTAAGAATGATGAAGAGAAAACAAGATTAATCATACGAATAACGACAACAACAATCAAAATATCTAGGTCCTATCATGATGTTTGCTAATTCGGCTAAATGAGCACAAACACACACACATACACATTATATATATAAATTAGTCGATTGCTCGACTATAATTGAAAAAAAAAGAAGAAATGTACACAGCAATATGATGCAAGAAACCGAGTCATTTGACGGTATAGTCTGACATTTGGGGATGTGAAACGTATTTTGTTCACACCATCGCCATATCATTCGTTGAAGATTAAAAATTCACGAAAAAAAAATTGACTAAGACGTCACTTCATTCTACTTCTTTCGTTTATGTACGCAACCATTTTTTTTTTTTCGACACGAAAAGTTTTTTCCATATCAATTTTCATAACGATGACTAGAGAAAATAAAAACTTCCAACCATACGTAGTGATATAATAAATTGTGTGACAGTTCAAAGTTTTTAGACTCTTGAACTTTCTGTTGCTTACTTTGTTGTTTAACATATGATAAACCGAGTTCAAATACCCTATGTCTACAGTCATGGTCTACACAAGTATGAACCAAACGCATTCGCACGATAAAGAGAATGCGCTTAAAACATTAACCGAAATGCCACAGTTCATTCGGCTGTAATATGATTATGAATCAGTGAGCAATCAAAATTGTGCGAAGAAAACACATATCGACGCATTATTTACTTCTTTTGCGCACAATTAAAGAAAACAAAAAATAAATTTCTTCTCTTAGCCAGTCATAATAAAAGCGATTGATTATTTATAAAAATTGCATCGTATATGTCAAATTGTCAGTACGTTATCGCTCGTCGACTCACAGCTATAGACGTGCATATTTTCATTTATTCGTCATCGTTTGTGAAAAGGGAGAGAATACGACAAAACTCGTCAAGTTTAGCACACACAAGCTCAACGTCTTCATATTTCATTGATTTATATATTCAACTGCTGAAAAAAGCATCAATGTGCTAAGCACAATCACAAGCACATAGAATTCGTATGAAAATGATTGTTTATACCATAGTGGCCTTGGTTACATTATATATTTGAGCCATTGTGACCTTTACATGGTTGCTTTTTTTTGCTCTCTGTCTTCAATCGCATTCTTAAAAAACATATGATTTTTTGTCGGTTGTCGGTTGCTGGTGTTTATTATGTACTTCGTTCAAAATGACGGAATATAGAAATTGAATATACAAAAAACAACAACAACAAAAAACATTTCGACACGATATCGAAACAGTCTCTGCACACGAATATGTTTCGAGTTCCGTGTGTGTAATTTACATACGGGTTTGCGAGCATACACATTGAAGGATTGTGGCTGTTTTTCATTTCGAATACGCTTTTAATTATTGCTATTTTTTATAGCCAATCGGTCGTTCGATCGGTTATTTATTTTTTGCGTTTCTTAAACGTGTACGTTCGTGTACTTTCCCTAATCGACTATGCTCAACAATTTTTATCAAACGAATGGCCAGCTCTTAAACGTACATATATTTTTTTTTACGGTCATTCATTATTTGAGCTTTATTTTTATTCATTTCATTTCATTTTTGAGTGCGATCGCTATGTTTTTCTTTTTTCACTCATTTCCTTCGATTAATGTTCGTATGGTGTTCTTCTTTCATTATATCAGTGTTCAGTACAATGAACAGGGATTGTTTCACTGAATTCGTGGAAGGAGGAAGAGAGGAGGAAAATGTTTTTAACCAGAAGAAAATGATTATGTAATAAACGAAAAAAAAACTTTTTCTCCTAATCTCATTTGCCTGTTCAACATTCTTTCTTTTTAGAAGAATAATCCCTGATAATGAAAACGAACACACAGACACACACATACACAATGCACTCATGTATTTGTATTAACACTGTTTGCAATATTGACAAGTCCGCAAATGTGTTCAGTGTGATATGATAAAATTGTACCCGTGTCCACTTAATTTCATTAAATTGTCATTTTGGCCACATACAAATACACATTTATGGTTAATATGTGGAGTAGACAGACGATCGATCATTTAGTTTAAAGAGATTCTTGTGAATGTCAAAAAATCTCATTTCAACCATTCGAAATGGTACATAAAACCGCAATAAAGACAAGTGACCACAACGAGATTCACATGGGAAACCTTGAATCGGTACAAAGTCATTTCAATTAGAAACGATTCGAACCTTATTCTTCATTTAAAATTTGAAGTCATCTAAATGTGTTTGTTATTCTTCCTTTAAGTTGAATTCATGTCGTTAATGGAATTTTGAAAATTTATGATATGGAAGCAGCCACGATTTGTGTCACTGCACCTGCCTGAAATCGGTTTTATGTGATCCTTGAAATAAAATGATATTAAAATCATAGAGAAATACAGAATTCATCGGCAAACACAAAAAAATATCAGCTCTATTTCCTGCTAGATTTTGTTCAGCTTTTGTTTCATTCGCGTGAACAGCCTTGACGTATATTTTACTTGGAGCCGCATTCACAATGAAGGACATTGATTTGAAACAAAATACTCTTTTTTTGTGCTATTCACACAGACATGTTCAATACATTTCGGAATCGGAATTAGGAAGCCAAACGAGTTACTAAAACAAAAAACCGCATAATTTCCCGTGCTTAACCATTTTTAAATTCAGTGTTGGCATCGAACATATTTATTTTATCTGTCATCAACATACTCACAAGATAATATCACAAGACCGTGGCTCTGTTTATTGAATTCAAAGTGTTCCAACGAAATGCTAGAAAAAACTTTGATTGAAATGTTGAATCCAGGAAGGAATAGCTCGCATCTATTGAAGCGCTAATGAATTTGACTATACAACATCGTCATTTGTTAAATCGTACAAAAACAAGGGAACAAATGTATCTGTATGGCATATAATTAGATTGTTAACTTAATGTCAACACATAAACAGACAAAATAATTTTATGAAACATCATTTTTGTTGCCATTGCTACCACGGTTTTAGCTAACGGATAAAAGCACAAAAACCTGTCTTACAATCGCATTCCATTTCATTTTATACGCAGTAAGTTTGTGAATGTTTGCCGAACAAAATTCATGAACAACTATAGTTTATATGGAAAAAAAGGCATCTATATGTTTATCAGTCTGTTGAAAAGTGATTAAATGCTTATTCAACGTCTAAATCGCTATCAATATTTACCGTATCCATAACAAAAAAAAACAATCTCAAAATATTCGTAAATTTGTGAAAATTGTGCAGACATTTCTGAACTGCGTAAAAGCCCGATTACAGTTCATTTGATCAGGTGCACTGTTTTATTCAAGGTTATCGACCTTGATTATATGAGGTCGTCATAATATATATATACATCCAATCTTGTTCGTGCCCGCACACACAAACTTGAATGTAACACCACCGTTCAAATAAGTAAAATTACATAGATTGTCTTTGTCTGAAATCCAAATTTAAAAGCATGTCCATGCATCCATATCGTGAACTGAACATCGAAAGAATCGTTGTATAGAGAGCGTAGCAGTGATTTTTGCTATATAGCCATCTATTCAGCGTAGCTATAAAATATATAGGTTTTTTTTTTCGTGTAATATAATTCAATCGACAATTGACGACATTAAATAGAAACTATATGTGTATATATATTTGACGGTGCATGGTTTTGACTATGTGTGTGTATGTATGTGAAGCTAATGTCAGTAAACTTATTTCTGGTAAATGAACTGACGATAATTTAATTTTATTAACTTTATAAAACGGCATCCTTATCGCTGCATCTTCGAATTGTGTATCATTGTGATGTCGTCAATTCAGTATTGTCGAGCAAAGTAAATACAAATCTGGCTTCAGTTGGGTATGCAACGAAAATTAATGCCATTTATTCAGTGGCAGACATGATACTTTGAATTTAGCGGATAGCACGTACATTTGTTGGTTTGTGGGCGGTGCGATGTGCAAAAGATCGGATTCTATTTTTTTTTTATTCATTTTCAACGAGTGCTAAACATTAAACAAAGAAAACGTTTCACCAGCTGAACATCTGTTTTTTTCCCATTCATGTCATTGTTCATTGTCGGATGCTAGTTTTCCATTGACATTTTTTCATCTCATTCTTGGAAGCCCGGATTTTGCATCTCTTTGTTTGATCCACGTTTTACTGTCGTTTGATGTTATTTGTGAAACATAACGTGTAGCGTTAATATGTGTTCGAAAAAATACAAACCAAAGAAAAACGATAGAAACTAAGACCTGACATTTTGGAGACTACAAAGTATGATGTGAATATATCTAGAGTATAGTATGCAACGACCAGACTATTTCATGGATCAAATCCAAATAACAACGAAAATCGATAAAATGTGTCTGGCACGATTGTATCATGCGTACTTAGTCCACATTGTATATGCACGCACTTGGATTAGTAAATGGTGCGTGTGCTTTAAATAAAACACGTTGCTGTGCCATCCACACTGTAAATGTGTATGTGAAGGTATGCCAACGCATGTGATCTGAATCTACTCGCTATATATGCTCCTCTTGGTCTTCATCACTACTGTAGACTATTACTTACTCTACATCCATACTCCACATTTTTGGACAAAATAAAGCACAGTAATCCTTTTTATTTCATACTGTTTGTCGGTTCGGTTTTACGAATTTCAGTTTTAAATAACAAATGCAATAATGAATTAATTCGATGTAATTTTTATGCTTCGATGTATTGCATAAATAGTTCTGATTTTGTGTTTTACTTTCAAAATTCGTTGTGCGCTCCAAATTTAAGGTAATAATTGGAAGAGTTTTTCGAATGCAAATATCGATGAAAAAAAAAAAAAATGAATCTGCATAATAACTGGTTATTAGATTGGTATGAATGAATGTTTGTTTCAGTGACACATTAACCTTAATACTGTCGCACTATTGAAACAAGAATGCAAGCCATAAGTTGACTTTGAGCGATACAAATCGATTTTCTGCACATGTATCTAGCCGTAATAAAAGGCGTTTGAGAAAATATATCTATAATAACACAAGATGAAAAAAAAACAATTCAACAGCAAGCAACAATTGTCACGCGGATTGCAAACAAAAGTCATTCATTCACAATACCTTTTATATCACAAATATTATGCACACCATCAAACAATTGTTTGCCTATGAAGTTTGAGATTCAGTTTTGGTTTTCGAGTGCAGCATAATTCATTAACTCGTTCCTTTACACTTCTAGCGCTTTTGTTCCGCTTGTGTTATGCTAACAGTGAAGTGATCAAAAGCATAAAATTAAACACGAACGAATTGTGTGCGACCGTTGCCGTGCACTGGTGTAGCAAAATAAATACCTATACACATATGTATATGTACAGTGTACACTATTAATGGCTGCGATTACATAAAAAAAAATTGTACTGTGTCGCTATTGGACGTGTATATACGTGCACATATATTATATATGCGCCGCATGTTTCAGCATATCATTAAAGCCTACCAAAATGTATAATATTTCAAAAAGTTAAACCAAGTCTTGGTTGGTCGCTGTGAAACCGACCGAGACACACCATAGAAATAACACAATAAACAATAACAGTAAATGTTTTACTTTTTCCTCTTGCCGAAACCGAGCACACCAACAACAAAAATTGTGGTTATTCAATTTAACATTGTGAAGACATGAAAACGCTTACGATGTTCAGACAAAAAAAAAACCATTGATTTCTCAAATGAAAATTCTGATTAAGGTATCTTTCTGCTTCTGACAGATTTTATACCAACATGAAATAGTGCATAGTTCAATGATGCGTTTACATTTATGTTCGATATACATATATGATTATTATAATTAAAAAAAGAAATTTTTTCAACATTTTCCAAACGAATTTAAACTTGGATCGAGTGAGTACTTTGACGAAAAATAGAATGTACATATGCGAAAAAAGAAATTGAAATATGTGTTATCACACTTCCCATTCACTATGTAATTTTCATAAAGTGATTTAATGAAAATTACCCTGTGCTGATGAGTTTGAATGTAACAGAAACCTTGGTGCAATATGTTTCCTCTTGATAAATCTTCTGAGGATGAAAATGTAAGTCTTTGAGAATACGTTTACTATGCTCTTGACACACACCAGTTCAAGTACATTTAAATAGAGCCACAAATCGGCAACATCGATTCATATTTAAGTGTGCTGTAGCTTAAACAAACACAAGTACATTTATTCCGATTTTTTTACTTTGCGAATTTTTATTTGAATTTTTCACCACTCAATACCTAAGACACATTATGCCAAAAAAAACATTAATTTTGTATCTGGGACGCAATTTCTCTGATACAATTGTTGTGAAATTTATGATACTATCACCTTTTTACACGCTGTCTTTTTCACTTTACTTCTTTTTTTATTTAAGAAAAGACAAAAAAACATTGTGAAAATTACTTCATCTAGTTGACGAATGACAGATGAAATTCGAGAGCCAAAGTAACTGATGTTGAATATTTTCAGCAACTCAAGCAAATAAATGATACATTTTCACTTATTGTACCACTTAATCAGTAGATGACGCAAAGACAGTCGCTCTTCAGCGGATATAATTGCAACACACAATGTGTTTCTATCTCTTTTATTGAATAAAATTTAATAAAAAAATCACTCGATTTCGGTTGTTTTCACAATGGTTCGCTCGATGGTTGGGTTTAAATTCACAAAAAATTTCGTAAAATATTATAATATTGACCATATTTCAACCAATCAAGAGAAAACATGTGAGAAAAGCAGAACTTTCGTTAATTTTCCTAACGTAAAAAATAAATATGGGTCATTACTTTTGGTCTCTTTGCATACATAAAGTCTCCTACGATGCACATTTTTTCCATCGACACCAAGACTCTTTTCACACCGCATTCATTTGTTGCATGTATCACGAAAGCTGGATTGTATTCAGATTAGTATATAACAAGTAGATTTCCCCGACATTCTGTTTCTCCAATTTTACCTCATTCGGTTTCGTTTTTTTTTTGTTTTCGCAACGCGGTAATAATTTTCGCTTGAAAACGATGATTCAATCATTTCTTATCGACAAAAACAACTGACTCATGAATGGAAAAAACAAAACTTGAGTGAAAGCATCTCATTCGGTTCGCAAATACACTCCAAAAATTTAGTGAAGATTCTAATTTTATTTGAAATAAACTTGATTTCATTTGAATGATCTTCGACTGAATTTCAGCAGTTTCAGTTGCGCAGCTAATGTGTACAACGACTTATGGTCGAGTTAATGGGCACATTAAATTCTCATTCAATACATAAAAGATATTCTGAGAGCACAACTACCAAGACCGTTTGATAGTTTTAAAGATTCTTTCGTGTGATTGTGTGTCGTGTTTTAAGTCATTTGAAATTAGTGACGTCAGATCCTTTCAAATCTGCGGTTTTTTTGATGATGATACGTAGATCAAAACAGTATACTGACAAAAAAATCCAAAAGTTGATCTCGGGTTTCTTCGACGTGTATCATATTATTAAATGAATATTTTCAAAAAGAACTTTTTGACATCGAACAACTCACATTTTGTGAACATTCCGTAATACATGACAGCGGTTGATGCTTCTACATTATTTACTTGTTCAGCATGCCTCCAAGACATTCATCAAATAAAATGACACGTTACCTGCGGTCACTTGCTGTGTTGACTCAGCGCCATCGTCCAATTTATATTGTACATCATATTTCGGGGAAAAAACGTTCACTTATTTCTTTACGATTACATCGTCAACGATATTTATATTGGTAAAGAGCATATTGTGTCCCTATCGACAATCACATTCAAATAACACTCCAGACTCCTTTGGGAATAAATTAACAAAAAAAAACCTTTTCATTATTTGTGCGGATGGCGATTGATGAAGTCATCAACCCTTTGAGTTCAACATTGAGCTTATGTTTGTGAAAAATATTCAACCATCTCAAGACGATTAACCAAAAGGCATCTGCCGAACGGCTGGGCGTCGTCTGAGTAATACAATTTTTGTTCATGTACCGTATATACATAGTCATTAGCCTCTTTGCGTGAGTCATCCGAAAATTCCAAACGAAAAAAAAAACAACTCAAATTCAATCGATAATTCGCTCTGGTCGATTTTATTTCTCTCACGCAATGTTCTCTACTTGAATTACTCTACTTACGTACGAGAATTTTTGTTTTGCTTTTGGAATTTTCGGAAGTCTGAATAACAAAAAAACAATAATCCTTGCAAATTCCATTCAAAGAAAAAAAAAATATTTTAATGGATTTCATTGGAATTTGTGAATATAAGTCGCATTTGCCGTCACTGAAAAGATATGTTCAAATTTACCCATTTCATTGGTGATAACAATTGATAATAAAGTGGTAGCATTGCGCCAATTTCAATGGAAAATTTGAATACACATGACATTATGCAAATTGTGTCTTAATTCAACACGTGCCCACACGTCACATATGTTAATTCCACAAACCGATTAAAATAAATAGCAAAAGCGTTTGACTTATTCATGCCCATATATATTTTTTTAACCAAAAATCGTTTTCAATCACAGGTTTGGTACAAATTTGCATGCATGTTATAAAAATGTGGATCAAGTTTAGCCTACTACAAATCAGCTGTTTTTTTTTTCATCTTCAGGTTATGCGCGTACACAATTCGATTTTGTGCACAAGCAATACTAATGATGAATTGGATGTGTTTTTCTCCAACGTCGCAAATCGTTTTGGTTTTCACGTGGAATCCAAATACGAGGAAAGGAATTCAAAATATTGAATATTTGGTATTCGTCTTTTTTTATTCTAAATCACCGCCTTTGGGTGTTTAGTTTTGATGATCAATGATCTTGCATTCTTCAATTAAACTGACAGTGCACTCTAAATTTGTGTTGAATGTCGACACGAAAAACCAATCTAGATTCACATACGGCAACACCATTCTCAGTTACATTTTTTTTTATTCACCGCACACAGAGAAACGCACATGGCCGTAGTTTGAACTCACACACAAAATGCTACTCGGTGCTGTTTTTCGTCGTTGTGGTTAAAAATGAGATATTGACATACATATGAATAACAGCGAAGCGCATATGGTTCAACACTTATTTCGAGAAAAGTGCTTGCGTTGAAAATATACTTCTTTTGTTTGTGTGACCTGATTTTGTATATTTATTCTTTTTATATCTATCCCTCTCCGGTCTCCATGCATACATACATATACATTCTATTATTAAATATTATTTATTTAATTGATTGAAATTGTCTCAAACTATATATTGAAATAAGAATTCCAATTCAGACAAATGATTGCGATTGCAATGGTGGCGACATGAAATCCAATAAATCAGCTAAGACTGATAATGACGAATGTCAACATCTTCAAAATAGATTTGTTTACGATAGCAAAAACCACATTTATGACACAAAAATAGATGTGCAACAAAAATCAAAATCAAAGCAATCGTTTAATTTTAAATGCGTTGCTTGCTACAATTATATTTTTAAATAAATATCCAGTTAAATGATTCAAATCTATAGATTGTATTTTTGTGAAAAATTTATTTGTCTAAATTTATGTTTACTTGTTTATTTACAGGCTAAAAATAGAAACTTCGGGACAGTCCAGTCATACGCGAGGTGAATTTGACACGACCTTCTTTGCTGACTCGCGGAATTAAAAAAAAAAAAAACAAATTTCTTTGTGTTTGCCGCTGGCATGAGACGTTTCCAGCTGAAATAAATAAATGAACAATTAAAAGTGATCGAAATCCAATGACTTTTAAAAGTGCATATTTAAAAATTGAAAGGAGATAAACAAGAAAGGAAACAAGAAAAAAAAAACAAATTCGAATTAGTTTTCAACTCATTTCTAAAGACAATTTGAGTAAATAAATGAAATCTGGCTTTGCGAAGTGAATGAGAATCGGCGTAAAAACCAAAATAACAAAACGAAATTTAAAAACTGTGATTAAACTAGATACCTAATTGTCATACGCGCGACGATAAATGTATATGAGTGCAAGTGCATAAATTGAAGAAGAAAAGACTATAAATTCCATTTGAATTCAACAAGCAAACCAAAACCTCGTCAATTTCATTAAGCGCAGCATAGATATATATACATATATATATTCGAGTCAAAGTCTGTTTTGAGCTCGACCATTGTGTGTAACGATCCATTGAACTGATTAAGTAAATTTATCAAACGTAAAGCGAAAAATCCAAAACCTAGACAAAATGGAGCGCGAATCAAATCCAATGCAACCAATGTGCCGTTCTGGATGCGGTTTCTATGGTAATCCTGCCCAAGACGGTTTATGTTCTGTATGCTATAAAGTAAGTGTTCTCCATCATTCATTCAGTTGTGCCGTTTGTAAATTCTCATTGTTGTCTATGTAAAAAAGATTCGATAACGGGTATAGTCGAATATTTTCTATTTGCTATTAAATTGAGATCGATAGCCCATTTCATTCTTGAATTAAATGATTTTTTCAACAAACATTACTTTGAGTTTCATATAATTTATGAATAAAAATAATAATAATGTTGGAATATTTTTTTATTTATTAAAGGACTCACTTAGAAAGAAACAACAACCCCCCGTTAGTAGTACACCTGTTGTTTCAAGTCCGCAACAGCAAACACAACAAAATTTCAGTTCCCCTGCATCGGTCACTCACACAGCACAGCCAACAGTGCAGACTTTGCAACAACCACACATTGAAACCAACAAAGAAGTAAGTGTACACCATTGGTTTTTTCATTATCTTTTACTCTTCGATATTTTTCGACTTTTTTGCTAATAACATTCGGAATTTTATTTTTATTTAAATAATTAATAGAAACTACCTGAAGCTAGCGCAAGCGCAATTAGTGAAATAGCCGGAACTTCCATTAGCGATGAACAAGAGGACAAAGATGGTGACAAGGATTCAAAGAAAAAGAAAAACCGTTGTGGCATCTGCCGTAAGAAGGTTGGATTAACAGGTAAGTTATAACGTCGTATTTGGCACATATTTTGTATTCTTTTCAAAAATGTATCGTCATCATGTGATTTATGGCTGACAACCAATTTACAATCAATTTTCTATTACTCTTAGGTTTTCAATGCCGATGCGGTGGTCTTTATTGCGCCGTACATAGATACAGCGATGAACACCAATGTACGTACGACTATCGAGAACATGGTGCCCAGGAGATCCGTCGAAACAATCCTGTAGTTGTCGGAGAAAAAATTCAAAAGATTTGAACTCTTGTGCCATCTAATTAATAATTTTTATAACATATATTATTAATAATAAATCTAAAATACAAAAAAAAAATTCGAAAAAAAAACAAAACAAAATAAAACATTTAACTATGCAGATGAGGTAAAAATGTAAAAAAAAAATTGAAAAATTATTTGCAACAAAAATGTTATTTTAAATACCGTTGAAGAAAATTAAAGAAATGAAAAGCAAGCAAAAAATTACATCAAAAAAACACTAAAAAAACCAATCACTCTTGAACACTCTGTACACAAAAAGAACTATCGAAATGAAAAAAAAAAGGTTTAAACTAAATGCGAGAGATGTATGAGAGAGATTTTTACGCTGAAAAAAAAAATCACATACACCTACGCAATCGCAAGTTAAGAGTAACAATGATTGCAAAAATCTGAATAAAACACTAAATAAATTAGAATAGAGATTGAAAAAAATGAAGATAAATGATGAATATGATTGATATAAATGTTTGCATATATTAAAATCGATTGAAATAAGATGAAAACAAACGAGAGAGAAAACAAAAAATAAAACAAATAATTATAATTTATCATCATCTCAAATGTGTTACGAATGTTCAATGAAGGCTTACGTTTGGCTTAAAGAAATCCCGTACTTTCGTTGTACACTAACACAATCCCTGTACTATGAAAACCTCGTCGAAATTTTACTTCCACCGCCAATCCTAATCCATGGTTACTGCAGGTGATGTGCTTATCGTTCGACAAAACTACGGAATTTCTTCAATTTATGTATTCGACCACTTTACCGTATGTAGTTTTAATTATATTATACATGAAGAATAATATTAATAATAACTATTATGTATTAATGAAGACACAATACAAGGAACAGCAATGACAACAACCGGAACTAAACAATTTTTGGAGAATAGAAAAACAAAAATAAACAAATTGCTACACACGATCACACATTTAAGAGAAGAGAAAAACAAAAAGAAAAACCGAAACGCAAAGAAATAATTCTTCATATTGTAGGAAACACACACAAACACACAAAATTCAATTGGTTTTGAAGGAAATTTTTGTCAAAATAGAAATTTAAATTCGGAAGAATAGAAAGGCAAAGAAAAATTTATAAAACTTACACCGAAATTTTTAATTACAACACATAAAAGCACATCTAAAACCATGCAAGCCGAAACCAAAACAAATGAAAAAAACACACACAGCAATATGCTTATTTTCTCATTCTCTCTACCCACCCACCCCTCTCTCTCTCTCTCTATCGCTCGCTAAGCGCCAATTGATTCGAAATTCATTCAAAAAATCTCTTTCTCTGTTACAAAGCGTTTGTTCTGATGAAGTTCGTGTCTTTCTTTTTTTTGAGGAAAAAGAAAAGGAAAAGGTTTCGTTGCGGATCGTTACCATAGTTTTTCTCTTAAATTTCCATTTGAATAATTCTTCTTTTTTTTCGAATAATTTCTGCAAAATTGCTATTAATCAGGTATATGTACATAGAACCCTAGTCTGATTATCGCATATACACGCAACTCCTTTCTTTATGTGCGTGCGTGCGCGCGCTTGAAATCACGTTTGCTTTATGTATGGATATCAAAAAATATATTACAATGGAAATTCTAAATTTAAATGAAAAGCATAAATCCGACACCGACACCGACAAACAAACAATCAAGTAACATCACGATAGCGAATTTCATCTGACGCAAGAATAAAAAAAAAAGAAACGCACAGAATTCGTTCACGTTTCCATACCAAAGTGGCTGAAGAATTTAAAAAAAAACAAACAAAAATGATAAAAAAATGGATAGTTCAACTGGGCTATTTATTGTGAACAAAACAATACAAAACAATTACGAATTATTATTAAATAGATATTTTTTTCTGTCAAAAAGAAAAAAAAAACAAACACATATTTTGTTTGAAAAACAAACAATTGAAATTCAGAGATCTAAATTCAAATTTCTTCGGAGTACAGAAAGACAACAAATACCTACATTATAAATATATGATAAACGACTAGAATTAAATGATAAGAAGGAATCAATGCCATAATTATCGTTGCTTGTCGTGCGACGTGAAATAATTAGAAACTATTTTTGTTTTTGTTCTCCCCCCTTTTTTTGTCTCACAACCAATGCAAGAGAACCGATATCCACGGTATTTCCCTTCGCACGTCGGCAACGATAAGGAGGAAACATATAAGAAAAGAGAATAAAAAAAAGTAATTCCTATATTAGTTTTAAAATGTAAGATTTTTGGCGGATTTAACCATTCAATTTTCAATTTAATCATTTCTATTATGTTCTTTTTGTTGTGCATCAGTTTTCTTCTCGTTCATTATTCAAAATAATTGCGTTTTCCTTTCTTTTTTCTTCAAACGTAATTTTTGCTAAAATTAGGGATTTCACACATTTGTGCTTCATACGTTTTCTTTTTCCTATTTTAATCGTACTCGCTTTCGAATCGAAGTGTTTTTTGGTTCAAATTGTATTTTTTGGCAACGCTGATAACAACAAAAAAAAAATCGAAAAACCATATACCCAAGCTTATTGGACTTGATTAGATTTTGACTATTTTTTGCTTTTCTTATTTCACTAAACTTTAGATTTTGATGGACGCACATTGACGCGTAAACACGAAACACGTTCTAAGAAGTATATAAACAACAAACTATGCAATATTACGTTTTAATTTAAAGTTGTATTTTTTCCATTTTTGTTTTTTCGTATGTGAAGAGAGATGATAAACAAAAACTCCAAGAATTCAATAGCTAAACATGAACAAAAATGGAATCAATTTCATTGTAATTGTTTTTTTGCAATTAAATACCCAAAACACGTATGTATCTTTGTTACTAGTTATAATCATCACACGGGGCGTGAGGCAAAAAATTAAACGAAGAATATTAATAAAAAAAAATCAAAATAAACCAACCAATATGTAGTTTTTTCCCCCCACAAAAGAGCAAACCAATTCTTGTAACTAAAATTTTCTGTTTCTTGTCATTTAGGACTCTGCCCAATTCTCATATTTCAATTTAGTCTATACAAATACAAATATTTTACCTTCAAGACATGCGACACACACACACACACACTCACAGACACATACACAAGATAAATCGAATGAATCAGATTATGATTACGAGTTTAATTATTAAAAAAAGAGAAATCATTATCATTTTATTCGTTTAGACTTAGGGCTTAAATTTAAAATATAACTATGTGTATTATAGGGTTGATGATTATTTTTTTGTTCTACTCAATATATTTTTTTTTCTTGGTTGTTTGAATTGAATTAATTAGTGAGCAAATCAATAAAATTGAAGAAAAAAGCTGATAAAAATGCTAAAAAAATATTGATATAAATTTATTGAATAAAAACATATAAATTCATTGAGTTTTGTTTTCATTACTGTAGTCTCAAATATATGTTCTTCAAAATTCTATTTTTTTTAACACAAGTATTTTTTTTCAATAACAGTCACAAATTAATTTCGTTACTTTGGAATTTATTCTGAATAAAAAATTCAATATTTTGTCATAGATTTTCTTTTAAAAAATAAGGCAATCCGCAACGCCAATTATAAATTGTGTCTTATGATTTCGGAATGAATCTTATTATATTATTTTATTTTCGTTTAAATTATTATTGGTAATTACAATATCCATCATAATAAAAAAACATAATAGTCTGCAGTTTTCAACAAAATTACCGAAATCAAAGGAATTAAATAAATCGATATTTGAAGATAGTAGTTCTGAGTTGGATTTTTCTTGAAAAAAATATTTATTTTCAAGAAGAATTTTAATATTGCGTTGTCCTAGAATTTTCATTCAATGATTGCGGCGAAAAGCTCGCACAAACACATGACTTAGTTCAGCCCTTCAACTAAAGATGTCGTTGTTTTTTATATATCACAACTTCACACGTATTGTAGTAGATATACAGTTTATGTGATATTTTTTGAATAGAAATAAATGAATAGGTAGACTTTTTTCGATATTTCACCCTCTCAGTTTATTGAAAATTATTAATTTTCATTTCGATTAGTTGTTTCGATTCATTAAAAAAAAATACAGAAAAAAAAGTGCCAAAGGTAAGATACAAAAAAATACAAAAAGTTGCCAAACAAGTTTAGTTTGTTTGCTTTTTGTTTTCTTGATCACTTTTGTTAAACGTCAATACACTGAATTTAGAACGTATGTCAATGGTGATTGACAAAATTGACAAATGATGATGTTTATAATGGGTTAGCTCGGCTAACTTAGCTGAACAGCGAACACAAAAGCGATAAAATAAAAATGGCAAAATCTGAAGAGAAGAAGATCGCGATAAAGAAAGATCAGGCGTGACAAGTTAGCATGTGTATTTCAAGTGGTCGAAAAATAAAACGAATACTTAGGCCTTTCTGTGTGGGTTGTTATTCTGGTGTAAAGGGATTGTTGAATGCCGAATAATAAATGTAAAAAATGTAGTCCTTTCTAAATGAAAACAAGAGCAGGTAATTCTCCACGTGCGTCCTATCTTCACGACGTAAAATAGTCCATAAAAAAGCAAATCTCGTCGTAATCAGTATGTTTCTTCAAATAACATTTACATTTTTACCATTATATCCACATTATGACTGATCAATATCAAAAACGTCATTTTGTTTTGGTTAATTTTTCAATAGAAAAGTTTTGCAATTTCTTCCACCTTGTGTGCGCATTGTTTTTTCTTTCGATGGACTTGAAATCTCACGTGGACTATATCGATGCAAATCACTAGAAGATAATAAAAAAAATCATAGAATTTCAACTAAATATTTTCCAAACAAAGGAGAGGCAATTGACAAGAGTATTATTCAGATGGCATATCGATCACTCGACGGTTTTGGCAACATGAAAACTAAACGATTCAATGGAAACAGATGCAAATTAAAGTAAAAACAATGCTTGATAGTATTTTTTTTTCTCGGTTGAAGTCGATAAATGGTTCGGCAAAAGTGCTGTTGATATGTAAATCTCGGTTTGTATACAAATCGTCATGTGTGAGTTCTGTAGTATTCGTATCTCCTTTAGCGCGGTCCTTTTCCTTTTCTCATAACGCGTTGAACTACATTTCATTTGACTATCAATTTCGCATGTGTGTAAACTTAAAATGGGGAATTTACATACAATGGTTAGTTTTGAGGAATATACAAATGTACAGTATTTGATGTAAGATCAACGTCCCTTTGCATTACCTATAGTCATCGTAGATGTACCAGCATTGTATATTGATTTCTTTTCCTGGAAAAATCAATTTGAATAGGATTCTGCTTGAATTGTTGTGGGCCTCTTTTTTTTTACTATAATGTGAATCCATATGATGTACACATTTCATTCTATCCGGTGGCTTCAAATACTTTGCATACGCAATGCGGTGCACAAAAGAAAGACTGCAGATACCAGCGAACTGATATAATATTTTTGATTGCATTACCATCAATCGCGATCAACTGATTCTTCTGGGCAAGGCCATTAGCCTGATTTACCTGATTTCATAAATAAACAAAATCGCACAATCAGTTTGCCGACATATTGTGCCATACACGCAGATAATATTGTCTTCGATGTGCTTTTGTGGCTTTTTTTTTGTTTCGTATTTAGTTTTTCTTCTTCTATGGATAGGAGATAATCAAGCGAATGGAAGTGGGCATTTACGAAGTGTTTCGGCTTCAATAAATGAAGAAAAGTCGGTATGTTTTGTCAACCATTTCTACCATACAGCTTTTCTGAAAGAATTATCTGTGATCAACAACATGCTGCGTCTACAATTTTAATGAATGCAAAACTTCAAGGGAACAGGACAACCACAACGAAGTCGCGACTACGAAACTATTACACGACCATTTTTCTCACGATCATAAGCTTGCTGAAAGTAATGAATTGCCTCCTTATTGATTCCGCTTTGATTTTCCGACTCTCGGTGACATTTGGTGACAACCATAGATAAACGTACGTTTTTTTATTCAATTCACCGCCAAACAATCAAGTCAGCAAACTGAACGATACATTGAAACATTCGATTTACCTATCCACACACACACGCGCGCTTCAAGACGACTGCACTGCATGCGTGACTGAAGGAGGAGTTTTTTTTAATCAGCAAAACGATAAATAGAAATTATAAATGGAGATCAATTGGAGATATATGCAATTAGCAAAACAACAAACCCACAATGCAACAAAGAAAATACTTCATCAAATAATCCCGTGTGTAAAAATATTTTGGCCAATCTGGGACGTTTTTACTATCTATATGTGATTGTTTTCAATAAAATAAGACGCTTATAGTCAGCTTTGCATTCGGACGATCAACGTCACAAAATAGGCGACTATGAAAGCCAGTTATAGTCGAATCAATTCATTTATACTTGACTGAGTCACATTTTTGCACACGGGATCACGTTAATTATGGTAATTTTTTTCGCCATTTTCTTATGAGTTTGATGTGAATGTTCACGTTTCATTAGGTGGTTAAATATCACTAGTACATTTGACTGCAAATCCCATTTGCCACTGGCACATTTTGTGTGGTCAAATGGGACTGATCCAAAAGACGTTAGCATATTGTTTACATTTAACAATTATGAAATTGAATTTCCGATATTTAAGCAGATAAGAGAATCAAAAGCGTATTCCAATCAATTTCATTGCTATTTCTCCCTGTTTCGCATATGTTCTGGTTTTACTTTGGCTTTACAACAAACTCGTGATGTATGCTTGCTTGTTTTACTAATTAGTCAGCAGCACTGTGGTTGTGGTATTTTATTCGTACCGAATAGGCACCAATATCGAGGCATGGATTAATTATTTGTGCACGTCGTTTAAATATTACTAATTTTCATGTGATATTTTGTTCAAGAACATTCCAATCGCCTTAATTGAATCCGACATACTTAGTTCTATTCGCTTGGTAATTTTGCATTTAATGGCCGTTTTTTAAATGTTAACAACTATTCTATCTTTTGCGTGGGTGGATTTTGCAACATTTTCTAGCTTTCATTATCTTCTATGAAAAATGTAACCACAACTGGGATGTGCTTTCGATCGATTAAAAACTAACTCTGAAAATTGCTAGGGCAATTGGTACAGCTACATTGCTAACGACTAGAATATATTTCGTCAAAAAATCACTCATTTATTTAGTAAATATCATTAAAAATTTAAAAATCGTCTGATGAGTTCAATTGAACAAAATACACCCAACGTTCAAAAAACTCAAAAATTTTCAAAAATTGTCAAAAAACATTGAAAATTATAAAAACGCTTTTAAAGTTAAAAATGTTATTGAAAATTCAGATTCTTTGTATATAGAAGACTCCCTATTGAACTCATTGAAGATTGAAAGCTATTTGATAATGTTTTCTTTTTCAACAATTATGGAAAAGACAAAAGTGTCACTTTTCGAAAGTTCAGACTTTGTGTCTCCATTGAAAATCTCTTCACAACAAGGGACAAGTGCACTTTCAAAGTTCTATAAGTTCCAGTGGAATTATTCCACTATTGGTGGCGAGTTTACTGGATAATAATGAGCATTAGATTGATTATACTAATTAACAATTTGAAGGCTAGGTTAATCAAAAAAAACTCTTTGTTTTTTTAAATGTTCACAATCACAATGATTTTACCCTTAGTCGTTGTGGTTGGGCTTGAAAATTTTTCCTAGAAATTTCCTACGCTAGGTGTATCAAATCCATTTTCTGCATCAATTATAAATATAAAAAACTGAATAGAACGAATCGATTTTATCAAATTTCTGCAAAAAAACGCACATTCATCCGTTATTCTTATGAGTGTTAAAAGGAAAACATGAATTATTTGCTACAAAGCATTGTCCAATTGGTCGTTGTGTTCCTGTGATTAAAATGCGCGTATTGCCAATCAACGCGGAGAAAAAATTCAAATACAAACAACCTCATGTCTGCGGCATCTTTTGAAATCATATTGAATAATTTACTTCGGTTTATGTGCCGCTGACAAAGCCATTGTTGAAAGTATCTGTTGAAAATTTTGTATTGAAAGCAAACCGTATAAATTCGCTGTGACTTGTAATTTATAATCAAGTTGTTTTATTGAGTATGCAGCAGCGCAAAAAGAACCGAAGTAAACACACATAGCAGAGCAAATGATATTAGTTGTTTAAAATGCTTCGATCTTGACACTTTTCAAATTGAAACGCTTACCTCTTTTTGGATATAATACATGGCGTCAGGTAATTGCAAATAAAAAATACAAAAATACAAAGAAAGATTTGTAATTTAGACGGTGGTTGGCTAAGCAATATTTATTGTTGAAATATTCAACCGGATACTCGAAATGCGAAGTGAAACTTTGAAATTTTTGAAGTAGATTTGTTCATTCCTTCAAACTAAATGGCATTTAAATATGTTTATTAACATACAATAAATTATTAAAGTTCATTGTTGATAAAGCAAAGAAACGGAGGGGGAGAAGGAACCATCTGCAAAAAATGGAAAATATATTAAGTTACGGAAAATGGTGAATGTGTATTAACGAATGCCGCGCCATTGTATTGTGGCGGTGCATAAATAAGAAAAATGAAATGCTTTTTCTTCCAAAATTAGATTGCATGCAATTGAATCTAGTAAAAATTTCATTTGGTCTTGTATTATCCACGTCACTGAGCTCATTTACTTTGCATTTATGATAATAAACCAATTCTTCTCTTTCTCCTTCTCTCATTTCGTTTACTTCATCTTTTTTGTGCGATTTTTCACAATTGCATTCGATAATATTTGTGCTTCGTTTACTATTTTCCAAATGGGCAAAAGAACATTTGTCGGCAAAACAATTGAAAGAAACGCTTGCACCGCATCGCGCCATTTTGAAATTACAAATAAAAATTTATTTTATTCGGTGAATGACACACGTCAACTAGATGCAGTCGATTTATTGTACGGTGCTCTTGTGTGTTGTTTGTTATTGTTAGTTCGTGTTTTTTTTTCGCGCGCGCGACGTTCGCAAAATGACATGACTCCGCCCGTCCGTTCGCTTCATACGAAAAACAATTTTCTTGATTTTTGGTTTATATTTATTGTGTACGTTCCACTCCTGTTCCATCTTCTCACCATCGTATGGATATTTTATTTCTCGTCATAGGCTCCTTAAAAACTGAAGCGACACAACGAACAAACTCAGTCTACAATTGAAGACTTTTACGATAAAAACAATGATGACAATGGCACCGAGTCACACAGAAAAGAACCGAAACCGATCAACCATATCTGACAAAGGACGGCCGTTCTTTAAGTCGTTTCTGTCGTTGAAAGCTTCGTTTCATTGAATTCAAATCGCAATTAATCTTTCTTGTTCGCTTGAATTCTGAGGCGCATGCATGCAAATGCTAGAATCTGAATTACGTTATTAGTAATTCATTCGCTTTATTTTTGGTTTTTTTATGCATCAAGCATTGCATTTTTTTTCTGTTCGTTTCGTAGGTTTGCATATGCCAAAGAGTGCTCAATATCAGAGTGCGGTTGAGGTACGATATTTTTTTGCATTGATCGGCTTGCAACATAATCGCCAAGATAAAAAGCCACATCGAACTTTACCGCCATGTGTGCATTTACATACAAGTGCATTGTTCTTTTTGTCGGCTAACTTTCGTTGAATAACGTTGAAATGTTAGATTGGTTTACAATTTTGTGTGCTCAAGTGATCACATGAGAATTGATTTAAATAGAACCATTTTCATTTTTCAACATCGTTTCGACGAATATAAATATGTTATGTCATTTCTAAAAGTGATATGAACAATTATTATCATCTATTGTGTGTATATTGAGTTATGATCAACAAGTTCAAGTCATTTGATCAGCGTGCATATTTTGTGTAAGGTAAAAAATTACCACGCCCTTTGACATCATTGTCGAGTTACAACCAATCAAATATTCGCCATGTTGTGCAGGCGTTACCTATCCATCCATCAAGCTCATGAATGACTGACAACAATCAAAAGTTCCGCTATTTCCCGTTACGAGCGCAACTCTCATACTTCCAATTTCAATTCGATTTGGATCATTTTGAGCGATTTCAACGAGTCACAAATCGAAAATCACCCGCAGAACAGAACACAACAAACAAATAACAACAACAACAACAAAAGTAACGAAATTAAATTCAACGATTCGTAAACGATCGACTAAGTTGTAAGTGAATGAAATAAATAAAATAGTTCGTGGAACGGAGATATCATTGCAACTGCTTTGATCTTCGTTGACGGCATAGATTTTGGCGATCCGAGCGATTAAATATAAAGTGGTGTGCGGCGGTGCCAAACAGCGAATGATGCGAAAACAAAAGGAAAACTTAACATTGATTTGGAATGTTGCATTGAAATTGTGCCCCTTCTGTTTAAATTGACAATTATGTTCGAATGACAATATAAATTTATTATCAACTTTCAACTCACTCGTCGCAATCTTGTTTGCATTGCGCTTCGCTTGTTTTTTTTTCTCGTTGCTCTTTTTTCGTATACTGTTTTGTAGCATTCTGTCAACATTGCCGACAATTGTTGTTCAAAGCGTTTGTGACTCTTGGCCGGCGATGGCAACAACAAAACAATAACAAGCATATGAGTTGATTTTGCATTTGGTCCATGTGTGTGTGTGTGTGTTTTCACTTGAACGGACATTATTATTATCCCTTTGAAACTTCCCAACTAGACCATCAATAGCATACATTTGCAAATTGAATTCAAAATCTCCAAAATATGAGCTTCGAATCGCCGCCAATGCTTGAAGATACAATTTTTTGAAATCGTCTTTTGTGGTTTATGTGCTGATTATTTCTGTTTTCATTTGATTTGGAAATATTCTCGTTACGCTATGCCTGTTGATTTGTGAATATCTTTTGTGTGAATGCGACTGAGCGTTAATTTCATGCGATGCGTTACAAATTTCGAAATCCAAAACGAACCATATTGATAAGCTTCTTCTATTTGATTATGCTTGATGTTACGACAATGCAACCAGTTTCATGAATGCAAACGAATAACAATCGAAAAGTTCCAGAGATACACGAACAAACAGCGAAAAAGAGTCAGAGGACGGGAGAAAAGTGTGGTACGGAATGAGTGTTTGCAATTGTGATGGATATAAAAGTCATCATTTGCGAGAAATGTGTATATAAAAAAAGCATGATGCAAAGACAATTTGAGAACGAGGAACAGACATTACAAACTCACAGGTGGGAACAGCACATCATCGTGCAGAAAAATGGCACTATCCAAGCAAAAGATAAAAAAAAAATCGTCCGTTTACACGGAAATTGTGTGAGGATTATGTTTTACAAAAATTCCGCCTCTGAAATATAACAGCTTGAATTCGAATTGGAATTGTAAAGTTGGGCATGAACGACCGACCAGATGAGTATAAAGGAGATCGTGGCCTTTACTAAAAAAATAGCGGCCTGTATCGACGGCGATGAGGAAAGTGGCAACCTTCAACATTACGAGAATAAAACAGAGAGCAATTGAAAGAGTGAGAGAGAGAAGAAGAGAAAAATGCACGCACAAGATACAAGACACAACCAAAATTAAGAGAGAGGGATGGTGCAGAAATGGAAATATACTGGCAAAATCGAATAAACACGAATCAAACGCAAATAGAAGAAACAGAGATGGAGGGATTGAGAAACAGAGAAACAGAGACGGAGAGCGTCAAACTGTCAGTCAAACTAACTGACAGTTTCAAACGTAGGTATAAAATGTTATACGGAAAATTAAAGTAGAATTGTATCTAATAAAGCGGTTAAGCGATGTATTTGTGTATTTTTGTCGGTATAATATATATTATACAGAGAAATCGAGGCGAATCGAGAATCTGTACCGAAAATAATCGGCGGCAGCAGCGAAACCGAATTGAAAACGGCACAATATGTATGAATTACACTTGAGTTATTCAATGCAATACGTGTTTTTTTCTATTCATCAACTGAAGACTTCATGGAGATTGGCTACATGCATGCTTGTCGTACATTCTTTTTCTCTCTCTCTATCTCCTTCACTCACTCTCTCGATTATTGCTATTATTCGGAGCTGTTCTTCATGAAATTAGAACACAGGCGATTCGATTGATTCTGTTGATTCTGTGTTTATTCACAGGGAAACCCTCTCGTTAGCTCTCGTGGTGTGAACGTTTTTCATCCGCCGAGTCACATCTGATGGTGTTGAATACGATCCGGGATATGACATACCATTGAAGACTTTCTAATTAGATATAGTAGTTGGCTATTCCATTGAACCGATTAAAAAAAAACAAGAGAGAAAAAACTATTTCTAATAATATGTTATTAAAGTGTTCTGTATGTGCATGTGTGAGTTGTGTGTGTGTGTGTGTGTGTCGGGCTTAGGTTTGCCTCGATTTCTGTTTGCATTCAAAACGCGACGTTTTTATGCGATTATCACAGATATCATTTCTGGATTCATTGTTAATTTTCTATGGCATTTTGTTTGTTTGTTTTTTTTTCTCTTCGTCTCTCGTTCCCTTTTCGTCTTTTTCATCTGATCATTATGACGATTATTGTGTATGTGCTCTTTTCAATTTTCCTCGTTGGCAGTGTGCTGCGTTTTTCATACGTAGCCAATTCAATGTGTGTTGTTCAACCAACTTTATGAATAGAATAACGATTAATTTAGGTACTTCAACGCCGAGAAAATCCACATGAAGTGCATTCAACAGCAAAAAAATACAATGAATATTGACTTTTATTTAAAAACGAAGAAATGAAACCGTAATGGTTTTCATTCAAATAAATGCTTTAATGGAATTTAATTTAAGGTAAAATCAGATTTGGTTGGCAATGACAAAAAAAAACGAAGAAGAAGAAGCAAGATGATCCCTCTGGTTGGTGTTTTGTTACAGAATCCAGTGTTCAAAGTGCAATAAATAAAATTCATTTGCTGAATAATGTACGCGTTTTTGTCCATTTTAATTGAAAATTCATTAATTCGGTGACGACCATAAAATGAAATTTTTTGAATTAGATATCGTATAAAGTGATATAAGTCTATGCATGACAACGACGAAAAAGAGTTAATTGCACAACGGTCATAAATGTAATTTCAGAGAAATATCAGTGCACACCATTTTCATGTCAAGCAAGCGCTAAAAGAACGGTTCAAAAAAAGAAACACCAACAAGCCTGATGACAATCATATTAGTATGAAAAGAAAAAAGGCGATGACTAATGATGTCACCTAGAAGCAGTATCGAAATAGACGCGCCAAAAATTTTGCCAACTTTATGTGCCATCTCGTTGTTGTATGTTTATATTTTCTCAAATATTTTAAGCGAACGTGTGTTAATGAACACTTTAAATTGAATATTCTTGGCATCTTAGACAAAGTTTTATCATTGAGTATATGGAGTTATTTTGCCGCTATACTTACTCATGCTCTATTGTTGGTTTTTTTTTTTCTGTTTTGGAATCTCTTAATCCATATACTGTACATTTTGATTTATGGTCATCATTAAAGTCGTGTATCGTTTAGTTGCCGCTTTGAATGTTTGTTGCTGTTTTTTTTAATGTCTTGTTCTCTCTTAATTTTTATCGTCAACGACATTTGTGTGTTAAGCGATTTAAGCTAATCTGGTGCGCACGTCAGTGAAAATAAACACACGCATCACATGAAAAATAACTAATTTGAATAAATTTTTATGAAGCAAAAATAGTTGTAACAGTACAGAAAGTGTTTCCATGTGGATGGACTTTGAAACTTTAATCGTCCATTTAAATTGTAAATTTTTGTTTTTGTTTCTTTTTTTTGCACATTGTCTATGAGAATTCCTTGGAATTGCTTTTGATGCCGCCCATTCTAAGCTCACTTGTTTATCTGCATCTGTGCGAAGGAGGCCAAACAAATTGAAGCTCATAATACCAAGGAAAATAAACCTAAGATGAAGAGAACAAAAAATTCCATTAAAGATTTAAAGCAACTCGATGGGTTTAGTTATTTTTTTTTTTTTTTTTGTTTTTCTTGGTGTTTTTATTTTCCTCATTTAAACTTTGTGGCTTATATCGCTGTTTTACTGTCTTTATTTCATATTTATTTGCTTAAAAAAAATTCGGAGTACAATGATTAATAAATTTCACTCGTTCAGCTACCGTTTGACAAACACTGTCATATTGTTGTGTACACTTTATTGTACGAATGAAATTATAATATTCCGTAATATAACCTCGAAAAGTTAAACAATGGAACTTTTCATTCAATTCATTGTGTGTTGTCGTCGATTTAGTTTTTAAACATATCTTTCTGATTGGGTCGAATGGGCGAAGAAAACACAATATGCACTTTTTAAAAGTAATATTCGTTTACCTTATTTGAGCCGATTTTTGAAATCGAAAATACTTTAGTGGCGGTTGTGTTTATTAGTTTTACTGAATATCGAATTGATGTGCTGCTGCTGCTGCCTACCATTTATGTTCAGATTGATAAATTTTGTAGCACATAATTAATCACAATTTGTGCGATAAATTAGTTAATTTATTTTCAATGTTCGAAAATGTGTGTGTGTGTGTGTGTGTGTGTGTGTGCATACGTCTGCCTGGCAATGTGACGTGGTCTGGTTTTAAAAAAAATCAGTTTTTAATATTTCGAAAATTGTGTCCATAATATGAATGACAATCACCAAATTGCGGATGTTTATCAGCGATTTCGATTTAGAGTTAATTTTGTGATTGCGTTAATTTCTCTCCAATATGTATGTATTATTTTTTTTTCCTCGCTGCTCAACTTTTTACTAATATACTGTGCTACATCGATACTACAATATCTATGGGTATTGTCGGATCAACGTAAAAAGGGTAAGCACAACAACAACAACAAAAATATGCACGAAAGAAGAAAAATGAAGCGATGGTCAAATCTGAAAATGGAAAAAATTGAAAAATTGTATTTGCGCGAATGTATTATCATTTTAATGGGTTGAAACGAGGCAACCAATCGCAATAAAACACGGGCTGCCATACAATCATCATGAAAAATGACATGCATAATAATTAAATTAACATTTTGAATTACGTGTATGGACATTTGTTCAACAAATGTTAAGTGATAATTAACAAATTAATATAATTTGAATGAAATCAAGCGAATGTGATGCATAAAAAAGGGCATACGCTATACATTATATTGTCACAGAGCGCATCGACGAAGAGAATGGAATCGAAATTTAAGTGGTTATTCTGCCACAACTTTCAATATTGTTTTTTTTTTTCGGTTTTCGTAAAACAAAAGTTAGCATGATTTGTTGTGTGCCTTGAAATTTTGAATCGAAAATATCTTTAAACTCGAAAGATTGATTTAAAAAAAATATGCAAACAGTGAAATGTGTTTAAAATACAGCATTTCTCTTTTTTCATATTGGATTTCGATTGATTACAATTTTGTAAATGAGTTTGCCAATCTATCAAATCTGCTTGATGGTTTCAATTGAATCGATTTTCCAAATATAGTCCATACAATTTACAGGTAAAAATTAAGTGATAAAGCTTACTGCATTTGATCGATTTCAATTTATTTTCTAAATGTAACAATTGCTTAAAAAAATATTTATGCAGCAAAACAATCTTAATGGATCAACGGATCATAATCAAAACATTTGAGCCAACCTGTTAGGCCGAGTTTTTGTTCGATAGATCTATTATTCCTCAGTATGAGGTGAAATTGTCGTGTGACGATTACATCAAGGGAAACAGAATATAAATTTCAAAATAGAATTGAAATCGTTTCGTAGAAATAATAGATAAAACAATATTTTCACACAGTCAATGAAATGCATGCTAAGTGCAATGCTTTCAAATATTGACCACATCGAGTTTATGCTTGAATTATATGATAAATAGAATAGAACGAAAGACTAATTGAAATCATTTTAGAAGAAACGAAAAGCAACGAGATAGAAAGAAAAGATAACCTTACTTCATCAAGATTAAAGTATCCAAATACAACGTATAAGGGTATTTTGACCTTTTTTTTATAAAACCAGAGTTGAAAATTTCCGTCTCAATTCAAAGTCAAATTTTATGAACAAAATTGTATAATTAAATGACAGCCAGTTTTAATTGTGCTCAATTGATCTTTCTTTCAAAATGACATCATTCGAAATAAAAAGTAACCACAAATTGTGATTGTAACACAAATGGGCGGTAGTGGATTTTTGTCGTAAGATTAAGAGGTTCAAGTCCAAATTTACATTAAAAGTTGCCATTTTAAATAACTCTTCTGATCAACAGTTTTCATTGAAAAACGTCCAAGAAAAACAATTTTAAAGTGAAAGTACTTGCAATGCCTATAAGTTAATAGTTTGATATTTTACAACATTCCACAGAATATTCTTGAAATTGATTCTGGTTAAAGAAGAGCTAAGGCCGAATTTGAATGGTGTGCCCTTATACAGTGTAAAAGACACAGATTTCATAAAACGATTGAATAGTTTTGAGACATTCAAAAAGACTTAAAAAAATTCAAAGAGAACCACAACCTACCCACAAAAAACGCTGAGTTAAAAAAAAAAAACGAAACGAACATCAAATGGAATTTAATTTTCCAATGAGCTTATGGCAGGTACAGTATTCATCCTAATAGTTTAATATACACACCGTTCTCGGCGGTGTATAATTTTTATGGTGTCATGCATGCTCACCCAATGAATAGCCGATAGTGGTAAAAAATTTATGTGATTGATATGACGTTTAGATTGTGTTTGAATCTTTTTTTTTTTTGCTTTTGTTCGCTTTCTTGTTTTCTTTGGAACTATTTGTCTGTATATGTTCTTTTTTTTTCTTCTTCATCTTTTTCGGTGTTTGTCTCGTTGTTCGTCTTTATCCTTCGAATTGGTTGCCTTGATTTCGATTTCGGCAGCATAACCGATTTAACAGACATATTATGTATTTTTATTAAACTCCAACAACTGTTTGATAGTTATATGGATGACGTATCGCGCACTAAATAAATTTTGTCTAAATGCTTCATTATGTTCGCGCATTCAGTGGCTTTTGACAAGATCATAAAGAATTTATGGAATTTCACTTTTCATTCTTCTTCTGGGTGTTTTGTTTCATTTTTATTTTCCATCGAGTTTTGTCGGTTTTTATATCGCATACGAATGTGAACACTAATTTTTATTTAGACAAACAACCGAAAATGCACAAGAAAAAAGAAATAAACTTTAATTTGATGATAATAACATTTCAATCTTTATAGTTGTGTGAAATCACATTTATGGTCGCTTATTTCTTCACATAAAATAGATGTCATTCTGTCACATGTCACATTTCGATTACAAAATTCTTCTAACAAACTTTACGAACCGTACGATTTAGCAAGACGATTTGCATTGCACTACGATTTAAATAGAGTAAAATCGAATATTTCTGATGAAAAAAGTGTGAGTGAATGTACGAATGTGTACAAGTTTCATGGTGAAGTTGATTTAATTTTAATATAGACACACCTGATTGGTTCCATTCTTCACTTTTAGTGCAGTTTTTGTTTATTGGCTCGTTGTTAATATTTATTTATTTATTTCTCCTCATATGAGACGTTGATGCTACTGCGGAAGGGTGCAATCATTGGACAATGTTCTACATGCGCATATAAATGTCACATCTTGACGTGTGTGTGTCACACATCACTGACATGCTGGCAATAATCCACATGCTTTGAATTGCATTATGTTTGTATAAATTTCACAGTATTATGAACGAGTGAATCAAATCACCCTTTATTACAAACAAAAAATGCCATCGGAGCACAAAATTATTGTACACGTCTTCTTGGGCACACGTCCTGCACTTTCATCTTTAGCACCAAATTATTCAAATCAAATTTTGGAAGTGGAAATGTTCGATTAAATTGCATTGAATTGTTTTGAATTCATCCGAATTGATTTATAAACGAACTTCTGTAATGATAATGAGTTGAAGTAGAAAAAAACGTCGATTTTTTTTTATTGAATCATAACTAGAAAGAGAAAAAATGTACATGTTTCAAACCAATTGGTTCTGATTTATTTCAAATTCAGAGCGGCCGCAAGCATAAATCAACTCTGCCTGATTCAATGTCAAATTTTTGATTACCTGTCATATAATCATCATTTGGATTACTTAAATTTCTTGATGTATGCCGAATCCAAAATCGAATTGACACGCAGAACTTAACAGCGAACACAAAAGAGAAAAGCATCAATAAAACAAAAATATGAAATCATAGTATTTGAATATATCAACAGCCGGTTGGTCCACCAATTACCAGAGAAACCAACCAGAAAAGAGCATCGTTTTTCATATATAAATTGAGTCGGAGAAAAGATGAAAAGTGGCTATTGGCTGTGCCAAGCTAATAGCATAACAACATTTTTAATCAACTAATTTTATCGATTTGTGTGCACCCTCTCTCTCGCTCTCCCCCAGTCGCAGGGAGAAAACTTTGATCTTTTATCGGTGATCTTTCCAAGCATTGCATTCAAGCAACGACCCGACCGACTATTTCCTCCGCAACCATCTGTCACATAATCATGTTTCGTTTGATTCATATGACACAGTCTCTTTTTGCACACAAGTACGGTGCAATAATTTGTAATATCTAGATGGATTTCACATTCAATCTGACATCAATTCAAATCTCACCATCACCACTGGGCGCATTACGAAAATAACAATCACACGATGAATTTTTGGTGTGATTTTATTTCGGCCATTTGATTATCGTAAAAGTGGCTATGACATCGACCGCATTCATTTCGTTTTTTGTTTCTCACACATGTTGACTGCTATCTCGGTTCCGAAATTGAAACAAAAACCAAAACAAAAAAAAAATTTGTACAAATTAAATGACATAACTTTGAAAGTGAACGAAATAAATTTCAAACATTTGAAATGATCATAAAATATTTTTCTCAGGTGATGTACGGTAGTCGGTCGACTGGTTAGTTTGTTGTTAAAAAGTTGTACTTCTATCTTAAGCATTCTGCGGTTAAGGCAATTTTAGCTTTGAATTGGTTGGTGACAATAAGGAAAGTCATTACGATACACTGGTTTGTAAAGTTGTAAAGCATGCATACTGCACAGTGTGTGCGCGCAAGGACAGCAAATTGCAAACACAAACGCATTCGACACAACCACATTGCATAGATTCTGTAAAGCAGAGAAACGAATTTATAATATGTGACCACCAAAGCGAGTATCGTTCATACCTGCAACATGACAACAATTATAACTGCTGGATAATAATAAAAAATAAGCCAGCAAAACCAAGTTGTTTGTAATATGTCAAGTTTGCACTATGAATCCCGTGTTATTCGTCTGCTACAAGTGAAGATATACCAGAACGTAAACGAGCAAACTTGGACAAAAAAAAAATATAAATATTATTCGCTCACAAGAGATAAATTTTAAATGGAGATCCATATGCGCAATAAGAGACGAACGTTGTTGTGATGCCCAAAAAATTACCACAAACGAGTGGGAAACGAACAAGATTTAATAATGAAAAAAATGTACGGCACAAAAAAAAAATGTTTATATTATGGAGGTCCTTTCGATTGATCGCGATAACCGTTAGGGGTCTTTTAAAATCGTTGGGTCACATCTGAAATACATATATATTATTATATTCTTTTTTTCATATTTCTTTCGTACTTTTCTCTGCTGTATCTCATTTGCACTTTTTTTTTTGCAAACGAGAAAAAAGAAGGTCGATAAATTCAATTATTTATTGCATTTTGATTTTTAGGCAATCATCATGGCGAATGAAGTGTGTGCACTCGATTGGATTTTTTTTGTTTGCAATATCCGTACATGGAATTCAGTATAAAATGCTTATATTTATTTTCTCTTTTTCGCCTTATTTTGTATTTCAATTTAATTCACTGCTTGTCTCCACTTTTCTCAAGCTGATATACGTTTCCACATACCTTATACTAGATTAACTCGATTTTAACAATTCCTTTCTGGACTCATCTTCTTTTAGTTATGAATAGTTCTTTTCTTATTATTTTTAATGATGAAGACAAAATAATGAAAATCTTTCAGTTCATTTATATGCAAAAATATGAAGAAGATACTTATTTTTAGTTAAAAAAAAAAAGAGAAATTGGACAGTCGTTCAGGCTTCATTTTAGTGTTGTATATGTATTTTGCTTGAACTTGGAGTGGTAATGACGACAAATAACATACAAAAAAATACATTTAACTTTAGTATGACAACTATTTGATGTATCTTTATCGAATGTAATTGAAGAAGAGAACGGTGGTATGAAGAAGAACACGTCGAATAAAAAAACGTACATCAATTTACTCGACGTCTTGAACACTGTAATAAAATTGAACACATGCATTCTACGTTCAAATTTTGAATAAATTACATTTGCTTTTTCTCAAATCAAAATGTGTTGCTTTTTCAATAGTAGAATCGCACAGTGCTAAACATTTTTCAATTAGCCAAAGTTAAAGTTCTCTTATTGATAGCATTGTCCGTTTGATTTACAAATGTGAACGTCTAGAAGTAATTATTCATTTTTCAAATTGATTGATAAACTCTTTAATAAGTTTTAAAATATTTGTAGTGTTCGTTGTTGGTTCTAGTGACATTTCACAAGTAATTTTCACATAAAAACGTGTGCTTTATAATGTCACATTGTGCTTCATTTTTTTTATCGTTTCGTTGCGATGTAACCAATGCGAATCTGTCATTTGATTCGGCGAATGTGTTGCGTTACATGATATAAACAAACAATTAAGTGAAAATCATGTGAAATATCATTGGGTCGTATCGGTATCACTATCGCTGTATGTATTTGGTTGAACGTATGATCTCCCCAAGCCCACTGACAATTAAAATTATTATGTCATGAAATTGAACATTTAGACGTAACTACTGATAATATTTCTTTTATATTTTGCGATGGAAAGCTTTACGAACGTATGATAAAGATAAAAAGAGATGAAATAAAATACAATGAGAACGAGATTTCATATACATAATGCTTCGTAATGCCGATTACCTTAAAAACTGAAATCATGCAACAATAAAAATAATAATAACCACCGATAAAACTTTATAAACGTCACATGAAAGTGTTTCCGGGTTTTTCCATAATCGCTGAATTTCTCTTTGTATGCTAAATAAATTTTACACACTTTCAGTTCATCATAAATATAAAATTGCAATTTTCATCTGACTCAAAGCGTCCATGAATTTCACTCATCGTTTTCATTCACATAGTTTATGAGCATTAAAAGTCGTCTTTTTGAATTTGGTTTTATTCGTTTTTTCCTTTAGAATTTAACCAAAAAGCAAAAAAAAAAATGCAAATATCGAATGTGAACAATTTCCGTGGTGTATTCAGTCTGTTGCCACATGTTATTTGATTGGAACCGAAAAATATATTTGTTAACATGTTTGGTGCTGGTGGTGTTAATATCAAAGTGATCAGCGTTTCAAATGTATCTTTATAACAAATTAAAATGAAAAAAACCGCGAATTCCCTTTATCGCGCATATAAACGTCCATGAAAATTTAATAAAAATCTGTGCTACAAAGTATTGAGGGTTGTTGTGTATGGCGCGTCACAGCAACCAATGCACGAACACAACGAACACAGCGCTAATGAATTATTCGTTTGATTGATTTGTTAAAAATGCAATGTTATTCCTCATTCCAAAACTATAGTAAAAACAACAACGGTGTGTGCAAGCGAAAGAAAAACGCTGAAATTATGAATTATGCGTCGCGTCACATGTGTTGCATATCATAAGAAATTTATCACCCTAATATTAACATCGTAAATTTTATTATTCGTCAATTTTCACTTGGTGGTGCACATTGTTATGTGTATACATATACGGATATGTGTTGTGCATGCAGTTTATTTTTTTTTTTTTTGCTGCTTTCCATTGTTTGGCCTGATTGTATTACGAGAATATGCATTTAAATAACAGCTAAAAACTGAACAAATGGAATAATTATATTTGTACGGAGCATAGAAAGGCACCCCTGACTTATTGCTCTCCGCATCTTTTCATCTCTCTGATGAAACACGGTAGTCAGGAGTAACTAAATTGAAAAGAGCAACAAAAGTCAAACGAATCATTCAAATTCATCATCATCGAACATGATGAACAAATTCACAGTCAAGCAAGAGAGCAGAAAACTAACATCATTGCATGTTTGAAGTCTCACGAGTTTACATCTACATTATATGATTTTTATCGTGTGGTATGAACAACCATCGTGTGAAAATAAAAGAATGAAAACTTGTTTGTCCTCGATAGAATTTTAAACAAAAAACACACACACACAAACGACAACAGTTTATGCAATGAGAAAAGATCCGTCGATTCGACGGCGTCGAATATGGAAATTATAAGGAGCATACACAAACAAACAATCCATTGGAGAGTACACAAAATTTGTTTTGTTTTTATAATTTAGCCTTTTTTTCATTTCCAAAAGTTAAACATTGTTTGGGTCATACATTTGGTTAAATCAATTTGGCTTTGTTTACCAATTTGTATTTTTCCGTTGTTATTGCCTTATTATTTGCAATGTCGTCCCAGCTTTGTTTGATGATTCACCGATAAAACATTGATGCCACAGTTGATTTGTTATTTTTATCTCTTAAATTATATTATCCGGTAATAGTGTGACATGATCCGTCAATGAAAGCACACATCATAACCAAAATGTAAGTACTTAAAACTGTTGTTCATTTTTACCCGAGTGGTAAGATGCCCGTTGTGTATTTGAAAAGGGATTTGGGTGTGCATTCGCCCAAAAATAGCATTCATCACTCTATCGACTAAATCACTATTGCAAAAGCAAAAACAGATACTTATAATTACGCAACAAAACAAAATCGTTGCATGGGCATATGGTATGGTGGTGAAGGCGAGCAAACGAGCGAGATGAGCATCCGACCAAAAAAAAAAGACGGAATTAAAATGAAAATGAAATAAGTCAATCAAAGTAACACTAACACCCGTAAATTGAATGAATGTGCTCGAATTTATTGTTATACAATAAGCTCTTTTGACACACACACAGACAAAATAACACACATACACACACAAGACAGGGCTACCGTTTGCTGTTACGTAACATTTTTTGTGTATTTACTGCATTGCTAATATGTGATATAAATACTTTGTTTGATGCAAGGCAAGACAAGCCAAGGCATATCGCATCAAATTGGTTTTGCGATGTGATCAAATAGAGGACATATGATATGATGATCTCCTTTCGGTCCTTGTATAATATGTGTAATGCCGAAAATGTTCACTGTATCTCTCTTGCGGATGCTTCATTGTGAATTCATTGATGTCACATAGTCGATGCAGTCAAGGATTAAATCAGCCCGTGAGATGCATTGACAAAAGGGACAGAAACAAACCAAACATTCAAGGATCACATGGGTATGCATACTTGCAACTCTCTCTGGTCTCACTGTCTTGTCGCTTTTGGATACACAAAACACGAACAGTGCAAGCACTGCACGTAACGCATTTATAATGAGTGATGTTTTTCACTCTCGCCAATTTTTGGTTGTGATTGAGTCGCAATGTTCCTCTGCACGCATGAAATAAATACAAATTTGACAATATTTTTAAGCAGTTTGTCATTGTTTTCTTACCATGTTTACTCCGTTCACGTCAATTCAATAACATCATCAAGTGGCATTTACACGCGCGTTTTTCATGTTAATTTTACTTTGTTTTTTTTTTCTTTTATTTTATTTAAAATCATACAGTTTTCTATGCGAATAACAAACAAACGATCTTTTATAAACCGATTTTTTTAAGAAAATTCCAAACAAATGGCCTGAAAACGATGATTTTATTTTTAAATCTTTTCATCTGCTTGCAATGTGCATTTTAAATTCTTTTCATTTTCAAACCGAACTGATCCGAATGGAATCCGATTTACTAATCCTATTTCATGACCAGGTGATAATTAAAATCCTATTGTTTACGAAATTAACTTGAAATCAAATAAGTGCTTTGGCTTTTACCAACATTGCAATCACACAAACAAATGCACATTCAATGGCATTGAATTGTCCATAATTGAAGCGTAAGCTTCAATTGGAAATTATTGGTATAAATGTTATTTCGATAAGTTTCGCATGCGATAGAATTGGGATATGGAGAGAGAGAGAGAGAGCGAGAGAGAAATAAATTGAAATTGAGAGACACAAATGTGTGAGAACAGTGAGAGGAGAAGTCGCTATAATCGCTTTTCACATTTGGGCATTGGACTAAACTGGACTCAAATCGCAAGTAGTTTTGATAATGCATGTTGTAATAATACTGACAAAGCCTTATGGCTAGTTTATGTTCATCTTATGATTTTCTCGCAAAACCATAAGACTAACCAAAAGCATCGACGTTCGGTTGTATGTGTGTGTATGTGTGCGAAAGTGGAAAATTGCAATTATTATATCCTGAGCCGAATGTATAGGCCGAATACTTCATTACTTGATCGGTGAGCATGTTAGCCAGAGGTATTGCTGCCTAATACCTAGTCACAAGTACAAAATATTTGCATACTTTTATATGTGTGCATGTGATGCAAAATATTCTCGCCTATCCGGCACAAAATAGATATCACAGCATTGTACATGTTATTAGTGGCTAGATGTCTTTCGATTGTGTGTTGTTCTGGCAATAATAACACCAACAACAGCCCAACAATGATATGTTCACTGTATTCTTCGGTTGCGTTCGAGCTAACGATATTCGACTCGATTACATTTAGCCAAAATACATTTACATTTAGCATGGGCTTAGCTTAAACTACACTTTGTACATATGTGTATATATATATATGCAGTGTATGCAAACGTGCGCACAAAACTCGCTCACACAACATTGGTTGTAACGAGATTATTTCATCATAATGTGAGTGGAAGAGAAAATCTTAAAATCGGATTAATCCTTTTATTCACAAACCATTTGACATATTTGTAAGCCCGGCTAGTCAACCAAAATAAGAAAGGCGGCATATAAATAAATCCAAACACATATGCTGCCCGAACCTCAACCATATAGTTAAATTCAAACACACACACACACACACCCAATATACAAACTGAATATAGTGCATTTGCAGATGATGCACAGGCGATGAATTTGCAACTGACCAACAATACTATATGACTTACACTGTGTGTACACTGTATCCAATGTACTGATTTTGGATTATTATTTGATTAAATCACTCATTTGGTTCATTATCAAGGGGTTTTGTTAGCTGCTTTTTTCCCATAATTAACAGAAAGAACTGGTTAGTCTTTCCGTTCATTTTCATCTGGTGACCATTTTTTATTTTTATTTCAGCTGACGCGATCACCATTTGATCCTCATAAATCATAGAATTGATTTCACATGAATTGACTTTTCGATTATCTAATTGTATTCGATTTAAGTTTTCTTGTGCATACAATGTTGCCATGCCAAGGGTGTATGGGATAAACGAAATGGCATCGAAAATTATTTTACAATTGTGCCGACCTGAAGATTCGTTGTGCACCATACACAATAACAAAACTACAGGTAAATATTGATATGTTGTCATTGTGATTAGGATTTTGAGTTCGAGACGATTTCTAATCTCTTTTCTTAGTTTGCTGAAAATGTTGGACTTCGGATGTGCACTAACAATAAATGAACACATAAGTTACAGAAGAAATAAAATAGAAGAGAAAAAAGTGCTTGTATGAGTGATCGAAGAAGGAAGAAGGAGATGATAGAAAGAGAGAGTGTGTGTGTGAGAACGAAAATTATTATAAATATGAGAAACCACATTCAGGTCTGCTATTATTCGGTTTGAAGTCAAAATTCTTCAATGTTGATATCAATGCTTCTCATTCTCTGGCATTTGCTTTCAATTCTTCATTGCTCGAAACGAAATAATCTTTTGGAGAGGAAGGCAACCATTTTTCTCTCTCTCTCTATCTCTTTTACATGTCTTCTTTCACATAAAAGAAAACTGAACAACGACAACACCAGAACCTTTCTTCGAAAGCGAGATAAAGAACTCAAAACAAGACAAAATTAAAAGAAGATTCTCTCTCAACTCTATGTGTGTGCATTGCCTTTTTCTCTCTGTGTTGTCTCTCTATTTTTTATTTCTCTTTAGCCGAGTAGTTGCCGGCTCGATTGGCTTTCTGTTGCTTCATTTTGCTTTGTACGTCGTTGTCGTCTTTTTCAAAGCCTAGATGACCGCGACCGGCGTGACGACTTGACCTTATCTACTCGGATCGCATTGCAGGGGTTCGCCGCAGGAGGTGCAAAGCATATTTCAATGGATATGTGTCCACAATACAATAACAGAAGAAGAAGAAAAAAAAAAAATGAAGAGAGAAGAGAAAAAAAAAATCCGAAGCGCTTGTATTTAGATCGCATTCGGTGTGAGCAAATGCAATTATTATGGATATTTGTGTCCGCTTGTATGTGTACTACGCACATTCCTACTCGGACACACATCTATAAAGATAATTTGAATTTGTGCCTTGACGAAATCAAACTCTCTACGGGAAAAGACTGAGCATTTTGAAAAAGTGATCTGAAGAAAAGAAACGAAGACACAGTTGAAACCAAATACAAATGTTATTCGAAGAAGGAAAAAAAAGTAAAAGCCCTATTTACTTAATGCGATATACATCCATATTGAATTCGAGTCACAAAGAGAACACATTTGAGCGGAAAAATCGAGAGGAAAAATTAACCAATATTTTATATTTTTCGATTTTTTCTTGATTCTCTTTTTTTTTCGAATTAAAACGAAGATGATTTACGAAAGAGATAAAAAAAAAACGGTTTCGTGTAAGCAAGTGTATCACCTGAGTGCTTCACATTTTTGCGATAAAATGTAATGACAGAAAATTAAACGGTTACGATCATTTTAATTTACCAAATTTTAATCGATATTTGCATGAACATATTTAGTTGAAAACAAGGTGGGATGCCGCAGTTCAAATCGATATATTTCACATTTTTATAATAAACTTATTCATATATGGAATCGTTAATGCAAACTGTTTTCAAGAAAGTGACACTTGCTCAAATGAAACTCAATTTGTCATAAAGATGATCGTGAAGCGAATCCATTAATTCCATGCCGAATACTATAGATTTGTTTGACATTTTCGTTTGAGATTCGGACAATTTTTGGCACGATCATTTAAAATTGATTTGGAAATTGAGTTCGCGCGCCATCGCGTTTGATCTCTATGCATGATCGTTTACGTTTTTTTTCGCTGCTCGACGAATTAAGTGATTTTGTAGAAGTGACTTCTCCACATAAAACATTTTATTTTTTTATTAAGATTCTTTCTCGATCTATTTTGAAATAAATTAATTTATTCAAACGTGCGCGATTAAGTTTCATGTGAATGATCAATTAAGAAAACCGATAGGAAACATGTTCGTCTGTGCTGAATGACTTATCATAAAATAAAAAGCTGTCAAAAATGAAATTCAAATTGATCTATCGCCTAAAGTAAAAAAAGGCATCTATGTAACGATCGTATGTGGGGAGAGAAATGATATCAAATAATCTTTAAAATACACATTAGAACGTAATATGTTACGTGTTATGCATGTTTTTTTTTCTTCTCTTCTACTCGGTGTAGCTGCGTGTGTCTTTTCCACGAATCAATTTTCATCAGTTTTCGGAAGAAAATTTTGAATGGGCAACAAAAACTGTCTAATCATTTGGCAGCAGGTTGTTTTATATCACATAATGGCCATTTAAATTGCTGTTAGAAAATCATTTCTCTCTCTCTCTCTCTCTCTCTCTCAATGTTATTTCTTTCTTTCATTCTATCTCATTTTGTGTGACTCTTCAAAATGGCTATGCTACAAAGTATTCATATTTCATCGATTAAATCAATGTAGTTTGTTAAACAACGCATAAATGGTATGAAAACACCTGTTTAGTCGACATTAAAAATTACTTAAACACTTTTGAATATAGAAGCAAGAGTGATCATGCTGATTAAACCATACTATCGAAACGAAATTCTTCCGATCACTCATCAAGTAATTGAATAAATATGAGATCATTGAAATAGGTAGAAATATATGATCGAGCACCATAATTTAAGCAGATAAGACCGCTTCTTGCGTCGATTTTATTTTCAATCTTATAACCAATTCAATTTTATTTGCAATTAGCTTTATCAAGAAATTCTTTGTGAATCATGAACAAAATAATTTTCAATTTACATGTACTGAACAAATTCCGTAAAAGTAGTAAAATATCAAACTTTTTTTTTCAAAAATCATTCTCAATAATCTCAGCATCTTAAGGCATCAATCAATTAATTGTTATTGTTAATGTCAGACAATTGAATCAGAGTGGATTCTCCTGAAATCATGAACTGCAACGAATGGAGACGACACAGATTGCGGTGTATTTAAAGTCTAAATCTATTAATGCACTCAATGGTGTGAATAAAAAGAATAAAAAAAGGTTTGATATAACTGTTAATTATCATTTCATAAGGTAATAAGAATAAAAGTAGATAAATTGTATTTTTCTGTTGTTGTTTACCGAACAGGAGACAGTAGCGACGGCCATAAATGGTTGTAAATTGTATTGGCTCATAAATTTAGCTGTATCATATATTTTGAGATATAAACACCAAACAAACAAGCAATAACCGAACAAGAGCAACCGAAGAAGATCCGAAATATAACAGGAAAAAAAAGAAACAAAAGGTGAAAATGCCTATGAATTGCACAATGGCAATAGTGTACGAAGTACAGACAGACAGACATATAGTTTGAAATATGACGACCAAATCAAAACCAAACACAAATTTACCAAACAAAAACCTAATAAGACGGCACTGATGCCATTTATTAGCCATTCAAAATGGAAATGGAGAGCCTTTAAACTAGTTTTGAGAGCATCTCACGTTGTGAATAAATGACATGTCACGTCACGAACCGTGTCAAAATGATGTCGATGATGATGACTTGCATTCGATATAATTTATGGTTCACATTCAGAAAGAGCATTAACTGCACAAATAAAATAAAATGCTCAGTCTCACACATGTTTTGTTTGCAAAGTGCACATGTGGTTTGCTTCCTGCATTTTTTTCTTCTCTTCTCTCGGTCGGTGAAACGGAAATATATTGAAAACGAGCCCCATCAAATCTTGTTGACTGCAAAACCATGCACACACACACACACACATAAACACTAACTACTTTTATTGGATTCCAATACTCAAGAAAAAACAAATCAATAAAAAAAATATGAACCGGCTTCTCAAAACTTAATTTTTAAACGATAAAATTAAATATTTAACGATCAAGATGGGCAATATAGAAAGCACGCATTCATTTCGTATACACATTTTAACAGATCGAATAACATATTTAAAAAAAATAATAATATATGGACAAACGATCGATCTACATTTGTGTGCATTTTACGATCTATTAATTTTTAGTTTTTAAATCCCTCATAATCAGCCTTTTTCGGTATTATATTGTTGTGGCAAGAAATTTTCTCCCCATCTCTGTTTGGTAATCATCAGTTCGTAATATAATGATCACTTTGGTTTCGTGATCAATTTCATCATGCACATTATTTGCTTATCGGCGCTAATTATATCAAAACAAGGGGCGATCATATAAATATGATCATAAATTTTGACATATAAAAATTGGGGGTCGATCGGGACACTCTGGATCTTTCGAGATTGAGTTGATTTATTGCAAATTTGACAATAATCATTTTACATGGTATTTTCACGGGATGTTGTAGAAATCGAAGAATAGAAAAGCTACAGGCTGTTGTAGAAATCGATGCAGTAAACATTTTTTTAATCGATTGTTTTAATTGTAAAATCCTTGATTTGCACAATATGTTATCATTGTGAAATTGAACGTCACTGAAATTCAAATGTACGATGAATATCTGACCACCGTCTCTCCTATCCTTTTAAAGGGATATCAATAAATCAATGCTTAGAAGCTATACTATATGATTTGGACGATCATTTTTTTTTTTTTTTTTGCTAAAGCATTAACTGCTGCCTTATTTCCAATTTTCAAGATAGCGTCCATAGTGGTGGCGTTGGCAATATGGTGAAAATGATCATATTCATTTTTCGATGCATATTTCCGTTCACTTTCAACAATTCAAATGTGTTCAATGGATAACAATTGCACGAAAATCACATCAATTCAATGAGATTGATCGGATTATAATGTTTTGTCAGTCCATTTAACCAATGTCAGATGTATTTCAATTTTATCATATTTAGCATTATTATTGTGTTTGTGTCATGAAATGTTCTCATAATTTTCGACGCTTTTAAAACATTTTTTTCTTTCACTCTCTGTCTCCCTCTCTCTCTCTCTCTGGACATTTGTTAAATCGATCTATCGACTTTGTTTGTTAATCAAAACGCTTACAGAAAAGTGAACAAATTCATGGGTACGAACAACAATAACAATTATGAAAAGGTTCAATTTCATCTCTTTTGTCCAAGTTCAGCAATGCTATTTTCGATAACCAGGTGCAGTATTTTGTCTAATGCACCAACACAATAGTTACCTAAAAAAAGGCCCAGAATGCAAGGAACGAATGCTCAACACAATATAAATGTGTATCGAAACGAAAACCGAGATTAAAAACAAAAACGACGATACAAAATAACAGGACGAACATCGAGAGAGAGAAAAAAAAGACATACACTCGCCGCACCACACCGAAAAGATTCAAAAGTTAATATCTATAGCAATGGTAACGGACAATGACAGACTGTTGCAGAGACAATAAATCGACATAAAAGGAAAACTAAAAAGATATAAGCAATGTAATAAAGTAAAAAAAAGGTAAACAAAACATAAAAAAAAAATCAATACAAATGTCTGATGGTGAAGCAGAGAAAAAAATCCTTCTCCTCTTTGAAAAGAAATAACTTTAGCGCATCTTTTGAATTCTATTGATTTCTCTCAGAGTTTTTCAGTGTATGTTTTTTTTTATTTCGGGGTTTGCACATCGATGTCGTCGAACAGTCGATTTTTGTCAGAGTCTTGTGCATGTAAGAAATTGTCAGGATACATATAAACGATTATACAGTGTATGTCATTACGGAGATGTGATTTGTGTTTGTTATATTTCGCTAAAGATCAAGCAAACATGTATCGAACATATGAATTACTCGGAACAATGACTCTTTGTCAAAGAGATATGGACACAATTCCAAGCATAGCACAAATATTCTGAGATTGTTTCAAATATAAACTCGTTAGAATTTTAGCATTGGATGATATTCACATGAACTGTGATTCAACATTTGCCTTTTACTTTTGATGAAATATGTTCAAATTGTGGCCAAAATAAAGTTCAAGACTTTTGTTCATAGAATCGAATGAAATAGTTAGTACTGCGACATTCAAATCTTTAGGGAATTGTTAAATAATATTTTTTTTTTTTCATTTCAATCTTCCATGTCGAAATGAATGTCGGATCTTTTATTCAAACTTTTTCAATTAATGTCATAGACAGTTTTTTTAACGTCGGTGCGTTTTTTTCTTCGGTTTCTTTACGAATTTAATATTCCAATCCGTAATGGTAAACCTGTTTCTAGGCGACACCGAATTTCAGAGAATTTCTTTTTTTTTCAAAACTGAATAAAATTGGTTTGATTCGGTTTTCCGTTGATTCTTATATTCTCGCCTCTTTCTTCATATATGACATTCATCAAATTTAAAAAAAAAAAATCAAAAGTGTATACATAATCATTGATTTTTAATTTAAAATATTCATTGCATTCTATTCAAGTAAAAAATTGGGATATCTGTAATTTAATTTTTATTATTTTAGGCCCATTTTTATACATTTACGAATTTCTGACAAAATGAAAACTTTGATTTGCACGCAAGGTTTTTACTTAAAAAAAAATTATAGTCGAATACATGGACGATGTTCAATTTTATGCCCCGTTCAATACATCTGCCATTTAACATTTTAATCCATTTGAAATTATTGAACTATCTCAGATGAATTGAAATTCTCACTTTGGCGCCAATCAAGGTGATTCACTTCACAAGCAACGTTTTCAATGCAGTTAATTGGGCAGCATTCGGAATCCAATTAGACTTACAAACATACCATACCATACCATACCATACCATTTCGTGTACGTAATGTGTAGAAATCAGCAAATATTGAATTGATTTATTACAAACAATATGCACAGTTTGAATACTTTTTCATTTAATAGTAATTATTATATCTTGTTTTGCTTTGAGGAGATATACTGAATTGAAATGTATGCTATAATTGTTACAAGTTGAATTTTCTCGTAAAAAGATTACAGACATCTTATAACTGGAAAACATCATTTTTATAAAAAAAAAAAACAAGTGAAAAATTATATTCACGAAATAAAGTCTTCAAATTACATGAATTTCATCAGGTACTACATACAGTGTAGCATTTAAACTACGTTCGTGGCATACAGTGACCCATATATTATATATATATAATATTAAGTATTCTATCATAGATTTTTGTTGGTCAATCATTAAAAGAACAAACAAATGAATATCAATTTTTCATTAGATTCTTGTTTACGAGCGTATTGGGGTGAAAAAACCATAAATCTTTCGCCGGCCAAAAGGTGTAAAATGAAATGCCATTGATAATTATCTCACTTAATGGCTGTTTTTCACCGATCTTGAAGAAGAGTTTGTTTTATTGTGTTATAAATGAAACAATAGCTGTTGAAATGCGAAAAAAAAGAATGTCAAAAAGAGAAAAAAAACTCAACTCAAATATTTAATTTGTTTTCATTCATTTTCAAGCGTTAATTGAGCCGCCATAAAACTACAAATCAAAGCATCGAAAGGAACCATAGAGAATGGCGCATACTCTCAAACATGATTTACTAACCAAATACAACCTGAAATAAAACTACAGAAAGAAACTAAACAGCACCAGGACCGAAAAAAAAACCTGGCTATTTTATGACATATTAAAGTTCCGAAGTATTTATTCCACAAAGACAGTAAATTAAAAAACTATTTAATGCGAACAAATGAATACAGCGGCAGCAATCATTCGACAACAATAAATGCAACGTAACACGTCGTTTACTATTTTACGTGCCTGTGGATATTTATTTTGTTGAAAAGGAGTGAGGAAAAAAGCAAATACACAACAAAATTATACGCTGGAGAAGAGAGAAAAAAACGTGGTATGTAATGATCAATTATGAGTCAGTCAATGACATCGAACATAAATTAAATAATTTATGGCGATTTTGTCGTGTTTATGTGTGTGCCATGTATTGACACGAAGAATAAAACATATTAATTTGTATTTCATCAAAGAAAATACGAAAAATACAGAGAATGCAGAAGACGTGGGAAATGAGAAAAAACAAATCACACGCGCACACATACTAATTTTGGGAAAGAGAGCATTTGCTTGCTTCGATTAGGATACGTGAAGAAAATTTAGATTCAACATTTTTTGTGATCGTCCGATTTCAATAAATTATTTTGATTATGACTTTGCCCATTGGATATTTGCCTTTTTTTTTGTTTTTTCTTCTTTTTTGTTGCAATTTTACGCCATTTACCGAACAGTCATCGCCATGAATCAATCATCGATGGCAGCGTTGACAACAAGTTGCAGTTTGATCACATTTGATGGCAAAGTGACAAATCAAGCAAGCCAAGAGGAAGCACCGAACCACTTTTCAAAAATTGGACCACTGAAAGGAACACACGAAAAGTCTTGCCATTCAGTGTGTCACTTCGGTTGATTATGGTTTATGGTATCGTGGATCAAAATTGTGTGACGCAGACCTGCTTTTAAAAGGAACGAGATCGAATGCAAACAATACACATATTTTTTGTTTTTACTTTTCTGGGATGAAATATTTGGTGTGTGTGTGTGTGTATGGTTCACTTCAGTTCCGTTCGGTTCGTTGTCGTCGTTGCTTTCTTTTTTTTACTCTCTATCTTTTTTGGCTGGCATGCATTGTTGCTCCTCTGGCTGTTTGTCTTTATTTATAGTATGTAACTTGGTATAAGCATGTGGATAGGATGCATAAATGCGTGTGCATACTCTTGTAGGCCAATCTGAGTGTGTTTGTGTAGCAAAGCACAAACAAGAAACATAAAACATATATTAACACGAGTCAAGTAAGCTCAACGATAGCGTTAATCTTTGATCTAGCCTCCATAAATTCTCAGGGTCGGGTAATAAAATTTAAGCGACAAAAAAGCACTTGTATGTTACATAATGGGTACGTTTATATTTTTACAAATATCCAATCATCTGGCTTGTGTTTTTCTGGCTCTGGAGCCAATTCTCTTGCTTTCTCTCTTTCACTTCATCGATAACACTGTCACTCTTGCCATTGGGTCTTCGAACTACTCTTGATGCGATAGATATGCGTTTGGTTGAAAATAAGATAGAAATTATGGCCTCATCACGGCACTGCTATAGAATTTAGAAACATTGGGCACATTGTGTTCGATGATCGTTGTAGCTTGGCACTACATTGTTACGACACAAAAATATCAATTTCATATGAACGAACAAAACCATTTTCTAGATCAAACAGCTATGAATCCGAACGATAGAGAAAAAAAAAAGAAACAAATTTGAAGCGACAGGGTTGAAGTGAACAAGATTTATTAACGTTTAAATCAAATACCATTTTCGATGCAAACAATGCGTGTAGTAGAAATTACACCGGCCATAACTTTTCGCTTGTTTGACGAATAAATATTGCGCGTAAATATTTCTGATTTGGTTTTGGCGCTATTCGCGGTTCTAGTCAATTTAGATTTGATATCAGGAAATGTGTTTACTGCAACAATTTACTCTTTGTTTGTAAAATACGCAATTTTTTTTTTTGTATTTGAATGATGAGAAATTCTACTCAAATTTATCGCAGCAAATATGGGTGCCGTTTTTTTTTCTATAGAAAAAATTATAGGCCGCTTGCAACAAAACGTTCCAACCAAAAGAATTCAATTTTAAAATGTAATAAAAGGAAATAAGCGAAACTTACTTAAGAATTTTCTTATCGTTCGGTCGCGTTACAAAAATTTCGAATAAAAATACGTTGATGATTGACTAATTTGAATTTCTTTTATTTTCTTTGATATGCTATCATCGTTTAGTTTCAAATTTGTTCTAAAACTTTTAAAATATTCGGTTCTTATTTAAATTTTTAAGTTTATTTTCAAAATATAGTTCTTTATTCATTTCATCCCGTCAAATGCGGAAAAGTTATTTATTGGTTTTTTGATCCCTTGCTGCTTACTGTATACTTCATGGTGGCTTCGGATTCGATGAAATATTAGAATTTTCGGAAATGATATGAGTTATTGATACCAGTGGTTTGTATCTTGGAACTTAGAACTTAGTGACAAAATGTAGAAAAACAAATAATATTCACTTTTTCAGTGTTAGTTTGTTACCGAATTTGTACAAATGTTATTTTATTTGTATAAATACATTGTACGAACAAAAAATAAGCAAACGCAAATCGAAGCGAACGAAAAAGTTTCACCAGGATTCCACAAACTGAGAATTTTGCAGTTAAAACATACACTTTATGACATTATTGTTTTGTTGCCGATTAATTCAATGTTTTCCCCTTTTTTCCACTACATTCAAGAGCACCAACGACCTCCTGACAGAAGGAATGCATTATATTTTGATGATATGAAATGACTGAAAATAAGTACAAAAATTATTCACTTGAATGGTCTACGCTAATTTTGGTTAGAATTACAATTAGGTAAAAAGGTAAATCTATGACAAATGCTCACATTTATTTAAGATCAAAGCGTAGTAAAAGTGTCAACGAAGGCCCATTCGCATGTAATGAAATACGATGTTCTTTTTACTTTCGTCGTCTTAAAAATGCATTATATGTGATTTATGGGATGTGCTCCAATGCCGCATAGATGGCACCACACTTAGGCGTTGTTGATGACCTTCTACTTATTCGCTTAAGATATCTTAACTAAATGTTACATATCAAACTAATTCGTAACAAGTTCAAAGATTGAGAAAATGATATTGATTGTACAGTTTTTGTTGAAAAATCGAACGCATTTGTCTAGCAAAAATAGATTTTAAGAAAATTTCAGGGTGTCATCGTTTGAAAAGAGAAAACAACAAAATGTCCCACAAACTGAAAGCTGATTCTACCAGAATGTTTGTTTTATTAAAATCACCACATTTTTCATTCGGCTCTGATATGCTGTTTTGTTTTCCTTAAGACAAACTATTTTTTTCTCTCTGCATATATGCAATGAAAAAAACAACAACATGCAAACTAACTCCTCTGCTAAGCAAACCATACACATCATCTTGTAATTGAAATGACTTGATATGGTCAACCGAAAACATGTAAATACAAAATGTACTTCTCGTTTTTGTGGCCGACCAAAAAGTCAGATCATCCACTGCAAATCTTGTAAACAGTTTAAACATGTTCGCATTTCTTTTGATTACTTCGCAAAACTGTTGGTGTATGTATTTTGTTGAAGTCACTTTTCGTTACGCATAACATAACCAATGCTGGAAATGTTAGCTGCTGGTCAACATCACTCAGTTTTTTTTCTTCTTGTTAGCATTCAATGTTGAAAATTGAAACTTAGAAGCGAGTATTACAGTTTGATTTTGGTGGATACAAATAAATGAACGAATCCACATACAAGAACGTGCGTATGGGCGATTCAGACACAACCAAAAACATTTAAAAAACAAAACTTTTTCTCCCGAAACAAATAAAAGAGAGAGAGAGAGAGAGAGATACCCATGCCACGAGAAGAACAAAATACGGAAAAAATCGAGTAAAATAAAAACAAAAATTCACATTTCTTCGGGTGTTGTTCGACGAATATGCATTTTTTTTCTTCTTCTCTTCATTCGAAGCGTTGTTGAAAGAATTTTTACTGAAAATAAAACCGTCGAAAGGAAAAATTCTTTCGAAAAGGGAAAGAATTCCCATTAGAACTTTATAAGAGCACATGCACTATATACGTATGTGATGATGGTGTTATATTATAATGAGAAATTATTTTTTATATATACATTGTACATATACTTGTGTGTTTGTCGTTGTCGTTGCCGTCGCCGTCATCGTTTCTTTTTTTTTTAATTTTCGTGAATTTTTCTAGGTTAACATCGTTTCAATATTTTTGAGTGTTGGTTTGTTTGTTTTTTGTTCTGTTATTTTTGAGTTTGAATCAGGCCGAGTTTTTTTTTGTGTGTGTTTCTTTCTTGGGAGAATGACGAAAAAGATTCACTTTGAATCATTTACGCACCAACCGAAAAAGAGAGGGAGTGATTTTTTTTTTTGTGAAACCGATTGCAATGCATCATCATTTCTTGGAATTTTCAGTAAAATTTAAGAAGAAGCAAAAATATGTAAAATAAAACACTTTCGTTTGTTAAACTAAGTGAAACAAAATGAAATTGAAAAACATCTGTGGTTTTTGTGGTTTTAAGTAGCTGAATTTCCTTTTCACTTTAAAATGTTATGCGAGGGCATTATTGAATTACTGACAAAACTCGACGAAAATGTGCATGGCTCCCTTTCTCTTGCTCTCAAAAAAGGAAAGAAAAATTTCCATGTTCGTGATTACCGATTAAATTACAGTTAGAAGTCACAATGTGTTGCCGATACTATGCGCATCGATGTTATGTGTGAATTGAATAGCTTTGGTTCTATTTTGATTTGATGTTGTTTTAATTTCGTTGCTTCCTCATTTGGTACATCTCAGCTTTCTATGACATTTGTCTTATTGAAGATATGTGCTGCGCATGCATTGATCTTTCTGCGGTTTCGAAAGATGCGATATAAATGATTTAAAATTAGTTAATGTCGCTGTTGCCGCTTCATTTTTCACTCTCTAACACTCTAAAATCAACCATATTCATTCTTCGAAGTGAATACAATTATGAACAAAAAAAAACATATCGTATAGACATACGCTCATTGACAATATGCAGCCATATCGAATTCAAATGTTTTATGTAGTAAACACATGATTGTTCTTACCCAAAAAATCAATTTATGAATAATATTATTTTCATCTCTGATAATTATTTTAAATTTACGAGAAATTAATAAGGAAAACAAAACTTTAAAACTGTTTTCAAATAATGCACATTTATGTAAACCAACATTGATCTCAATTTAAAAATTGAAGAACGATTTTTTCCATTTTTCAAAATTTGATAACTTTAGGTACAAACAAATTTACCACTTTAAACAAGTCAACCAACGAAAATTACATATACGAGTTGGTCTATGCAAAACTAGAAATTCTTCTCTTTTCTGTCATTCTACACGTTTTTGCAGCACTTCTATCCTTTATCTTGATGTCTCCTGAATAAATGGTGTAATTATATTCGATGTAGATCCGCATACAATTTTTAATCAAATATTTCAATGTGCGCATATCTAAAACCATACATATATCACATAAGTTTTCGATGTTGTTTCAAGTTTAGAAAAAAAAATGAGCAAAGTGTTGATTATGTTGTATGGGTTTTCATTGTTTTAAACTAGGATTACGATCACTATTACAAGGCATGACTTCGATATTTCGGGCAGCTTGATTCTCATTTTAAATTCGATTTGGTATGAAAATTTTGAGGGAAAAAAAGCAACACAATTATGCGAAAGTAACGGCGAACGATTTGTCTGATCGTTTAACATGTGATTTTTTTTCTTCATTGGATTTCAGTTATTTGTCTGTTGAGTGCAGCTGTCTTGAAGTTATATGAGTTCCGTTATCCGCGTTGTTAGTGATAAGTGGTAATTATGTGTAGTTTTGTTGTTATTTTCATGAAACTAAATTACATAAATAATGTTCGTTTGCATGTATGTGTCTGGAGAGTGTGTATGTAAATGTAAATTTATTTTGTAATTTCATTGTTTTCCACGATGGATCCTCCACACACAGTGAGGTACCGTTTTTTGGAATGTGTTATGTGGAAGATTGACAGTTTCGTACAAGTTCTTTGGCTTAAAATACAATCGACTTGATTTGCCTTGAGCAGAGTTAATGTTTGCACACCAGATAATTTTCTCGAAAGCCCGGCGAAGACGTACGGAGAAGAAAAACGAAATAAAAAATATAATAATAATAACAACAACAACCATATACTAAGCAAAGTGCCAAACATTGAGAAATTTTCGTTCACCACGGTATGAACGAAGAAAAATATGACGAACCTGAGCACCGTCGAAAATATGATAGCGAAATTTCAATTCAACGAAACCATGGATTTTGGTAAATGCATAAATTTCAGTGTTGGTGTAATGGCATTATAGTCTGCTTTATAAAATGCACGCAATTGCTAAGGAAACCGAACATCTACGACGAATTGAAGCAAAAGCGGCAGCAACAGCAACGACACACAGTACACACGAACAAAACTTTTCAACAAAGTTTCTAATTATTTCATCGGAAGGTAAACCTGCAGCAGTAAAGTTCGCTGTACGCGTCTGGTTTGTTGATGGAAAACGATTTCGTTCAAATTGCGAATTGTGTATTGTTTCAAAAACAGTTTTCCTTTTCAACAGTTTGTTTTGCCGAGTGTTGCACATGGCAAGTTGTTTTATCGATACATTCCATTTTTTTATTTCTCTATTTCTCTCTCGCAAACAAACACACGCACACATATTCCGATTTAATAATTGTACCGAACGCAACTATAAACTGAAAGTAGTGAATAATTGGTATTGAATATTTAAGCGCATATGTAACACCAAACACAAAAACTTTTATTATTCGGTACGGTTAAATTAAATCATATTAAATCACTTTTAATGCGATTAATATGCACATATTTCGATAACCTTCATTCGTCTGCCGCTCAAATCGCTTCAAAATGCATAAGTTCTCATTCGACTATCTTGCATGAGAACGAAGAGATAAGTTTCATTTGGAATTTCTATTTCCGCGTCTCTTCATAAGCCCTTCAAAAAAAAAACCTACTAATAATAATAATAACAATAATTTTTTCGACAAGCGAAACAGAAATCACAATAATCAGCCCAGCATTGTTTGAACGAAAGAACTGATAGAAAAAAAACCCTAAATTTTCTTTATGGATTTTTAGTTACATATTAAAAATCACCAAAGTATTCTGTATCTAATTTATTGCCCTTTTTTCAGTAAAAGAATCTCCTTTTTTTTGGTTGCATGAAAAAACAAGCGTAAGGGGCTGAGTCATGTTTTTGGTGCGTATTTATATACCAAACTTTGACAGTTACGTTTTGTTTGTTATGCTTTTCAAATAAAATATAAAATTAATGTTATTTGCAGCGTTTGCGACACATTAACTCGACTATCATTTGGTTGTTTAAAACACTTCTTGTTTTTATTGACGAGATCATAATTTTGATACATGTGTTCTAAGTCGCATGTACTTTTAACACGTAATTTATATCCCAATTTGGAAGTACCATTTAAATTGTGAAAACGATTTATTTCATTCGATTTCTTTCATAAAGTATAAGATCACGCATTGCATTCGAAGAAGAAATAAGACCGAAAAATCGAAAAATCAACTTGAAATATTGAGAATACAGAAGTGTTTTCTATGCTGTAGCAAAGTGAATTGCATTTGTTTGAAATGCATCTTTGATTTAGCGATGGCAAATGTGAAAAAAGAATGAAACATGGGCAAAGGGAAGCAAACAGCAAGCATGTCGACCGTTCATAATTCAGCGGCAATATAACGAGTGAGTGCGGAGAGACGCACGGACTTCTCTTATACCAATGAGCAAACATCTTGCGCTGAGTTGAAAAAGTGCAACAACATGTGACGCATGTGTGTTTGTGTGTGTGTGAACCGGGCCGAAGAGTACAAACCGATCCACACTGCATCCGATTCAGTCACACAAAATGAGTGAAATTCGGTTTCATTTTTCGTATATGGTTGTCTCACTCGTTGAGTGCTTTTCACCGTGTATTTTGAGTGCTTTTTTTCTCTATGATTTCAAACATTTTATTTGTCGTTCGACATCAATTCAACACATTTCTAATGCCCTGTCGAAATCTGCTGATTTATTTTAGTCTTCTGATTTTTTAAAGAAAAAAAATGGCAATTCATTCATGATGCAAATTATATCGACGATTAATGAACAATTTTGAAATTCGGCAAACTATCCACTCATATATGTGATAGGATTGAATGGCACTGTTTGAATTCATGTTGTATTATCAATTATTTGCTTTCAAATCGATTACATCTACATTAGTAATGTAATTTACATGTCCATTTCGGCATTGCGAGGGAAAATCCGTAGAAAATTCCATATAAAGCTCATGATTTAACATCAAGAAAATCGCACAAAATCAACACAAAATTGCGGACTTTAGAAGAAAAAAAAAACATGTAAATTTCCATACTCGTGCAATACCAATGACAAATCGTTTTATTCGAACAATGACACGTTTAATTTGTTGGACGTAAACATTTGGTTTGCTGGATGCAGCCAAAAGAAATAAATAAAAAGAAGAATCAAAAGATAAGGAACATTTTGGTAATAAAAAAGTCACATCACCATGTGTGCATGTGTGAGTGTAACTATACGATTTGGGATTATAAGAGCCGTTGATTGTCACACCAAAATTGTAATTAATATAATTTTAAAGCATTTTTTTTTATTCGTTTGTTCCATTGAATTGTTCGTTGTGTTTTCTGTCTTTTGGTAAAATGCAGAAAATGTCACAGCAGCCCGACAATGATAGCAATATCCAAAATTCGTCTATTTTTTGTATCTTTGAATTGGTTTTCTGATTATTCAGTGACATACGAAAAATTGAATGGAAATTGTTAAAGAAATTGATGTGACACTTTTTTTACCCGCGTTAACAATTTGCTTTTCAGTGAATTTTTAAGTCTGTCGGACTAAATTTGGTAAATTATCCGGAATTTAAAATGTGAAATGATTCTATCGTTTTCATTTTGCCAATACCTTTAAAATAATGAACAATAATTGCTTTCATCCAAGAAAAAAAAGTACAAATGCAGTCAGTGTGTAAAATAAATATGGCATCCATAATCAAATCCTATCATATGAACAACCAGTCATCATAAAAAAGTATCAAATTTAATTTCTTCATTCCGTCGGCATGAAAATACTCCCGCTCCATGCTGGATACCTAAAAAAAATGAAACAATAAATAGAGCTTGAAAAAAAAATCATATTTCAGGGGAAATAAGTGGCGATATGTATCAATAAATTGTAATGTTTGTGTAAAGTAGTAGAAAAGCAATAGTCATTGTACTTTGTGTTTAGTGTTTACCGGCTTGTGGCACAGAAGGAAATGAAGGCATAGTTAGTTAGCGCAAACCAGAATAAAGCAAACCAATGATAAAATCAACAGATTGCCAATGAACACTTGAATGTTCACCAAAAAAACACAATTTTTGCTATTGCATTGATTTCAGTTGTATTGGGTATGGCGTGTGCGTGCTCTCGTTTTTCGGTGCACATAAATCCTGAACATATTTCTTTTGCATTTCTGTTTTTTTTTTTCACTTTATTTCCACAATCAATACACAAGCCCATGTTTATACATATTTTGTTTTAAATACAAATACACAAATGTCACATCATCGTAAATTAATAATAAAAAAAGTACACGCATCGACTTTCAAGAGTGATATTGGCTGTAAGCAATATAGACATAGAAAAGAAAAACAATCATAAAAATCATAATATGTTGGTAAAATGCAGTGAAAATATGGCAAAACATAACAAATCGTATTTTAGTTAGTGTGACTAAATCGAATGCATTGAACGATTGAAATAGCGAATCGATTCAATTGCTGCGGTGCAATGACAATCAAAGGAAGAAGCACTATATCATGACAGAGTAACATTTGAATGAAATGAAATAAAAAAAAACATACACGCAGAGATAGAGACAGAGAGAGAGAAATAGAACAGCAGCAAAAACGATAACAATGTCGACAGCGATTGCGACCACGACGATGGAGAAATAAAATTTATTATATATAATAGGGATATGAAACTTTAATTTCAGAATTAATCCATTATATGAAATATCTCTAACCCCTAATTGCCATAAATTTTTCTACTACAACAACTATTACATACATAAACACATGCTTGAACGTAATACACATGCGAAACGAATGAATGCTGCTCATTTGGTTCGTTTGCTACCTTTTTTTATGTTACTTCGGATTTGGTCTCTCTTTCACTTTGTGTGTGTCTTCGACAAAGCTTTGCATCGTATTTACCTCGTATTTGTTCAAACAAATTTTATCTATGCGTATACGCTGGTTCAATGTGCGATTCGGTTTCATTTCAATCGGATATTATCTTTATTCCTCGTGACTTTAGCCTACCACCAATGTGAACGAAGTGCAAAATAATTGTTCAAACATCGTGTATTTGGCGCGCATGGAGCGAGAGAGAGAGAGAGAAAAATGCGTGCACAGGCACTCTATAAACTTCGACAATTCAATGATGGCCACATTCATCGAATTCGATATACCACATTTCAAGACATGGTTAAACATTCTTGGCCAAACTTCGTAACACCAATCAAATGCGCTCGTTTATGCACACGTTTACTTTTTATATTATGCTCATTTTCAATTGTTAAGCTCCCTAAGCCACAAACCGATTTTAATTTCAGTGTAAATATATCATAAAAATTTACGTATTCCGCAATTTTTCATCTCTCGTTTTCAATAGCCGTCATAATTATGTCATGAAAATTATCTTCGATCCATCGATGGCATCTTAACATCGAGATTCTGAGGGCATGCCATAAATATGTGAATGCAGAAGCAATAGAAATAGACGCAATGGAAACAAACAAAAGTGCAGAAAATTTAGATAAAATGAAATTAAAAAATGCGATAAAAAATGTGAAATCTAAATGAAATGCATGTAAATAATTCGAAATGATAGTAATATATAGTTATTCCATTGCAGAAATGTGCAAATAGAATGACAATCTAATCGAATAAGAACATTCATTGTTATTGCTTGTCAAAGGTATGTTGTTCGTTTGGAAGTGAGAATACTTGAATTTGAAATTTGTTCGGGGCGACTGTATTTCTACGATAGAAAACATAAAATGCTAGAATTTTTCAATAAAATTGAGAAAAAGTGAAAAAAAAAGCGACAAAAAATCGAGAAAAAAAACTATCGTCAAAGTAAGAGCAAAATAGAAAGAGCAGAAGAAATATTAAATCCATAGGAATCAACATAGATGAATAGAATAGCAGCGCTACGACACAAACACAGAATAGCAAGCTCGAATCTATATTCATACCTACCTATATATTGATGTATTAGCACATTAAAATCGTCTCTATCTCTTTTTAATGCATTTAATGGCGGATTTTTGTCGCTTCAGACATTTTTCACACACTCATAAAAATCTATCTTCGTCTATCGCTTTCCGCCCAATGACAATCGCATTGATCGACCGTCTTTGTCGAATGTGCGCGAGCACATTGATTCATGTGTACACATGCTCCCGTCAACCGTATACTCGGATCCAACTGAAATTCAGCGTTCAGCGTTCTCGTTCCGTCTCATTCTAGCTGGCATGCCATTCGATTAACATTTTTCATACGGTGTCCGTCTGTCGTTTTTATTACTTGTTTGGCTTTGTGTCTCGCTCGCACATAGAGGCCATCTCTTGCAATTCAGTTCACATCACACCACAATTTTCACGAACGAAACAACACAAAACTGAAACGACGAAAAATGCAACGGCATCACACCAGCGACAACTTAAGCAAGTAGAAACATCACTGATGTGTTTGTGTTTTTGTTCCTTTTTCATTCTTTTATTCGGTTTCATTGTTCGGGTCTCATATCTCGCGCTTACAACACGATACCACGCTTCAGTTTTGGTTTGGTTCAGTTTTTCTCTGTGCTTTTTTTTCCTGTTCAGTTGTATTTTGTAGTTTTTGCATTGCGCATTTCTTGTTCAGCCGTCTCGCTCTGGCCACCGACGTGTGCCATTGCCAATGTGTCAATACCAACACAGTCGCACATACATCATATCGAAGCGTATTTTATTCCAAGTTCTTTTACCGAACGAACCGAATCAAGAACATAATGTGAAAGAGAAAGACGACCAGAGAGAATGATTGATATATCTTTTCAATTTTTTTGGCTTGACGCCGCGTAACTGCCCTTATACATGATAAATGTTGTCCGTTTCGTTTTAACACATGTGCGCTATATCGGATGCGATGTTCGATTCCGCTCCTTAGCCGAAACATTTTGTGCTTGCTTTGCAAGCGCGTTTTCCACTCAAGACTGTTTACCAAAGGGCGGTAACCATTATGTCAGAGCAGTCAGTCTCTGTTTGTGCAAATGAATGTGCGTGTATCTCTGTGCATCTGTGTGTGTGTGACCGTGTATGGCAACAATACATGCGACACACTCATTCTCTTTCACACACACACACAAACGTATATACAATCGTACTATCGTACAACTCCGTGTGCCGTCGTCATTGTTGTTGTTGCTGCTGTTGCTGTTGTCGATTTATCTACACACTCAAACGAGACTCGAACGGAGCAACGAACGTATAGAAGCGTAAGCGCGCAACAATGATCACAATGATGATGAAGAGCTTATGGGAACGGCCTAAAAGGCGTGTGCAATTCCATCAGTCATCAGAATCTTGCCCCCGCCAGTTGTTACTAGCTCGTTTATGATTGACAAGTCAGTGTGTATTTGCCTTCGAAACGCGTACGACGTGTATGCGACGTCGCTCCGTTTTTCAAAACTCATATATACAATTTTTCCTACTATATCAACCAAATTATCTGAAGTTTTCAAATTCGATATAACACTCCGGTTTTTGCTGCTCTATTATCATTGTATACGAGAATAAACGTGAACGATTGAGGCATTAGCGAAAGAGAAAAAAACCCATCGACGAGAGTTGCAACATTCAAAACAACAACAGCAACAGCAACATATAAACAACAACAATTATTTAGAAAGATCCGAAAAGCTGCATTTTTTTGTTTTTGTTTTGTTTTTGGATACATCACAGCATTACATTCGATGGACGAACGCCGTCATTGTGGCGCTAGTTTTTTGATTAATTTTTTTATACATGCCGATATTTAGTTCTGGGTGAAACAAGTGAACGAGAAAGAAAAATAAATAAATAAATAAAAATCGACGACCACAAATCAACAAAAGTGAATTTTGTGCAAAGTGTTAGTTACAGAAAGACATCTATAATAGACTCGATACTTCGTCAATATTTTGTGTTGACTGAGTTGCTATGCATTAAGAATTTGTTCTAAAGTTATGTGCACCAGCATTCCGGTATCGCCGAACAAGAAACTCAGACACCCAAATTGATCTAATATCGTAATGTCGTTTACATTTTACATAATTTGCACATTTGGTTTAATTGTTAAAGTGCAGTTTTGTCGCGAATCGCGGTCCAAAATAAGCCAAATGAACTGATAACTTAACCCCGTACTTATCAATACTGTATACCAAAAAGAAAACGAAACAAACAAACAAACAAAACAAACACGGTTGACAAATAAATTCGAAACCAATGTGAACACTTTTTTTTTTCAAATTCAAACCGAATCGATTGAAATCCAATGTATACGAATCAATCTTTGATAGCCGAAAACAAAATTATACGATTTGCTCAATAATTTATAAAAAGAAAATTCCAAACATTTTGATTACGATTAAGTAAGATATTTTAGCAGAAAATTCTAATTATTTATACAAAGAACACAAAACAAAAAACGTATACAATTTAACACTGCAGCTAGACACTCTTTTTTGGGGGGACAGAATAAAAGCAGCTATAAAAATAAAGAAATTATTACATAAACATATAAAGTTTTAAACAAATCAATAAACAACACAGTTTAAGATTTGAACAGTGAATACACGGAACGTTTTTATTGTGAATTTGTGTTATTGGTCTCAAGACATCGTTGAACATACAGACATACATACAAATATATATATATATAAACATAAACGATTGACGACAGAATTTCGCGCGCGTGGACTTTCGGAAAATCATCAAATTAATTCTGTTAATTTTGTCGCAACGAAGAGAGATCATCGAAATAGTTTATATGTTTAAGTTTGTCGTTCGAGTGCAAAGTAGACAAAGTTCTTGAATAATCGTCAAATTATATTGAAAATCCTTCAAGTTATACGAAATAATACGAATAAAGTTTTGGACATTTGAAGCACTCAAATAAAATACAAAAAAAAAAAAACATTTAGTTGTTGTGTGAGTAATCACAAACTAGAAAGTGGCACAAATTGAGTTTGAAGCCGCTCCCAGAGCATTGATGGCTCAGCCTAGGGTAGGTTCCATTTCTTATTAAATTATTTGTTTGGCTTTGTTTCGTTTTTCAAAATCGCCATCGATTTGCAATCGCATACAGTGAACAAATGGAAATATTGTTGTCATGCTCTTAGATTTGAAAAGTTCTGTTATTTTGTTTTCCTTTCGTTATGTTTTGCAATTTTTGGTTCCTGTTCCTGTCCATTTAAATCTATATATATATATTGTGCTTGTGAATGCGTTGAATATCATTTTTGTAATAAATTTCAAGTGTTAAATTGTGTTTGTGCGTGATTGTGCGTGTGTCTGTGCAAAAAGAAAATATAAACCAACAAAACAATGAGCGCGATAAAGAGTGATATTTGCATCGTGCCACAATAATACTTTTTTGGTAGATCAAAAAAAATGTTGATGTCTTTAGTTCATGTGCATCATTTTTCCTTCATTTTATTTGCCATAAACATATTAATTCATTTTCGCTTTATGTAATTAATCATAATTAAAATATGCTATTCAAATGAATATGGTCATTACTCAATATTTCTTCGTCATTTGTTTTTCTCGCATGTACCTGTGTCCTGGTTGGTATTTGATCGCGAATCCATTCTACAGAGAGAGAAAAAATCAACTCATGTCGAGGATATTTTCTATGGTTATGCCGATTTTCTTGTTTATTTCATTTTTCATTACTTCAATATATTTGACGAAAAAAAAAAACAGAACGAAGTAAACTGAAGAAAAAACAGTATATGTGTGAATATGCTTAACCCGAAACCTGTCATAGGCGAGGTTGGCATCGCACACAATTCCATTCGTATCAAACATATTATCATTGTTTTGCTTTTTCTAGTTTTTGTTATTCATGGTTTGGTTGCGCCAGCTATTGATTTCGTAGAATGTAACATTAACAGCTGCAGCCGAAAGGAGTGGCATTACGATGAAATTGAAGCATATAGAAAATATACGAAATGTGTCCGTGTTTATGGCAACTCTTTGAAGTGTTTGATTAACAGCAAATGATAATTTCAAATGCAAATTTTCTAATAACACGATGCGATCATCCGGAATCGATCATAAAATCGGTAAAACCAATAGATATAAACACTAATCAAAAAAGACACATGGAATGAAGCCACATTATGTCTTCGAAGTAGAAAAATAGACAACAACAACAAAAAAAACATTTATACATAAATTTTCAATTCCGATGCTAAGTTTATTGTCTACATAAATGTTGGATTCAATGATTCAAATCGATTGTTATTTCACCGAAAAATCGCCGGCAATTATAGTTGGTCACAGTAGGCTCATTTATTCTTGTGATAGCATTTTTTTGTGTCGATTTTTTAATGAAAATATTAATTATTGGTGATATTTTTTTTGGGATGCTGTTTTGATGTTTCTATGATTATCTCAACAAAATGATAAAAGTCGCGCCGATTTTCAAGATTTAAATGTTATTATTGCTTACGGCAAATCAAACGCAAACCAATCAAAAATATATTCGTTTGCTGGCGTACACTAATCAACCGACCGGTGCCATAATCTGTCTCCAGAGTATAACCGAACGGTGTAGAAAAGTAATATTGACTGTAATCTCATTAATAAATTTAAATGAATTCATCGCTAATCAATTCGATGAAAGTAAAAAAAAAGGAAAAGAACAAATGGAAAATTCATGGCAAAAGAATTGGCGACTGTATTTTTTTTCCTTGCATTTTTCACTCAACCGATCAATTTGAATATCATTAATTTAATTGATACATTTGCTAACAAATCGAATGATGCATGCCAAAGCTTGAATATTATTGAATGGGTTTGGTTTTATCGTTCAACATTGCGAGATTAACTGTATCGCAAAAAAAAAAATCACTAAAAATGTTGGGAAAAAAAATGTGCGAAACTAATTCGACTTAAATTGTGTGTGCACTTTTCGACGGCAATTCAAGTTTACCAAAAATTCGCAGATAATTTTAATCTATTTCAAGACATAATTTAACGAAACAACTGAATTAATCAGAGCCATTTTTGATTTCAATAATTTTCTTTTCAATTTCGATGAATGTAATTGTAATTTTTATGCGGCATTCGAAAATCGATTAAAATTCTTTTTAGATAAGAAATCGAGTCTTTAAGTCGATTCAAGGTTCGGTGTCATGTTCGAGACGGCAATTTTTCAATAATTCAGATAGTTCAAATAATTAAAATAATTTCGTATCGGTTTATGGCGATTTGATACAATGAGATAAAGAATTGCATTTGATGTGTCATTTGATGACATGGAGTTATTTCAACAATTTTTTTTTTTCATTTGAGCGCAAATGATTCGATTTCACATTCGGCTTGGATTAATTGAAAGAATGTAATCGATTTAAAAAAAATTAAGAGATAAAATAAAAAAAAGTCATGCGTTGACAGCACAAATAACAAAGCCTTAAAAGAACAAAAGAGAGTTGTCATTAATTCAAAAATACTTAGCCAAACCGAAAATTCTTTGTGTCTATGCTTTGTTCCCATTTGACATTAGTCAGTCTTGATTGCTAAAATCCCCACACATACGCATTCCTTTCGTTCATTTACTGCTAATGAAAGAAGATTGAAGCCACACGGTTAATCTAGTGAAGAATGCTGTGAGCCGAAATTGTTTGACATCAAATGTTTTAGAGAGCTGTGATGGGCAATTATGGGGGCAATGCAATGGATTTAAATGGAATATGAAATGAGGAAATTGACGAATTGTTTGTCAAAAATTTGGAACCATAAATGTTTGAAGCATCAGTAATGACAATTTTTTTAGCGGCATTGTTTTCAGTGGGTATGTAGAGCAAAAACAAAAAAAAAACTGAATTGAATCGAAAACGATGATGATGACGATGACGGCGACGGCAACTACTATTACTAGCATCCATAACTAAAACAACAACAAAAAAATTGCTTTGTATCCGTTCAACATTTCATTTCAGTATGGCAATGACCATTAGCACCATACATCCGTAATTATTGTCATCATCATAATTTCTCAATATCTCTGTCGCTCTAACATCATTTATATCGGTTCATACGATATAAACAATCATAATGGCCGGACCGCAGAACGAAAAATCCACACATTAACACATTTTGTACCGTGGATAATGTGGAAGCATTTTTATCATGCTCGCTCTTTTTCACATTGTGAACACTTTCGGTCCAATTTTTGGCTATTCCGTTTGCATACTTCCAAAACAAATAAACAAATACGGTGCTCGTACAACGGCATAAAATAATCATTGTCAAAAATTATGCCAGTCATAGAGAACATACACAACTACACTTACATTGAACACTCACACATGGTACATGTCAGGCAAACAAACGTTTGTCACATTATTGACGCGCTTCCCGACACCTATTCAGAATTTAGCATTCACTAACAAAACCGTCGAAAGCATACAAAACTAATAACAATCATAATTGTTACTGCTACGACGATTGGTTCCAACGAAAATTAAATGTGATTATTATTGCTGTGGTGCCGACTCCACGTCCACAATCTGAATGAAATATTTGTCTCTCTCTCTCTGTGTGTATGCGTGTGCGGCTTTATTGTGCTCGATTTATGTCAAAATCAACCAAATGAGGGCAAAATAAAATTGCAACTTACATTCAAATTTCTATTGTGCGCTTATGCCGATAATCCATTGCAATTTTAAATTTACGTGTCAATTTCATTTGCTATGCCAAATAATTCGAAATGTTTGTTTTGAATTTCGGCAACCTGCGAAACAGCCAGCCGGGATCGCATTTTGCCTGGAAATCAAAAAAAAAAAAAATGATTGAAAGAAAGATATTCATTTTGAAACTAGTAATTTTTGCGGAAGTAGTCTTCAACACAATGTTTTGTACTTCTCAATCGATGTTGAAAATGATAATCCGATAATTATTCCGGTAATGCATAGATAAAATGAAAAATGGCATCAAATGGATTTAATGTGTACCTAAATAGCGTTGATTGAAACGACTCAATATTTTAATTAAGCTTGGCCATTTTTAATTTATTTGGCATTCCATTTAAACATGAAACTACAAACTATTTTGATCGATATTTTGCGCGCTTGGGACAAATGACGCAAATATTTTTTTGAAAATAATTTCGTACACTCTTTTTCCCTTGTCGCACAGTCAATGTACAGCAATTGAAGGGATTTTGATATTTATTCATTCTAATGTGATCACATGCACAAGCTTTCAGTTTTAGACATTATTGTTTCAAATGACAATAACTTATGATGGCATCATAAATTTAAAAATAACATCAATGAAATGGTTAATCCAACCTGTTTTAAATATTTTGAGGTGATTTTACAAAATCCGACAAATAGTCACCTTGCGATTTCATTCGATTTCATTCATAACAATTTGCACCTTTCGAAAATTTTCGAAATGTATAGATGAATTAGAAACAATGGCAAAAGCAACGACAATGAAAACACTAAAACATTACACCTAACTCAATTGTTAATTTCACTAATTTTGATCAAGTTTTGTCCTCATTAGTATAAACAAAAAGGGCAAATAGAGAGCAAGAGAAAAAAGAGAGCCAAGCTCATTTGCTCGCGCGCTTGCATCAATTGTGATCGTTCTCAGTGCTATTCATTTATTGTGCATATGAATTTGATTTGATTGCTATCTAAAATCAGAGTGTTAACAAAACATGCATTGTTTCGAAAGACACATAGAGTGTGCGCTGTATATGTTTGCTATTATAAAGTCATGCAGTTGAACTTCAACAAACAAATAAAATTCGTTGTTCGTGAAATAAAATTGTGTGTAGATCCCAACACAAATAAAAGTTATATGAAGCGACAGCCATAGTCAGCCAATTCGCCGACTCGTAGATCACATCCATTGAAAAACCACACGCGCATTCGAGTGCCAAATGAAAAATCTAAGCTTTTCATCTTTCTTCATTGAGTGTGTGCGCGCGCGTTTTTTTTTCTTTATTTTTCGTTTCAAACTTTTGCTGGGCTGTTGATTATGCCTAATTAGATGTGTCAACAACACTGTTGATTTGCTGCAAGCAAACTCAAAGTGAATATTCGTTGTACCGAGTTCGATTCGGTTTGGTTTTAAATGCTCTTTTATTTTAGATTCAACACTAAATTTTATAGTTGTTTTTAGTGTAAAAACACTCTTTCTTTTAATTATATGAGTTATATATATTTTATTAAATCTTTGTATTGTGATAAAATGAAAATTGAATAATAAAAAAATGAACAACGTGTAAGATGAGTTATTATGCATTGGGCCATCGTGCACAGCTTACCGTCGGCATACACTGCAATCAAACGTGTTGACAGCGGCAACAACGTGACTGAGTGATTCAATAAAAGAAGAACACTAGATATACGTTTTGCAAAAAAGCCAAATATGTTTTTTTTATTTTTAAAAATATTATTCGTTTTTTTTTTTTTGTAAATAATATTTGTATTATTTGCTCTGATTCAGATTGATAGTTGTAAAGAAAGTTGTAAAGAAAGACGACGATTTTTTTTTCTTTCAATATTCAATATGCAGACCTGGAAATGTGATTATATTCATTTATTCGTACGACGTAGAGAGAATAAAATCACTCAAAGACATCAAAAACGTTAATTTAATTTATAAATTTATTATAAATACCATTTTTCCCTCAAAAATCCCAGAACAAAAGATTGCTTTTTCAACACCGGGCTTTGTTTTTTTTTGTCTACCATTTTCTGCTATTTTTTTCAAATACTTGTGCACGAACAAAGAAGAAAAAGTAGAATCAAAAAAGTAAAATGAACATTTCATTTCCATACTTATATTTTGTTGTTGTTTTTTTTTCCTCATTTCTGCCGAAACTCCGTTTGTACACTCATGAAAATATCATTCAAGGATGAGAAACAGAAATAGAGAGAAAGAGCGCACAGCAATATCAAAATACTATTGTTTTGCTGGAAGTGTGTCGTCCTATGCCTTTACAATATATTTTTTTTGTGGTTGTTGTTCTCTTCTTCATTTCGCAGTGACTTGGCATTCTGATGTTTAAACATTTTGAGCATTTAACCCGAAGATTCGGATAAACATAACGATCACTAAATGTGTTTCAGCGAAAAAACCAACCCAAAGAAAACCTTGGCAATGCAAAACAATAACGCAAATCTGTCTGAGACATATGTAGAAAAAAAAGTTATTGTCCAAAACTTCGATTCCGAAGAATTTATAAATCGTGTTTTGTGAGTGATTGTGTGTGTGTGTGTGTGTGTTTGCGTGTGCTATAGCTATTCAATCCTCTTAATCTCGATTCAGTTTTCGATGACAGTCCAATTTGGCGTGGAGATTTGAATATTTTGATGAACAGAGAAAAAAAAAATCATTAAAAAATCAAGCACTTAAAATGGTTACCTTCATCCTAACAGTGAATGAATTTTGAATTTGTTGTTTTGTTGAAATGCATCTGTTATTTTTGGAATTAAGCGCGCAAAACGAATAAAAAGAAAAGATCGAGAATAAAACTCGTCGAAATGTCATAGTCGAACATTCACATTTTTAAAATGTAGAAATGTAAATCAAATCGACACAAGTTCATAATGAAGAAAAGACATATGAAGGAGAAAAAAAAAACTCTTTTCGACGAAATCCGAAATGCGACTTCTAGTTTTTTTGATTCGTTGTTCAATTTTTTTTATCTGTTTTGCTCCCGATCATACACAACAAAAATGCTCAATTCATTTGTGATTGTATCTCTACCATTTTGCCATAAATTCGTGAGTTTTTTTATCACTTTTCTTAAATGTTTTCTTTTATTCACAAGCACTGCGTTCACAAAATGGCCCATCCATGCGGTTCAAATGCGAAATAACATAAAATCAAAATAGTAGTAACGATAATAATAGTAGTGATGTCAAAAAAAAAAAAACATATATATATATAATTGAAAAGAAAAGGAAAGAGCCTATAAAATCCTCTTTGGTTGATATTAATAGACATTGTAATATCGAAGCAAGGGAGAGATTGAGGCAAAAAAAAAACACACTCTTAAGTACTCTGTTTGTGATCGGTACCAAACAAGTTCTTGAAATTTCTGTGATTTGCTTGTTCGCCAAACATTGTGTGACGTTTCGACATAGATGGTTCTTCCGCCATTCAGCCGAATCAATTCGACAATGCCACCATTGAACGGAAGAACGAAAGAAGAAGAAAAAAAAGAATCATACAATGCAACAGCTAAGTGCTGAAATTTTTGCGCCAACTCGAGATGGATAGAGAGATTTCATTGGAAATATGGCAGTTAAATGATTTTTATTTGATTGTTGCTAATATAGTTATTGTTGATAGACGAAATGGCTGTCGAAATGCTGTTTCACATTCACAGTCATATTGCATTCAGGTTACTCCGGTTCGCAATATGCCGAAATATGTATATCTATTTTTTTTTTTTTTTTGAATTTGATACAACGAGCGATTATAGACAATTTGAATGCGAAAATGCCGGAAAATATTCTTTCAAGCAGAAGCAATAATTTCGTTTTCAAAATATACGACCGGATGCATCAAATTGCGCGATTTTCATATAATGCGCTGCCAATTCTATTCGGGCACTTGAGTTTTGCGATGAAAATCGACAGGAGTGGCGCACAACTTACAAAACCGAATGGGGATAAAATATATATAACGAGAGAGGAAATTCAGTTTAAAACGAGCATATCTAGCGAAAATTTGTTTATCGATACAAATAACGGAGACGTAACAACATTTTTGAATGTCGAATTTCATTGATAGTTTGACGACAGTCACAACAATTGCGATGAGTGTTTGAAAGAGAATGGCGCAGAATTGACGAACAGAACAACAATAAAAAAAATTTAAACGATATTAAAAGAAATATGGGCGCACACAAGCACACAAGGAAAACTAAAATCTAAATGCATGAAATAGTTTGGAGTACACTGTCAACATTATCCGTATCGAACGCGGGGTGTTTGTATGTACATTTATTAAAATGTTGCAATAATATACACGCAGTCAGTTTTCGTACGGTGGAACACAAGCACATTTGAGAATATAAGCGAACCATATAAATTCCCCAGCAACATAAAACAATACAATAAATAACAAACAGCTGAACACTGTACACACCATCACCATGGCCTGTCGTTTGCTTTTATTTACTGGTTTTAAAATATTTACGTTACGTTTACAGCGTGTTCAAATGCAACATCATGCGAGAATAACAGCAATTTTTTGGTAAAAAAATTTCGACGATTTTATATGCAAATACGGCTTTGATGGGCTGTAGCACCCAAAAACTCTTTGCTTTCGCTTGCTCATTTTTATGCCCCGTGTGTGTGTGTGTTTTTTTTTCTCTCCATTCATTCACATGCGTGTTTCAGTTTTTATGCGCACATTTTTACTTGTGACAAAAGCCCACAGGCTACATTCATTCAGACATACCATGGATAGTATTAAACATTTTCATTAAACGCTTTCGTGCCGCGTCTAATGCAACGAACGCAAGGCAATGAATGCACAAACACATACATCCACATAAACGAGCATTCAACGGCCTGAACCACACCAAACTAATTCGCTATTTGGATTCATATGTGTGAATTTATATACTAAACATCGCAGCATACATTACATAAAAAAAAATGATTCAATGTATCGATTTGCCAAACATGGCCAATATTCGATTCTAAAAATGAAATATCCCATACATTTATTTATTTATATGGTCGGTTCAATATTGTAAATGTTCTAGATTCAACAAAAACCGAAAGACTGGTGGTGAACGAAACAAAATGGTGGATAGTGGTAAAACGAAAAATACCAACTGGCCAACACTTGAGCGATACGATTCATACAAATAATATCTGCCACAACCAAAAACAGCTCAAAACTTTTATCTCCATTTTTTTCCATTCAACTTGCTGCTGGGCAGTTTGCTGATTTTGATTTCAGTCTCACACCTCATAAAGCCTTTCTTCATTGCTTTTTTTTTTGGTTCGGGACACCATTCGTAATGCATCATCGATTAAATGGTTATAACTGTGACAAATCGCTTCGTAGAGAGAGAGTATACATACATTATTGTACAAAATATTCCGAGAAAGAAACTTCGATGTGTGAAGTAAATAAAAAAGAACAGCACGATCAAACAATCGAAATACAATCAAATTTTGGCTCACTCTTAATTTTTTCAAGCGAAACAGACAATCAATGATGGAAAAAAATAGAGAAGAATATACACAATTTCAGAATCAAACGAACTGAAGTTGATTGATTGTCTTTTTTTGACAGTCTGAAAACAAGCGCGTTCAATTTTTTCGGCACATTTACTTCACATAGGCATAAAAAAAAGCGTCATCCAATGTGCATACGCACCAGTGTCATCACAATACAACAGCACCATCATATTATTGCCATGCGTTCATCATATCTGATAGACATTGAGCTGTAGCAGTCTAGAAGAATCACGTGAACACAACCTCTAAATCAATTCGCCATAAAACGGTCGAATTTGATGCTTCTTGTAAATTCTGCAAAACAATCTTGATTGAACTTTCAAATCATATAATTTCCCCTTTCCTGGTCTGCAAGTGGCTTGATGAAAACAGTCAAATAGAATCTCAAATTACACACAACTCCATTGGAGAATGAAAATGACAACAACAACAACAAAAAAAAAATGCTTGCAGGAAACCAATGCGTCCAATGCAAAGAAAACGAAGTGAAAAAAAGAATAGCATACACACATCATGTAAATAAATAAACCAAATTGGAAAATTGTATTCAAATGAATTGAGTGTGTTGTTATGTAATAAATAATTTCGTGTATCAATTTTAATATGCATCGTAAAAATTGCCAACTAAATTTATTCAAGGTCTTCGTAGCACCATTTCAATGTATTTGCGTTTGTATTGAACGCGTACCTTGTTTTGTTTTCCATGTCAATTTCAATATATTTGCCGATTCCTCTCGCTCGCTCCTTTGGTCTGCGGGCTCGGTTAGCAAAAAAAAAAATATATCTCTTTTTTTTCTGCCGATTTAAAGTGTGGATATTGGTGTGTGCATGCCTATGAAAGAAGAGAAAAAGCAATGAGCTTGAACAATAACAACAACAACATACAAGAAAATAAATTAATATAAAAGAGAAGAAAAAAAGAAGCACACAAAACACAGAACAAGAAACGAAAAATCGTGACAAAAATATGTAATGTGTGTATGTTGAATTTTTCTGCATCGATATCGATATCGATATCTCGGTGTTATGAATGTAAGTAATATGCATAAATTGCATTCACATTTGCAAACGATGATCGAAAAATATTGCAGATTTACTTGAATCTCACGCCACAGTTTTCGAAAAGTGATTGCCCAGAATGCAATACTAAGTAAGATCGTGCGCTGTTTGTGTTTTGTGTGCTTCAATTCGATTTGATTTCAATCAGTTGACTTTTTTCACTGATTGCGTTCCATTTCAGAAAAGAAAAGCACAGACAAATCAGCATTTTAATGCTGTTAAATTAACTATTGAATGTGGACGTGCGAATGGGAGCTATATTCAAACATCTTTTTTTTTTCGCTTCGATCTCTCTCTCTCTATCTCTATTCTGTTCTGTTTGTCGTTGTGTATGTGTGTGTGTATGTGTGTTGTTTTCTTTGCATTTACTGTCATTTAGATTTGGTTTGTTTGTTCTTGTAATGTCGTGTTCTTTTTTTATTACCAATTATTAATGCTATATCTTTTATTTACATAAAAATAATGCACATTCACGAGACGAGTACGAGAAAACAAACGTAAAAACGAGGTGTTACTCGAAATGTCATTTATTGAATGTGTATTTGGTTTTTAATTCAAATTTTACAAAGTTTCACACTTTATTCCTTCAGTGACAGATAGAAGCGAATTATATATCACAAACCTTGGTACAAAGTAATATTGTATTAAATAAGCCAAACCATGGGATGAAGCTAGACGGATGCACTAATAATATTAACAAAAAAATGTTGATTTGAAAAATTATTTTGCCATCGGTTAATCGATCCGGCCATGATTCTACGGATTGTTCTATTGTGGAGAAAACAGAAGCATCTATCCAAAGATCAAATTACGAAAGTAGATATTATAACTTATAAATTCAAAAATGGCATTTATTTTCTCCTTGTGTATGACATTTTCTTCAAAATGTGCTTTTAAAACGCGACATTTGTTCAAATTGAATAAAAACTGAATTTACAAATTTTATATCTGACTCGATATTTATAATCCACATGCAACATGAAATCATTGAGCTAATAAATAAAACATATCAAAATGATCACATTCTGAATTTGTGATTGCAGACAATGCACTGCACACACACACATATCTTCCCTTCCCTCACTGTTCACCGTTTACAGAGATTTATACTCCATATGCAATTCTGCGCATTTGGAACATGAAATTACGTTTAATATGCATAAATAATTTGAATGCGAATCTATTTTATTGATTCTGACCGAATCGATTTTAATTCGAGCTGTAGCATTTCAGTTTTATCAATTTATCTGGTTATTGTTGTTGCTGTTGTCTTTTTTTTTTTTTTGTGAAATTCTCTTTTTGCCAAAATGGAATGCGTTTTGATTCAGCGCTTCAACAAAATATATATATATTCTGTATTGTATCGAGGTGAAATGAATAATAATAAAGATTCAGTTGAACAATTAATTTTTATTGTTTCTGTTGTTTTCTATTTGAATCCAGATACTATTGAATGTGCTATGTGTGAGCGTGTGTGTCTCTCTGTGTGTCTGTGTGCTTAAAAAAATAAAAGTCATCGACGGAAAACATTCACACATTTATGGGCATTATTCGCATTGATGGTTTATTGAGCGAATCACGAATGTGGTTTGCAAAGTAACAAATGCTCGCTGAAACGTATTAAATGACTGTAGCTGCTTGAGTAGAAACAAATTGGGAATGACAAAAGCAAACGTAGAGAGAGAAAAAAAGATCTCGGGAATCAGTTGCATTTTGATGAATTAGCACAGAGATCTTGTATTATTATTTTTTTTCTCCTTTGACTGTTGAGTGTGTGTATATCTGTTTTTTGTTGTGCAATTCTGTGACTTCAATTTGATCATCAGTGGTTTTCATTGGAAGAGTGTGGAGATTGCACCATGCCATCAACATGCTAAACGTACAAAAATGTATGCGTCTGATGTCTATGCCCTGTTGAAAGCGTTGAGCAGGAAAAGGCTAAAGGCAGCATGAATTGATTACGTTTCAATTCGATCGGGTATTTGCTCTCATATCAACCATCAATTGTTTTGCTTTGTCCTCAATGCATTGTTTCGGAAAGTCTCTCGCATTTTTAATATGTGGCATTTTCAATCGTTGAGCTTTGTGTTAAACTAATTATCACCGTTGGACCATTGGGAAACACGAACGAAACGGACGTTGAAGTGGCCGCGTTCGCAAATTGAAATGAGCAAAAAAAAAAACAACAACTACAATCAAAGGCGTAAGAAAATATGAAAGAACGCGCGCGCATTTACTCACTTCAAATAATCGGGAAAAAGGCGAAAAATCGTGAAAGAGACACAAATTCTTTGTTGTTGACGAAAAGACAACAGGCTGAACGGATTTCAAAAGACAGTTTATATATATATGTTATATAGCGGAGACACGTATGCAGCACATATTGACAGAAAAATGTTGAAAATAACCTGCACTTGATACGAAATGACCTGTGTCGTTTCTGTTTTATGTTTTTGACTTTGATTCAGCCAGTCTCATACTAATACGAATACACACACCAACATCCCGACCATTCGGACTTACGTTATTAGTTTCTGATTTCTCAGACTTTTTTTTTTCTTCGTTTTTGTTGTGCTCATTTTAACATCGTTCGCTGTGTTTCATATGTTTATGTGTATGTTACTTTTTTTCATGCTTTGCCTTTGAAATCCTCTGAGTCAAAGTTGTAGCTTCATCGTCGTCGTCTTGTTATTGTTAATCCCGTTCCCATCTAGATTGAATTTATCTTTTCGACAAAAGTAACCGAAAAAAAATTAGTTAAAAATAAAAGTATTTTAGAACAAATGTTCGGCACAGTCGGTGCTTAAATTCGATTGTGTATGTATATGTTTGGGTGCGACGGTGAGCAATACTATAGTGTAGTTTTTTTCCTTTAATCTTTGTTATTTTTTTTGTCTTTGAATTTCTTAAATTCGGATGATGCCGAAAAAATATTCAGTATCTCTTTGACTTACGGGATATTGAAAATGAACAAACGACATATATATATACGCTCGCACATAAGAAATGAGAATGAATGATAAAAATGGGCACACATGTGCATAAAAGCCAACGCTAACCCGCCAAAAAAATGGTCAAAACTGACAAAAAAAAATCAACAAAATCCTGAATTCAAGAGATTTGAAACTAAAAGAACTACGCTTGCCAAAGAAAAACATGGTTTCGTATTTTATTTACGAAATTGATATTATCATTTTCTCTTCTTTTTTTTTTTCATTTTGTGAACGAAGGCATAACATACGAAAAATGTGATACAATAAAATGAAAAAGAGAAAAAAAAAATGTAAAAATGATCGTTTGCTGAGCACAACATTTTACTTTAAATTCTTATTGTTTCCATTTGGCCATCAAATGACACGAACTGATACACAAATATCGCTTTCCATCTTCTGTTTTCTGTCCGTGTTTATTTTTTAGTGTTTTGAATCATTCGATATACGACAAAATCTATATGAATTGCGAATAATTCATCCGTCTGAAAATATAAGTTTGATGGTCCTGATTCCGGAGCTTATGCTCATCAGGTTCCTCATCGCTTTCAGTTGTCTGTCTATAAAATGCAAGGAGCAAGATAAAATTCCGAAGTGTGTGTTTCGAAGCATTTAAGATTCAATTCGCTATCCAATGGAAACATGTGTATGTGAGCATTATATACAGAATTTTGTACTTAAAATTTTGAACGAACAACTCTATAATATCACGTGTCATGAAAGCATGAAATGTAATCATCGGCTTGAAATATCGGACACTAAATTATGACGTGATGCTCAAAATTAGACCACTAAACATTTTTATCGATCAAATTTCGCAACAACACACAACATTTTTGTGATCATCAATTTCTTTTGAATTTATTTTGGAGTATTTCGCAATCCGGTGCGGCGTGGTTTGTGTCAACCGCATATGTTCGTTGTGGGTTTTCAATTGCAAGATGCCATCGACACATAATTATTATTTTTCATCTTTCACTTAAAAACTAAAAATGAAACAAAAGCAAAACCAACAACAAAAAACCAAACGAAATACCGCACCTTTGCAGTCTTCGATGCATAAACATTTGCGCACATTGCATTGCAGTTCGAACTTCGATGCAATGAGAATAAATGGTAATGGCTATGCGAGCCAAATGAGCTGCCATAACGGCAGAAGTAGAAAATAATTGTGTCTTATTTACAAACATTTACCGGCGAGACGGCCGATACACGCAATCTCACAGATGTATGAAATCGTATAGGCACTTTGTTCACTGAACACACTTCTTTTGCTTGCTGCTACCACAGGCCGATATATCTGGCCTTTCTCTCGCCATCTCTATCTCGCTCTACCTCTCTCTTGCCCGATGTTCAGTTAGATAAATGAATGAGGATGAAAAAGTGGCTAAGTATAGGCAATCTGTTTTCATGGCTTTCATCAAATTCCATACTTTACTTCAAGCAATCAACATAGCCGAAAACTATAAAATGGTGGGAATACTTTCTTTGAATGATTATTTAAATCCCCATAATTTAATTCGGCTGCAAAAACAAATGCAATCGAAACAAATTACACAAATACCGACTGCAATTATGTAAACAATCAGATAGTTTTGTGAAACAATAGATAAACAATTGGTTTTTGTATGAAAATGCAATATTTATGCACATTCGAGACTGGCCATACATTTATTTTCTTCTTTACCCCCCGTTTCGATGATGATCCATTGAAACAAGACATGACATGCGCAAAATGAATTCTATTCCACGAAAATTCTTAAAATTACATGAAAAAAGAGAAAATAACTACATATATATATGCATATGATGTTCTGTATATCATTCATTGGTCGAAAATGTCGAATGCAAACGAACACACGCATCGAAAAGAGTAAATTGTCAAAATTGGCCAACAGTATTGTGGCAGTGTTGCGCAAACAAAAATGTAAATGCATGATTCAATTAATAATTTGCAGTGGAGAAACATCTAACAACACCGTACACATTTTACTTCATCATATTGGCAATGTCGTTTAACAAACACACTTTCTAATTACTTATATCCGTTCGATTCAAAGAACAAAATATATCGCATGAAAAATGAAAACCATTGAACTGACTCCTTCAACATTTTAGGAGCGGTTGTTTGGGCATGCACAATTTTGTGTCTTCCATCGGTATATTTTATAAATGTTCTCTCTTTCTCTTTTGTGCGTACCACAGTTGAAGGCACATCAAATACACATGCGTGTTCGATTATTATTATTATTAACAAAGCCAAATTTTGTGAAAAGAAATACTGGTCACGGGAATATGCCAATGGCATTGGAATTGATCCATATAAATGGCATTTATACGTGCAAATAGAAACCCTTTCCATTGAACTCATTTACTAGCCACACAAACACACACACACACATACGGTTATACATATTCAGGAACATACGGGTTTTCTTTTACCATAAATTGTAATCGACATAACAGTGATATCATGGCACATGCAACGTTCGGGCAAAGAAAGAATGAGCGAAAAAATGGCTAATTGAATTGTTTTCGCTATTGAATTATTGTGGCACGGTTTTATATCGTGTTTGCTAGTTGAATGCCCAAGTTTTTTTCCTTAACCATTTTTTTTCGTTGATTATTATTAGTTCATTTGTATTTTTATTTGCTCATGTATTTTCTACGCCAATAAATCGAAATCGAGTTTTTCATGATCTTCGTCAACGAACCATTAACGCAAAACCTTTTAATTGTTTTTTTTTCCTTCATTGTAACAATTCCGCTTTTTTCTGCTTTATTTCATTTCTTGCATTCTTTTGAACTTTCTGTTTCTCTATGCAAAAAAAAGTGGGAAAAAACACGAAACGAAAGATGGTGATCAAATGGGAATTATCTTGAAATTCTATTTGTAACTGAAACAGGAAATCACCCACGGTTAAATTTTGAGAGTTAAAAATTCGCTCATCTTTCATCCGCTTCAACAATGGGAGAAAAAAAATGAAATGACAAAAAGAAGATGTGCTTTGAATTTCCAGTCGACCAGCAATAACAACAAAGAAGAAGAAGAAAAAAACGAATATGAAATCTATTGTGCAAAGAATTTACATTTTTTTAAATAATTTCATTTAACATCACACCAAAATCGCACAACATTCATTCCATGCAAACGATCGCTTTCCATATAAAATTGGTCGTTTATTATGTCATTCAACAGCGAATAAACCGTGTGCAAATTAATAAATGTTAATGGTTCTTCTGAAATTTTTGTGATTTGCTCATGTTTTAACCGTCACATTGATCAACGATCACACTGAGATCTTAACGCTCGTTGAATTTTTGGCATAAACTATTTTCAAAAGAGAACTAACAATGAAACGAATCAAATGAAGGAATTCCGAAAATCAACACAGATGATGGATTATTTAGTTGATGGAAGTTGGTAAATGGACACAGGAAAAAAAAATGAATTAATACATTTAGTATGTTCATGTAGATAACATCAATATTTTTTTTTGGGACGGATGGGTATCTTTGTTGGTATCCACATTGATGGCTTTATATTGTTCTCTGCATACTGTGTGCATTCTTCAAATTGGGATATTTCATTTTCATTCTCTCTCTATCTCTCTCTGTCTATCTCCAACTCTGCATGAAGTAGGAGAACTTTGTAGATTAAGCGGAAAATAAAATTACAATTGCTAATTTATTTATAATACAGTGCACAATGAACACATTCTGGCATGGTAAATAGATATGGCCAAAGAGTCCGCTGGATATCTTCTAGTTTTTTTTTTAATTTGAAACAGTTTACTATTGAATATGCGTATACATTAATAAACGCTTTAATACGGATTAGGTTCTCGTGCGCATTCAAAAATTTCAGAGAGTGGCTTTCTTTTGTGTTCACGCTTTAAAAGTCACTTGAAGACTCGTGGAAAATAAAAAGAATGAATTCACCGACATTTTGCATTACTACTTCTCGCTCTGTGTTTTTGTTTTCTTCAAACAATTTTCATCGTCTGCGGACAATCTGAGTGGTATTGAAGTGCATGCTTTCGCATACAACTCGGCATGTTTTTTTTTTGTAATTTTTCTTCTTTTTCCAAACGCACTTGCACATGCACGAGCAAACATCACCGGATCGACCGTCATAAAGTAACGTATCGCATTTTAAAAGTAATAATAAATGGAAGTGGAATATATATTCCTCAATGGGCAAACTTGCATTCCACTTGAGATTATCGCCACAATTCATTGCGCTTACGACTTAATTAGATTTTGAAACATGAGTGTCTCTCTGGCAGCTACTACACACCGATATAATTGTGCGAATGCATAATTGATTTCATTGGTGTGTTTGTATAACGTTTTTTTCTCTTTTTTTTCTTCTTTAAAATGTTCGATGAGCACTTATTTGTTGTTGTGTTATTTTTGTGTTGTATTCGCTTCTTTTTGCCATCCTAATCGAAACTGAATTACACTTGCAAATATCGACAAGTGCTTTGAAGAATGCACAAACGATTATATAATCACGATAATGATTAACAATGATTAATTTTGTGTTTTTTTTTTCTGTTTCGTTTAATTGTTTAATTGCAGTATGATGATGGCCTGCACGGCTACATGAATTCAGGAGCAGCAGCAGCAGCAATGTATGACCCACACGCTGGCCATAGGCCACCAGCTCTACAAGGATTACCATCACACCACTCACCTCATATGAGCCATGCATCAGCCGCATCGGTTGGAATGCACGGATATCACACTGGACACGGTGGTACGCCTAGTCATGTGTCACCAGTTGCAAATCCAATGGGTGGCACAATAGCTGATAAACGTGATAAAGATGCAATCTATGGGTAAGTTAATAATTCACATTATAAAAAATGTTTTTAATGAGCAAACTTGTATTCATAAAAATATGATTTTGTTCAACATTTTATAATGCCAAAAATGTTGATTGCCCCAACACACAACGTATTAATCATACCAAAACAATATAACAATCAATTCCAATGTCCATGAAGAAGTTGGAAATTGTTTTTTATAAGCGATCCATAAAAATATTTTTCCACACCCGGTTAGATGGTAAATAAAGCTGTCTATAAAAATTTACAATGTTAAAAAAAACGCAATAAAATATTTTGCGAAAGTAAATGGAATGGAGAAGCGATGCAAGAGAGTGTAGAACCTTAAAAATTGAACATTTTCTTTAAATGAAAATGTTCCGTAAATGACGATTTCTAGACATTTTGTCTGAATGTGAAACTGACGCACATCACTTAAAGGAGTATTCAACGCACACTTCCAACTTCTACCAATGGAATGAGAACCAAAACAACAATGTAACAACTGTATGAGAACCAAACGAATTTTAAGCATTGCCGAGGAGGAGAACGGTCATCAACAAACAAGAATAACGATGAAATTTTGTAATAAATCAAATACAAGAGCGCCTAAAACATCAAAAGGAATAATGCTGCTTACGATTAAGAAAATACGATGTAATAATCGCATATTGTAAACGTGATAAACGTTTTCGCATTCTCAACGTTCCTTTTTTTCTTCTCTCTTCAACAACCGATTCGGTAGATCAAAATCGATGCAACGGCCAAATCGTAGCTGAGAATTGTGAGTGAGAGAGAAACAGAAAGAGAACGAAGAATGAAGATTTATTTCCTGCTTAAAAATGCACATGTTTAATTTACAACCGAATACACAATAATTATAGGCTTAGACATTTTGCGATTGAATGGTCTATCCAAAGCAGTGTAAAATGCCACAGAATAGTAAAAAAAAAATATTATGCCTCAAACCGCAAAGAAATCAAATCAAAAGTAGAAGCCGCTGTGTGTAGTTGCATCCAATACGAATTAGGTGAAAACAACCTAAAATTGTTTTCAATCAAATTCAATTCATTAACAAATCGAAAAAAAAAAAATGAACAAACGATGCAACAAAACATTGTTGACGGTCAAGCAAATCGTTTCGGAACCCACAACAAAATAGAAAATAACCCCCCAAAAAGTTGAAGAGCGGTAAAAAAGTACAAAATACATAATAATAGTGCAAGTTGTGAGAATTTCATTAACTCCTAATGCTCTTAATGTATTTATTCCCATTGTTTCCCTTTTTTCCCGAAACGATGTAATGTTTGAGAGTCCAGTTGTACATTTTATAATTATTCGATCCTATAACTTGTGCACCTTTTTCGCCCATTAATTTATTTTATATATGTATTGTATGACTGAAATTGGGCATTGAACCGTTTTGAATAAATCGAAAATTGTCGAAATGTCTCATTTTTTTCGCCCAAACAAAATAACAACTGTAACCACATTTTGTTCGAATCGAGCATTGCGTACATTGTCAAATAACTCAATGAAGGTGATTGATTTAGGTGTCGTGCTTTTTTCGGTTTGTTGCTCTTTTGATATTCAATTGACATCGCCTATTTTCAGCCACACCACAAAGGCAGATCTTGACAGCACATTGAACTGACGAAAAAAAATTTTTTTTTTTTAGAGAAAATTACATATGTAAGTCAGTTTATAACAATAACCATGGTACACACATCGCACTGAAGTCTGTCACAAAACGCTCTCAAAAATCGAGGGCAGTCCCAAATTGAACAGATGAAAGCAAAAATTGTAAAATTAATATGTAATAATCATAAATGTGCCGGAAAAAAAACCGAAAAACATTTATAATAATGATAGTGCGATGACGACGTGAATTGGGCAGTGAGCATATGCAGCGATTCTGATCGTTTGCTCTGCACACACTCACAAAAATACATTCTTATGGTTTTTGATGTTTGTCTGTTGATGACGATACTTAACCTATTAGCTAATTGCATACGTGAGTATAATATTTTTTTTTTCAGCTTGCTTTATCTTGCATTCGATGTTTATCATTTTGTTTTCCATTTTTTTTTATCTTTCTATCTCTTTCCATCACTCTCTTCGCCAGTCAAACCTTCCACTCACGTTCCAGTGCCTAATAAATTCAAATATAATTAAATTGACCAAGGTGATCGATTTGGCTAAATAATTGGGTAAACTTTGTTGTCAGCATTTTTGCTTTCTTTCTTTTTGTTTTGTGATGAATCGAACAAAAACCCAAAACAACGCCGTAAAAATGTTTGCCAATCGAAATCAACCGGATAAATGCATTCGTCGTGATCTCGTATTAATGCTAGAATTTCATTTTCATATTTAAAACGATGAAAAAAAAAGAAGTGAAAAAGAAACGAGAAGAAAACGAAGAATAAGATATAATTGATCCTTGCTTAAGATAGAATCACAAACAAATGGTAAGACAACGACTATTTGAAATGTTCGCTTCCTTTTTGGTGGCTTTGCTGTATTGAGGTGCGAGTGTTTCTTTTCGAATATTTTGTGTGTGCGCGTGTGTGTGTGCGCACTGTTGCTCGAAAGATCGAGCGCACATTTTTCACATGTTTACTCCGTTAGTATTCTTTCCATTTTTATTTTGTTGCTCTTTTGTTGCCATTGGTGCAGCACGGCAATAGCATTGGCATTGCATGGCACAGCAATAGGCTTTGCTCTGAAAACATCTGTCGAATGTGTGTTACATTGTGCGTTCCCCGCTGAATGAGTTATATAGTTAAAATAAATGCTCTTGTTGCTGCCCGTTGCGTTTTTACCAGTTTCTGCGTTTCGTGTGCTAAATTTCAATTGTTTAAATCGTACTCACACAAAGTACTAAATGCAAACAAAAGGAAAATGAAACAGAAATGTAACACAGAAGAAGACTTTCTCAGGATTATATACGGAAATAAAATGGTTGAAATGGAGCGATTTATATTGAATTATAACAATTGTAACGGAAACGAAAGGAAAAGACAGAGAAAAAAAGACGGCGACGACAACAAGAGAATGCTTTCGCTACTCTTTCTCTCGCTATACTCTTGTAGTTGAATTCACATTTGGCATTCGTAGTCATACAGTCGCATATCGTTGTCGTATCATTAAACCCGAAAATAAAATAAATCGTTGTAAACATGTTGTATTTCATTGTTGATTCGTGCGCAACACAGTTTCGTACATACAAAATGAGGTGGTACACCAAAATCAAATTTGCCGGGAATGAAATAAAAATGTTGCACAAATGGATTCATTGTATGGTATGGCGCACAAGGGAATCAACTCAAATTCATATCATATCTTCCAAAATAATCTCTGATAAATTCAAATGTTTTGCAAATGAACCGAGAAAAAAACACACACACACACACCAACAACCAGTGACCCCTTGCAGCATTCTATTGAGGTTGGCGTGCGTTTGATTCACTTGCGACAACAGTTCGAAAGTCTTTATCGGGTCAAGAAATGACAATACCGCTTAAAGCGATGTGGAATAAATTTATGATAGGAAATGACAATTTCATTTCAACAAAATGCAAAAACCATGATTCAAACAGAAGCAAATAGATGATTTATCACCCTTTTGCAGATATTAACGATACTACAGACATTATTCATTCAATAATAAAATTACCATGCTGATCTGAATAGAAGCATTTCACACCGGACACACACATACAAAATCAGACAAAAACGGCCGGATTAGAAATATACAGCAATCAATGCACAACACGCGACAAATGTGACAATTATCGCATATACATTTGAATTGTGAGCACACTTGCAATGCAAAAAAAAAACAAACAAACAAACAAACACACTTTCGAATTAAGAACTGAAAAGCATCACACCAAACCAAAGCAAATTCGCTGAAACATTCACCAGACGAATGACATTAAACACCGGTAAAAAGCCAAACTCTGACAAAACAAAAATATGCTAAACGAATTGAAAAAAAAGGACAAGAGATAAATTCCTGGTTAGATTTGAATTGTAAATGGAATAATTAAAAATTTATTACTGCGCAGCGAGACATAACAGACAAATTTGAGCGCTGAGCGCATAAATTTAAATGTTGAATTAGGTGGCATTTTAACTTTAATCTGACTTGTTTGAATGAAAGAAACCCGCAAAGACCACAGGTTCATATCATGACAGCGGTATCTGTATCCACATCCACACAGTCCACTCCATACATATATTCAAACATATATGCAAACTTGTACAGGTCATACATCGAAACCTGAAAGGCGTATAATTTCAAATGGAAAAAAATGAAAACAAAACACAAAAAGACAAGCAACAGCAGCAACAAAGAAAAAAAAACGGGATAAGGAGATAATGCTTTTTTTTTTATTTAGTTAATTTTTATTTTTTCGTTTTTTTTTTGTTGTTGTAAAAGCACGCGAACCATCTACAGACACCCTATCTGCACACACATGTGCGATGATGCGCGAAACTTAATTCGGTGCTTTTTAAGCCAACAGATTAATTTGCTTAGAGACGTTTCGAAACACACAATTTACTCATCCATTGAATTTATTTGGAATTGCTTTATGTTCACAAATGAACGAATGAGAAAAACAAAAAACACTACGCGATTGCATTTGTTTGTTTAATTCTTCTGTTTTAATCGTTCGTTAATTAGCAAGCGAAAGAAAAACCGTCAGTGGAATTAGATATGTTTTAAGTGGTCGACGGTTGGGATGTGATTCTGATATCACCGATTCGAATTGACGTGCGTATTTAAATCACAATGAGAGAGGTGAATAAGCAAAAAAACTAAAATTTCTTTTAAGAAACAAAAACAGCTGGCTTAATGTGTTCACACGACCACACCAAAACAGCTTACATTCTCATCCAAAACATCAAATGTAAATTGCACACGATCGTTTCTGGTGTTTTCTATTATTTTTTTTTACATTCATTTCCTTGTGTTGCTGTTGCTATTTTCTTTAGTGTTCGTTCATTTTATTCGCGCAAGTTGCCTCGGTTTGGCTGATCTTATTAATAAATTATGTCGTCATTTCTACGTTTCATGATATGTATTTATATGGAATTAACATGAAGTGAAAACGAGTACGGGAAAAAATCCGGCTGATTGAAGAAAAAAAAGCGAGAACATGTACACACATACACACCAACAGCAACTGCGTCAGACACACTCATACACTACACATTGGTGGGCATACGCCTGCCATGATTGATTTAAGTCATTAAGAGTGACATATACATGACAATTGAAATATACATAAATTATAATATCAAATTAAACTAACAGCCATCATGCTTTGTGAATCGAGTATATTGGTATACTCTGACTCGTCTAAGCCGCGCGTCTCTATAGTTATGCATATTTAATAATATAGTGTTGTCTGTTGTTTGGAATTCGTATGTTTTCGCTCTTCTTGTCTCCATCGAATTCATTGTGTCATTTAAAATCAAATCGATTCGATAAAACGATCAGAATTGACTTCTTATTTATATATATTTTTTTATCGTTGCTCTTTGTCAATTTTGGAAATGACTCTCAAAACGACAACACTGCATCTTCGATACTTTTTGCTCAACAACGTTCAATTTATCTATTACAATCAATGCGATAGATATATTTATAATCATACTTGTTGAAATAGAATCAACCAGAAATATTTCTAGCAAAATCGAGAAATATCATCCAAAATCTAAAATATAAAGATCAAGGGAGCATACAACTGCTCTATATAAGAGCTTATGATAAAATGATAGATTTATTAAATTTACTTGACACTATAGATGTCATAGTGTTCTATGATTATAACACAATGTATAGTACAAATGTGAGCAATGATAATATTTTAACAAAACATAGACATTTAACACATTAAACACCTATTTTCACGGTTCTTTTCTCTTAAAATAATTTTCTGGCCACAAGCACTTATCGAATTTCTTCTCTACCATTTACTCTTCTATTATATACCTTCGAAAGAGAGAAAAAAAAGAACCAACCATTTTGTGCCCATTTTTTACCTTCGTTTCATTGCTATCGTAATTTCCCATTTCAATCATTTATCGATTTAAACGTATAAACGAAACCGTGTTATTTTCAGAAAATTATTTCAACTATTATCGTGTATTATGGTTACACGAAATGATAATTATAAACAATTCGATTACGTGCACAAAAAATCATTCGAAAACGATCTAAAGAATATAAGGCGAAAAGACTACAATGTCTATGATAATTACAATAAACTGCATTTAATTATAATTTTTTTTTTTTCATTTCATTTCGAGTAAAAACAAAAATGTTATAAATGTTTGAAGAGAATGAAATAAACCGACGAAACCGAATACACAAAACATAAAAGATCATAAACTGGCGATCATTTGATTGTGTGCGTGTTTCTATTTATGTTCAATTCTATAATGAAAATGTAAACGCACACGAATTAGACATCTAAACGAAATGTTTTTTTTTCTTCTTTTTGGTTTTTTAAATTTGAGTAGGTTAGTATCTGAGTTGAATGTTAAAACACTTACATCACATTTAGCGTGTCTATTTAACAGACATAAATAATAGTTGAATTTGTTATAATTTACCTACTTAGCAGGGCACATACAAGAAACACCTTAACACACATCCTAGACAATTATTATGGATACACACAATGATCGAATGTGTGTGTGTGTTTTTCTGTGTACGTCGTACATATTCAAATGAGCCACGATATATTGACCAAGATCATATATGACTGAAGACGGTGTGTTCTGGTCATTTAATTTTTATGAAATGTCTAAGGTTGCATTTTTTGGATATCAAAAACTGAATCCACACAATCGCATGTATAAATGTATATATATGCATATAAATGATCTTACGTCAAGATTAATTCTACGCCATTTCAACTTGAAATGTATAATGACATTTTTTATAGTTTTCATATTTTCGGTCGTTACGTTTTACATCGTTCGACGTGATGCATTTCAACAGATATCAAGCATTCTGGATGCAAATAAACAATGTTCAAGTATCTGTAGTCTTATTTTTTTTTTATAACCACCGGCAAATCGTATACTTTGTTGCGTCTTGTAAAAATGTTGCCATGCACGTACTGTTTTCGTTGTATTTAAATTTATCATTACTTATTCATTTAAATAAGACATTGAATCCGGTTTGAAAATCATATGAAAATGTGAATTTTTCATATAAAAATGTGTATTACAAGCACATTTGAATGACTTCAGTCGTCATATCATTTCGTTTTCGAACTTTCATACGATGTTAGTTTAAACGTATTTATAGTCTTTATAATTCGTTGTTGTTGTTGTTGCTTCGCTTTTAAATGAATATAAATAAATGTGCACTTCAATAAAATCACACCTGTCTTGATTATTTCCATCATTATTTGGCCCAAGCCCAAGTCAAAAGAAACAATATAATTGTGTCGTACGATAAGTGGCTGAAATGTTGGAAACGCTTTAAGCACACTTGAAACCCGTTCAGCAATATTATATGCGCCCAGGTTCAATCATCGAGACTTTGGGTGTGTGTGTGTGTTTTGAACATTTTTGATTCGAATTTCATTTCAATGTTTTAATGTGACTGTACAGTCATTTAATGATCTACATTTGTATTTACATTTTTGGTTATCATTTTCGAATTTCATGGATCATAATCTGTCTGTCTGTGTATAAAATATAAATCGGTTAACCTATATCTCTCAATAATTCATTTGATACTCAAGACTTCATTATTATGAGTAATAATATGCGTAAATTCACTATCGACCGCCCCAGTGTTCGTGGTTTCATCTTAATGATGAAGTCGATGTTTTTTCTTCTTCGTATTATTGCTCTCTGGCATTTCTTTATTGCTCTTTCACATCATCTCTTTTTCGCTTAACCAAGCGAAGAATGAAATCTATGCGTCACATTGCTGTTACTTTATTTTCACGGATTTCTCCAATCAAAAGCATCACAACGAGCAAAATATGAAGAAGAAGAGTATTTTAAACTCAAGTCATCGTTAACATTTATTTGTCTACCACAAACAAATTACCTTTTATACGTATGTTAACCTCGTATCGTAATACATAGCAACGAAGAAAAAAAATTGAACGTATTACATCGTCTGTGCCCACCGCGAGAAAAAACCCATAACGAAGTGATCAAATCGATCTGTTTCTAGTGCTAACTAAGATTTCTATGGGTTTTTTTTTTTTTTCGCTTGTCGCCCAACCAGCGCTGTTTTTTTTTCTCTCGTTTCCATTCCGCTCTGAACTTTAGTTCATTTTCAACAATATAATAATCATATTTTCCCGTTTGAACGCAAAAGTAATGAATGCGCTGGTAATGCAATTAAAATTCTTTCGATTACCCCAGCTCCCTTTATCTTCGTTTTTTCACATTGTTTTTTTTATATACACAATTCTCACAAAGCTGACTTTTCATGTGAACTGAACAGCGTTAATACATTTCCAAGCTGACCAATGGTTCAAAACAATCACCATCTTCTGGTCTTTTGTTTTGGAAAAAGAACCGATTAGAACCGGTATATCAGTTCATACGATTCGATTTAGAAGTTTAACCCATGTAATTTGGTTCAGTTCATAGTATGTGATTTGTCTGCCTTTTTTAAATTTTCATACTTAAAAAAAATGCTCATTAAATTTATAACCATTATTCAGCATTGTATATGATTTAGAAACCACCAATATAGTTGGTCTTATTTTTACTGGCAGCAAACTGAATATCACACATATTGTTATTTGATTACCAATGCACCCCAATATGATTGTGACATATCAATATTTTGGCTTATTGCAGTTGATCTTAGTTTTTATTTTCGAAATTCAACCGAAAATATCAAACAAAGTCATCAGTCTGAAGTGAAACGATGATATGAAAGAAACAAACAAAACGAACACTTGAGAATGAAGAAAAAAACCGTCTAATTCATTTGAGCGCGTAAAACATACACAGAAGCACATTATTTGTCAATTGAAACACATAAAAGGTGAACAATGTTTGCTTAAACGCAGACTTAAAAACGATCTTTTTATCATTGCTTTTTTTATACTTTTAAGTCACTTGTAATGATAAACAAGTACAACAAAGGCAACTAAACACAGTTCAACACAGTGAATTGAACAAAAATCAACACAGCAAGGAGGAAAAAAACTGTATTATCTCGATTATACTTATGTGAGCAATCGCGCGCTTTTCGGAATGGAATACAAACTGATTTTCCTTTTGTGCCATAGCATAGCAAATGCGCATATTCAAATATCTTGAATCTCTTCAAATATACTATAAAATGTATATACGAAGTGCACCAACTGTGACACGTCCGCTACTAAACTTCGCTTGGATCCGCGAATAAACCAAACGAAATAAGCTAGTTAAGTGAAGTAGGCATGTAGAACATATCTCTTTGTCGTATTGCTCTGGTGGTGTTGTTGTCGTCATCATCATCATCTCGACGTAGTTACAATCATTTTTTTTTAGTCTTCTTCTCTACTTTATTCACTGATTAAAATTCATGGTTCAGCTTCTAGATGCTGCCTGCTATAAGCATTGTTGAAAGTAAAATCATTTAAAAAAAAAAAACTTTTTTTTCTATACCGCATACTGTGAGTGCGCCCAAAACATGGCCATGTTTTATATATTAATCACACCACAACTTGTTTGTTGGCACTGTTTGCTATAATTTTTTTTTCGTGTGTAGTCTTTATGAATGCTGATGCATTTAGGTGAATAATCAAACAACAAATAAACGTTCATGCGGTCGCTCAACAGCGAAATCTGATAAATTGAAAGATTCTGAATCATACAATGTTTCAATGATAACGCGACAACGAAATAGTTGGATAAATGAACGAGAGAAGAAGAAAAAACTCACACACACACACACACCGATGTATTTCAGACGTAAACGCATAAATTAAAAAATGATATTACAACGAGTTATATGCGAATGCTACAAAAAACGAACAAGTAAAATGGAAAATTTGTCAATGTGTGTGTGTGTGAAAGAGAGATAGATGAATAGTTATATAAAAACTATCTGATCGTAGAAACACGAAGCCATCAGAAGGTAGCAAAGCGGTTTGCCAGCAAGCGCCTGACATTCCAACACACAGTGTACAGAATCGAAACGGGACAAACAGCGTGTTTCGAGTGAACATTGCATGCGTCGTTGAAAAGGCATAGTCAAACAAAATACATCCATATTTAATATCGGTAGCCTCAAAAAAATTATCTCATTTTATGATGTTCCATGCCATAAAGATTCTTCTCCTTAATACGTTTTAATAATGTGCGATACGAATCGTCATAAAAAATAAAAAATAAATATGCGATATGCTAGATAGGCCGACAGAATGAATATGAAAAAAAAAATAAATTCGAAATAAAACACGAGAAAAAGCAACAGGGCCAAAAATGTAAACATGTGAATCGCACAATCGTCGAAGTTTGAGTGAAAAAATTTCCAACACGAATACAATGATGCATCATAATAGGTGAAATATATGCAACGCAATGATAAATCAGTTATTATCAGTTGGACATGAACAAACGTTATAAATGGGCAATCAATAATTTTTGGCTTTATTTTTTTTTTTAATAATTCGTAATTGCAGCATATTTTTATCTGATTGATTTCTCTTTTCTTTTTACGTAGACATCCACTATTTCCTCTGCTAGCATTAGTTTTTGAAAAATGTGAACTAGCAACATGTACACCCAGAGATCCAGGTGCTCAAGGTGCTGATGTATGTTCGTCAGAATCCTTCAATGAAGACATAGCAGCATTTAGTAAACAGGTAAGTTCAATCGATATCATTTTTTTAAAAAGAAAATAATCATCCATCGATAATTGAAATCATTCACATTGTTTTTGTGCAATCAAAAACCAGATTTAACGTGAAAAAAAAAACCATCAACATTTCAAAATTGTTCGATTCGCAATCAATAAATTGATTGATAAAAAACAAATCTTTTTCAACGACCTGATATTGTTTGTTTGTTGTTTTCCTTCCAATCGTTATTATCGGCTGTTTGCTTAATTCAGTTATTATGATTTAATGTTTAATTGAATACACATTGAAATTAAAAATTTCTTTCGAGAGATCGGCATAAATATTTGTTGAATTCGATCATCTGTCTTAATTGGCATGCTCTTAAAAAAGTGACACACCATCATTTCGCATAAAAATGATTCATTTAGTATCCGTGTGCAAACACATTTCTAATAAAATGAAAATAGTGTTATTTCACGTTTCGTTGCACACCTCTCATCAAAGACACACCTCTGCAAGCAAAGCGATTCCATTGCAAATCTCATTCGCATTTCAATTCGTTTGTCACGTGCGGTGCAACACACATTCCAAGCATCTTCGTTCAATGTTCATTGATCGCTTCTGTTTCAAGTTATATTGCTATTTCAAATTCAACATCGCACAAACTCATTTACATTTACTTACTTAACAATTGCTGCTACTTACGTTTAACGCCTCTATTTACAAATTAAACCATAAAAATCGCAGCCATATCATGGATTTAATTTACTTTACCACACTCTTTTTTTTCGGTGTGTACATACAAAACCTGATTGTGTTTCAGTAGCAATCAAACAATTTATTTCTTTCGGCTATACGGGGCATATGAAGTAATTAAAGGAAGCAATGTGTAACCAAAAAAAAAATTTATGTTTATTTGAGCCGTTCATTGAAATCGCGTTCATAAAAAAACCGAATTCTCTCAAAATGCGTCGTTTCATCGTTATCTATTAAACAACAATATTATCAAACGTCAAATACACGAAATCTAACTTTATTAAAGTCAAATGTTGAGATCGTCTATGGTGTATTATCTAATTTCAAAATCAAAAGTGAGATACTATATATATATAATTCACTGTTGTTCTATTATGTGTCATGGATTTCGTTGGCGTTTATATTTCGGTTCCCCGAAAAAAAAACCAACAACATACATGTTGTTTGTCCAGGGCCATTCGAGCAATTGTCTATTTAAGACTTCAAAGATGATAAAGAAAATATGCGTTATCACAAAGCGCGCGCATACACACATAAATACAATTCAACCACGAATATATCGTAATGATAAATTAATGTAATTTTACCTTATACCGAATTTCTGTATGTGTGAGTATGTGTTTACATACTTTGTTTACACAATGTTCTGGCTTAAAAAAGAAAAAAAAAGAAAAAAAATTCCTCACAGAGCACCAAATTCATGATTTTGCCATTCAGTTGTGGCAATATTTGCCCGCTACCATATCGGCTGTGTCCTATTTACCTTGAAGTTGTGTGCCTTATACATGGTTGTTGTTTTTTTGTTTTCAACAGGTAATGAATATCAACCACGGATATAACGTGTGGTGTTCGTGTGTTCGTCACCCAAATATGACGATGATGATGATTAACAGGCCAACAAGCCACAGTGTTATGAATTTGTTGAACGTGCATGTCATGAGACTGCAACTCAATCCAAGTATTAAAAGAATAACATCAACAATACCTTGTTGTTTCGTATGTGAAATGGACGCAGTTTTATGGTCTCAACTTTCTTCAATTTCCACTTTGATTTGCCATAATTTGTTGCCGTTGAATTTGTTGTTGGTATTTGTTATTGTTGTTGTATGCAAATGGATAAATAATTATAGCTGTTTCAGTGACGTTGAAATGCCATTTAAAACATTTATCTTTGATAATGAGGTAAAAATTATACCGTTCATTTTTCGCTGTAGAGACTTATGTTTTTAAAAAGTCTTAAAGTGTATGCCGTCAAAATGGTAACGGTTTGTGTGGCAAACGGTGTTTAAAATCGATTGAAACGTGAACCCTCCACGACTGGATTTGCATTCAAATGTAACTTTTGGAAAATTTTCAATTTTCTCTAGAAACTCAAACGAAACCCACACGCACACACGTTTTTATTCCATTGACTCGCCTGCTTCTATCGCCATTTCATTTTCCTTCTTGCATTCAAATAAATAAATAATACAAGCACAAACGCACGTAATCTATTTGACTGGTATCGTCTGAATTTAGCCTAAAAAAATCATGTTTCTATTTTCCGAAGACAAGATACATAAACAAATGGTACAATGCACCAAATAACGGTTGATTTTCACAATCGTCTCGTCGATACGATGGCGTTTATAGAGGCGAACATACTTTCCAGCATGTGCGTTAAAAGACTGTGTGTGTGTGCCGTTTTCAGTGTGTTGTTCTTTCATGGTTGAGCATACTAAATGCCATTCACGGCTTAAGTGCAATTACTATTAACTTTGATTCACCCCTTTTTTATGTTTATGTCGCTAACTCGTTCGCTTCCAATCCTTACATTAACTAAAACACGTGATTCGTTGTGCCGGCGAACGTGCATTTATTGTGCGGCAAAGCATGAACATTGAACGAGATGCTTTCCTTTCTCCTCGTAATTTGTGTATGTGTCGGAAAGTTTGGGTCTGATTGTTATTATTATGCGTTTTTCTATACTGTTGACTGCTGCGATTAGTGTTTTATGTACTCGTGGTGCTCTACTCTGCTTTGTCGGCGGTAGTCCATCAATACCGGAGTGAAACGTTAATGGATTCTTGATTTTAAAATTCGATTTAATTTACTCTTACTCTCTCTTTCTCGCTCTCTCTCTCTCCCTCTCTTTCTCAATTTCGATCTATCTCGCTTTTGCCATCATTTACGTTCGGCCTCACCGTCACTTTTGGTTCTCCCTATGACTCGCGCAGCTCATACAGGGATAAGCACGTAACTATAACAAACGTGGTTTGCATTCATCTAGATAGATTTTCAGACACAATACATAATTTAATTGCTAAACAATATGCCAACAGCATGACACAATTTAGATTAGAATGTGCGCTGTATGTATTATGTGCAGTTCAATGTAGCAGCAGGCGTAAACTGTTAACCAAATGAGACAATTGAATTTCTCTCGCATTTATTTGTTGCTGCTGGTTTTCTCTCCTCTAATCCGATTGTGATGGTTGTTTTTGTACACATTTTGTCTGACTGCTCATTTGGAGGTTGAATCTCTGCTCGTATTAGCATTGAACTTCAAGGAATTATGTCAGCTTTTGGAAATAACGTCACATTGTGTTGTCGTTGTTGTTTTTTTTGCACCAACCACGCATTACTTGATCCCTATTGATCGAATAGTCAAAATTGCTTTAGATTATCGTTGAATGCATTCAGCTGATGCACACAAATAGCATGTGCTGCGACATTATGTGGAAAATTGATCAAGTGTAAGAGCAATTTTGAGGCGAACGCATGTGTTATAAATTGTCTTAATAAAATGATGAATGATTTTCAATCATTTGTTCTTGCTATTCCTTCTTCTTCCGGTCCCTTTTCCACGCCGTCCAATGAACATTTCGTTTTGGTTTCAGTGTATGCATGTTGCGCTGCATACCATGGAATGACATGTTCGCTTTGCCCGTGCATTTTCTTGCTTTGCTTTCATCAATTTTTTTTTCGCCTATTTCACAGTGACTTTTTATCAAACCAACAAATCTTATCTCTCGAACAGTAACCCAATATTTATGGACGCGAAACGAAATGTTGTTGTTGATGTTGTTTTTTTTTTTTTTCACAATATTTCAACGGATATGCATACAATGGTTCTCGGTCGTTGTCAGTTTCATTTGATTCTCCTATTTTTTAAAATAAGATTGTTGAAGAACATTTGTGTGTACCGTGCACTTGGGTACGCGATCAGATTGGGTCACGACAATAGCTTCTATGTATGTATGAAAGAAGCAAACCTAGAAACAGCAGCAACAATAACAACCAGCAATGCCAAACATATGAAATATTTCAATTTTCCTCAATATAAATAAAGATTGTATGTGTGTTTTTGTTTGTGTCGCTTAATGATTGAGTGCCGCGATATGGGTATTTGGTAATTCGTTCGTCATTTGAATTTCCTCCTTTTCATTCGAATTCGAACAACAACAGCAGCACAAAAGAACAACGACAGAGGGAGAAAGAAAGAAAGTGAGAGGAAACGGAGCTAATATGCTTGTGGTGGTACATCAAAAATAGAAACCACACAGTATGCGAAACAGCATGCAATGAAATATATTTTTTTTGTTCGATTGTAGATGTGTGAATGCTGAGCTTAGCCTTAAGTTGAGAGAATTGGTTTAAAAACTCGTATAAATTTCTGTATCGACACATCTGACTAAATGTGTCAGATTGTGTCAGTCGAAGAGTACGAAGTGAGAACCGAAAGTTTTTCTATTACGTCTATATATATAAAATCCCTTTTTTTTCTCGGTGTATCTTTATTTAACTGTGTGTTTTTTTGACGCACGCATTTTTGATGCGATATTCTCAAACATTTGGTTGAAATCAGACGTCATTTCGTGAACAACGCCAACCATCATTATAATTTCTCTTGGACCGTTTTGTTTCTTCATTTCCATTTCACATTTTTCACACATCACACAATATCATTAGAGCGCGCATCCAAAATAATTTTTCCTCATTCGAAAAACCTCCTAGTCTTCACATTCGGCTTGGTTACCTTTTTTTTCTCTATACTTTCAGAACCTTTCTAAATTTAGTTTTTTTTTTCATGTTTTTTCTTCGATATTCAAATGTATCATAAGTGCTGTTCAGTTCAGTTTTTTTTCTCTCACTTTTCTGCTAATGCTGTGCATGATACAGATGCATTGATTCATGTCGGAATATACAAACAAATGCTTTAAGCAACGGCCTTATACAGAGGAGACGAAACGATTTCAAAATGTAAATTATTAGTGAAGAAGAAAAATGCAACACTTTGGTTTGTGCTACTGCAATAAAATATACTTTCAGACGGAAATTGTGTGTTTATATTCTTTTCATTGGTTTTATTATGAAGAGCTCTTGAGAAAATCAATTGCAACAGCCTTTAAATTACTGATTACGTTCAGTACAGACACATCTCATCATGATCGTATATGAGTAGAGAGTGAGGCCATTCGTTTAACATTCTTGCCAATTCGCTTTCAAGTGGATTTTATCAAATTCAGAAAGTATCTACTAGATATGCATTCCATTCGTTTGTTGTAACACAAAACAGTACACAAATTTCAAGCTCATCGTATCTTTATCATTGAATTCGTTTGTTTTATTCCATTTCGATGTGTATTGGTATGTGTGCGATCTCTTTCTTTCTTTCTATCTGTTTACTTCAATACAACGTTCCGTATCATTTTTATAGCTCTACGCATGTTTAATTCAATTGAGAAACGACCTAAACACATTCATACGTTCATTAATGACAATTTCGATGATTTTAAATAAACAAACGTACACACTTTATTCAAGCCACTTGAATGCCTCACATTCGACCATGGTATGTGTATGCGCTCCATCACTTCGCTTAGACAAACATCACAAAAATTCGTTCAAATTTTTATTGTTCAGTGTGCTCATCATCCACTTACTGATATTGTCTCTGCTCGCTTGCTTTTGCCTTTGCATCGTATGCATACGCTAGCTGTACACACACACACACACACATATATATTTATACTGTAGGACTGTAGGAGCACACTTTTAAACGATCTTTACTTCTTCCACAAATTATATTTATATTATATTGCTGTTATGTGGCTGCTTTTCGTTGCTTCTTCGTTCGGGTTTTTTTTGTCTGCTAAAAATACACTACTACTTTCTTTTTGGTTCCTTCTTATAAATTGAGTTTAAAACATTTATTTATATTCACATTTTCTCCCGATCAATGACGACTATGACGGCGATCGCAACAACAGCACAACAGCAACGGCGTCTTCGCAACTCGATCTTCTGACTCTTGATTGAGGATGCGTTTGTAGCATTCACACATTTCAGTTTTCATATCATTTAAGACTGTTGCACATATCACACCAATTTAATTTCTCTTTATACGCTTATTTTAAATGAAGCGAGAAGAAAGGGAATCCGTCAAATGAAAACGATTTTTAAAAATTGTCGAGCCATTGAGTGAAAAGGCACACAAATGCACGCGTTTCTCATATAGCAGAAAAAAACAACAACAACAACAGACCATACGTCAATGATGACGATGATACGCTTTTATTTCGATGTATATATGCCAATTGCATTAAATAAAAACGGTTAACGGACGAATAATTTTAGTATAGAATTTCATATATCGAATAGATAGAGAATAAGAGAGAGATTGAAATCAACAGAAATAAATACGTTCGCCCAGTTTTTTATTTGCATGTAAAGAAGAATTGCAAGATCATGAAATGGGATATTATACTATACAAGAACCGATGATTGTGCGTATAGGCTGACACTTTGCTGGTTAGCCATATTTTTCATTAACAATTTACTTGGGTCAAACAGTCCCACATGAAAGAATCAATGACGATGACACCACAAAAGCATGCATGATTCTTTTTTTTTATGTGCGCATTCTTTTTTACACGCGTGCTCATTCAAATCACATCAACGGTCAATTTTTTCATCCAATTTCAGTCTAGGCGCTATTTTAAATGCGAATGAAGTATTTGAAATGTGTGAATATGACGAGTAAATTTTGCATAACATTCAAATTGTACAAACCATTGGTGTTCGCACTTCTTTAAACGTCAGACGACATTAGTTATACCACTTGAAATGATCAGATGCGATCCGATCGGCACAAAATTTTATTCAAACAAAATGATGCACAAACTGTAATGTCGAATGCCGTTGTGATTTTCTAACTTTTCTACGTTCTGTGCGTACATCGAAAAAAATGGTGTGTTTTTGCGTTTTGTTACTTTTTTCCCTTAACTGCAATAATATGAATCCACAATACTAAATCACATCGAGATCGTTTTGTCAATGGCTTTAAATGCGTCTATGTCTAGCCATTTATCGTGTATGTGAAACATATATTACGTTTGCTAAGTGAATATATCCGTCGATGGGAACACACTCTACATGAAAATGACTTTTTCAAAGATCTTTATTTACAGCGTCCCGGCAAATATATTGAGGAAAGATCGAGATAAAAATCAACAATTCAAACACATAATGAAAGAAACAGAGCAAAAAGAAAACACCGGCCACAATGCGATGCATCATGCATATGTGAAAGTATATCTTCTTTCACAGCGATTTTTATCTCGTTTTAGTTGCAAAATGTGTGCGTGCGTGGACTATAGTACCGTTATCTGTGCAATGATACGTTGTCCATACGGGGGAATAAAAACGAACGAGCACCAGAGAGATGTAATGTGAACAAGAGTGTTCAATCGATGATCGTCTTTTCAACAAAGTTGAAAAGATCATTTTTTTCTTTTGCTTTTCTCTCTCTCTCTCTCTCTCTCTCTCTCGTTGTTATGCAAAAGTCAAAAAACATTTATCGTCCGTCTGTTCGTTGGTTGATTTGATCTGTTTCGTTTGAACGATGCGAAATCACATAAATCGTATTTGCTGCGTGCGAATGAGACGGAAACAATGATTTCGTGTTTGGTCAAATGCACACGCGAACGCATCGTGAAAATACTTACACACACATGTTTGAGTATGTGTGTGTGTTGGCATTTCTGGTCCTTGAAACTGGATAGCACCAACACGAATGGCGAAAATGTCTATTAGCGTAAATTGGGTAAATAGCATGCAAGCTGTGTGTCAGTGCGATGGCTCGTCAAAATTTCGGAACTTCCACAACCTTGCCTATGTCCGCGTATTGTGTCTTTTCGCCATCCACAGTGTGTTATAATTTCACACTATCGAAAGATTACAAATTTGAGCAGCGACTCCAAAAATGCGTTGATTAATTTTCGTTCAATTTCTGTGGTAGCTTGCCATACAAAAACATGCAAAAATGAAAATGTGGTCTAAACTGTTTGATCTATATGCACACATAAGACATACGTAATGATATTCACCGGACCGTACTCGATAACTGACCATAAATATAACGAGTTAATAATCGTAAATGCGTGCTTGTGGCAGAATCATTTACCCATGAATTTGGTCGTGACACCGCAATAAAAATGACAAAGTAATTGATATCACAACAACAAGCGTGATGAAATGGGACATTTGCAACTCAAGTTTTGCTGGTAATTAAAAATTGACATTAAATTCGACACAAACTCACACACACACACACGCAAAATGGGAAAGAGAAAGAATGAACGAATGCCCAATTCAATTGTGTTGAAAATGTTTGCAACGAACCCGAAAAGAAAAAAGACCAAATGTAAAATCGTCAGCTTGGTAGACGTATACCAACAGGACGTTTCAAGGGAATTATCTCGCTTCAAATGTGTATAGTGAAATTTGATCTTATTCAAAAGTAATGGATCGCCTTATACAAAAAAAAATGTGCATTTCAATCGTGTTATTCTGTCGTCCGAGAGATTCAGCTTCGAAGAACGATGCCAATACCTCTTCATTTTGTTTAGTATCGTTCTCTCATTTTATATCTATCATATGCATAAACGTTCTGATTGCGATTTTTTCAAAATGAGATTGTTTGGGAGACATCGTTTCGTTCAGAATGTTCAGTCAGTGGATGCAATGAATGAGTAACATATAATAAAAAGACGGTCTTAATTCATTCGCGAAATTTGAGCACAAATAAATTGACCGAACTGTCTCACCACAAGTCTAAATTTACACCACACATATTTTAAAATATTGCTTTTCATATGGGCAACTTAAAATTAAGTAGTAAAACACATTACAGAGTTCATTTCCAAAGACAACACATCGCAATGAAAAATCATATATACAGAAAAATCCCAAAATGTACAAATGTGAACATCCTGATGTGTGATATTTTTCATGATTTTTCTCGTTTTCGAAATATTCCGTGGTGTGGTGTTTGTCGTTGTTTTGTTTTCATTCTCGATTTGTGTTTCGTTTTTTTCTTCCTCTTCTTCTTCTCGTGTTGTTTTCATTTATTTATTCAGTTTCTTCATTTCTGTCGTTGCTCTCAAAATGTGTGATGTATGAGTGTGTGAAGCATATTTTTGACGGCACTCGTGCATATACACAGATGATGATGATGATGAACAGGATGATGTTTTGCATCTCTCGGGTGCAATGGGAAAGGAAGAAAAGAAAGTATGCGCAATGCTATTTGGTAATCGTATAATATTAATTATGAGGCAGATTTATTTCTGGCAAACACATTTTCATAAATGATGCCTGAGCTTCTCCAAAATCTCTACAAACGGCAACAGTAATAATGACGACAACTTAACAATTCTGAATATTTTGGGCTATAAATAGCCTTAGAAAGTGAAAAAAGAAACCAGAAAATGATCTTGTTGCTGTTTTGAGTTATCTTCTTCGTGTTTTTTTTACTTCAGCTTCGTTCATGTCTTTTTATCTTTCGTTTTGTGTATGCGTATGTGCATGCATGTATGTGTGTGTGTATTTGGAAAATGTGCACAAATGAATTTTATTATAAAAATGTACATATCGCATTCACTACCAACGCAGTCAAATTACACATACACTCTGTTCAAATGTTGAAACTGTAAAGAAAGAACCCTATCCATCATTTTTGTAGTTTTTCGTTATGAAATGATCAAAACAGCAACAAACTGCATGCTGTGCAAAAGAATGGTATCGCATTCACAATTCACACAACGTACACATAAAAAAACAAGCAGAGAGAAATGAAAGAAATAAACACGCAGGATCATTCTCATTCTAGAACTCTGTTCCAATGCATTCTCACTAATACGAACCAGAGCCCGAGCCGTTGGTTTTGTATTGCGCATTTTGGTGCATTTCGTGAGAGAGGCAAAGAAAGAGAGAGAGAGAAAGAGAATGAGTTAGTGTGTGTTCCTCGTTTGCTGTACGTTTTTTTTTCTCTTGCCGTAACTTATTTTGCACGCGACTAAATGAGCTGCCTGTTTTTATTCTGGCCAACTAAGCGTATAAGACACACAAATCGTTCCTGCTTTTTTGATGGTCTTTTCATGCAGTTTAACTACAGATGCGAAAGTAAAAGAATGAACAAACGGCACCTAGTAATAATATTAATAACAATAATAATAGTGACAACAACAGCGGCAGTGACGATATTGAGCACGAGGAAATCTTGCCGAAAAAAAAATGCATTCAATGTGAAAAAAATAATGAAATTATTTCAACATGCATTTGATGTTATAAGTAAATTTATTTCGAAAACATAACAGCACGAATGTACGCATCGTTAGATTGTTATGCGCTGTATGTGTACGCATATTGACGTATTGATTTGACTCTAGTTTTCTCTTCATGCGCATTTTATCGTTGTGTTTTCAAATAGCCTGGGTAATAACAATCGAGGCACAATAAGCAAAAGCGATGTGCGCACCGAACCAAATTAAACGAACCGAGGCAGAAAAAAAGCAATACTAAATAGAAATGTGGCACACATATCTTGAGGGTAACTCGCCCTTTTGTTTGAAAATCAAATGTGAAAGAAATGGAAACAAAAAAAAAAGACGAAAAAAAAAATCTTTTCGAAATAGAAACACAACTATTCCATTGCATGCGCATTGCGCACAGACCTTAAACACATTTATCGAAGCAGAAGGGAAGACAAAAAAGGCTACGAAAACATTGAACAAAGGCGATACAACAAGAACCTTGTGCATTTGAAGAATTTCTCTGGAAAAAAAATCCAACAGAAAGCTTAAATGAATAGTGAAATGGCACACATACAAAAACAAAACAAAATCACTTCCATTCACCCAACAGTGGATGAGACGAAGATGGATAGAGAAAGCAACAGAAGTGAAATGCGAACAAAATGTGTCTGTGTATACATGTGTGCATTTGAAATACGATGATCTTGTGTACGTAAAAATTACTTAAATATCCTTAAGTCGAACGAAAAAAAAAACGTTTTCTACACACTCACACATGCTCCGTTTTTCAATCCATTTTTCGATTGTTCCACTCTGAATGGTAACAACAATAACGAAAGGATCTCCTGTTGAGTCTACCTGCTCATCTCACAGTTTGGGATTTCTTTTCTTTGAAATTAATTTACATCGTTTCTTCAGAATGGATTTAACCTTCCTCACAAACGCAGCAGACATTAACTTAAGCTCATTTCAGTCCAAACATAAGTAATAGGCAACAACAAAATATTGAGAAAGCCAGAAAGAATGTGTTTTTTTTAACGAAATATTTGTAGAAATCACAGTCGAAATGACCATACAATTCATATTCTTTTTATTGCCGATCGTTTCGGAGACTCTCTCAGCATTCTTCAAAATAAAAACACTGAAATTGTCTATATACATGCTGTCATTTCCAATTTATTCGAATTAAATGGGGTATTCGACTTATTCTCTCCAGACTAATTGCAGTTTAAAACAATTTCAGCGCACCAAAAAAAAAAAAGAAGAGAAATCTTATTATGACAAAAGAAACAAAAAAAAACATTTTTATAAAAAAAATCACCATTTTATTTCCTCAAATTTGATTTGAAAAACGTTGGAGACCATTAAATCAGGTTGCTCCAACAACATGATCATTTCCGATAGATTTTGTTTTTCATCTGCGAACAAAGAAAAAAATCTACTCCTGCCTGGCAAGAACAATTTGAAAGAAAAAAAAAGGATTAAATGGAAGCATTTTATTCTCAAGATTTTTTCTCTCTCAAATAAAGTAGTTTAAAACCGTCTACGCGTAACTTTGATATTCAATTGAAAAGAATGCGAATCGATTCAGAAAAGAAGGAAAACATACGCTCACACACAATCTCAAGGCTTAATTCAATTCATTGTAAATGTCTTTTGTTATGCGATCAAATTCATTCCCGTTTCATCGTTTAACTGTTTGCATATGCATAATTATCATCCTGATCAAATTACTAGTGCGGAGATTCATTCTCTTTTCTTTTCTTATTGTAACTATCATCTTAACATAGAGTAGAACCTTAAAATTAATATTAAATAATGCTTCACATGAAAATAGTTTAAAATGGCGACAGAAGATGAATTCATATTGCAAGATCAGCAAGCAATATCCGCTGCAAGCGATAAAATCGGGGACTAATCAATTCGATCGATTGAAATTGTCTGAGTTCGATCGAATTACAAATCCTAAGCTCCCAGAATATTACAATTAGAACCTCTTTCATTTTTTATTCATTGCATGTGATTTATTCTTATGTTTAGTCTTTTGTGTATACAATTTTATAGCAGCGAAAAACAAACGACAAAAAATCATGATTAAATTCTTGGTTTAGTCATCATTCCATTAGATTGTTCCATAAGTTGTTCTACAAAAAATATCGACTTTTGCAGCTGAAAACAGAAATGAAAAAAAAAAAACTAGCAGCAAATGTACAGTTTTTGATATGTTAAACATGAACCAAACTTTTTTATGTGTTTGTTCATTGTTTTGGTGTTTACTTTGTTCCCATTTACAACGAAATTAATCGATATCACCATCATAAAAGAAACAAAAAAAAAACTCCAATATTTCCAACCAAATCTAAAATCGGTCTAAAGTAAACGAATTTTTTGTTGTTTTTGTTGTTGGTGTTAGTGTTGTTGTTGATTAAACGCACAATTTTACCGAATATATGTGGAAGGCAAAAGTGGAAAAGAATGAACGCGAACACATAGTTTTCTAAACAGACATATTCGTGGTGTAATGTATTCGTAAATAGAGTTTGATTACGCACGGTTCGAATACACACGGTTTGAATGCGTTTACACATCGCGCGCGCACTGCTTCATTACGATTGTTTTGTTTAAATTACCCGTACATACAAACACCAATCGATCGATCGCCTTGTTCTTAATAGCATGCTGCCTCGTGCATTTGGTTCGATTAAATCTGTATTATATTTCAATGCACATGCCATAAACACAATTCGGCACCCGTTCAATCTAATTCAAACCACTTCGATATGAGAGAAATAAAAAAAAACACATTGAACAAGGCGCATACTAGAAATGTAGAAAAAAAGATAGTACAAACAATTGAATTCAATATTTCGGCCAATGTCCATCATATATTCTTAATATTGCTCTAAAAAATCGATTGCGCACGTTGTTCTATCGAAAATTGTGTATCGTTTTTTTTTGATCGGAGAAAAAAGCGAAAAAAACCGAAACCTTTTTTTTTATTTACATTCAATTCTGATGCTCACGCCAATCGAATCGAATTCGTTCACTGCGATCCGCTTGATTTGTTTTTTTTTTTCTCTCGGTGGTTTTCGATTACAATTTGTACATTTTAATGTGTCTACATGGTTTCTTTGTTGCTATAACGTAAACAATTCGGCTCATATTGATCATGATTCTTAAGTACCAATACGTATACTGAAAATTTCAGCATATTTTTGAAATTACCAATGTGGCGCCTAATCAACAATTACTTTGTCGTTTTGAAACCATTTTTTTATTTTCTTGAAAAAACGATAAACACAGTTTTTAATCGGTTCATAATACTATATTAAATCTTAAAATATTCTTTTTAATATTACGAAAATGATATCGATTCAAGATTTTAGGCAGAATATTGTTAGTTCATCGTAATCGGTACTAGGAAAAAAAAAAAAAAATGAAAATACGAAATGAATAATTCATTCGAAGAGAGCACCGAATTTTAATCAATAAAAATTATACAAAATGATATAAGTCATTCACCGATCGACCGACCAACCGACCGATGAAATATATATGTGTGCGCATGACTCATTCTCGTTGTGATCGCATCATTAGTGATCGTTCATCTCGAAAGAAAAACCACGTTGAACTCGGTTTATCATTGGTGTTGTGTTGTGTGTGCACAAGATAAGTGAGTATAACATCAGCGGATTCGTTTACGTGAATCACCAAACTCTATGGGAATACGCCAGCCGAATATTTCAACTGTTTGGGCCAATGTTCTCTGTAAGTGTTGCTTCTGTATGTATGGCATGTGTGATCGGAATCGACGTCAAAAGTACAACTCAGCAAAAGAGCACAGTGTAAACACGTTCATATCGAAAACAAGAATTGAAAATGCAGAGAGAGAGAGAGAGACAGAGCGAGAGAAAAAAACGCATACACTGCAATCAGCATGATCTGCAAAAATGTTTGTTTGGTGTTTTCTTCTGGGTCTGGATGTGTGCGCATAGCGCATTTGTTGTCGTTTTTATGTGAACACTGCCATATCATCATTAAAATCAACATCATAAGGGCACACATATGTGTCATGTAATTAAAATACTTTAATGCCACATAGCATAAAGACTCTGGTCTCTTTTTTTCGTTGGCGCTGCTTCCATCTCATTCTCGATTAACTAGGTCCTTTCTACTTGCTCTTTCTTTCTTGTACCTCTGTTTCTCATTGTGTATTTGCAATATTTGCCGGGTATTTCTCTCTCTCTCTCTCCCTCTCTTTCTCTGTCTCCGACACTGTGTTTGTGTGCATTTTTGTTTTCACACATTTTAGCTGCGCTTTCGTGCGATTCAATTTCGACTACTTCTGCCACAGCTACTGTCTCACTCTCTACTTTGTTATAATTTGCGCGCAAAATTAAAACAGATAATGAAGTAACAGCATACTAAGAAAGAAGCTTCCCCACGAAAAAAGAGCAACGAGAGAAGAAAAAAAAACACCAACATGGAAAAAATTCCAAAATAAATAAGCGAAAATGAAAAAAACAACGAAGACCAAAAAAGCGCATGCATTTATCATTTTTACACCAGCCAGTACACTTTGCAAGATGATCCAACGACGGAAAAAAAGATGTACTCTTTGTTATTTTGTTCTTTTTCAATGATATTCGTAGCCTAGTTAAGTGTTCGCTGCACAATGCTCAATGCTCATACTTATAATTATTGCCTTTTTCTCGCTTGCTTGATGTCTATCCAAATGTGAAGGTGTTAGAGCAAACACACATGGCAAGCATTTCGGTATCAGATTTTTAGCACAAGACTATCATTTTCAATCGTCAATATATGGCCGGCACTGTTCATTCTGATCGAAAGATCATGCTGATCAAATTGCAATTGTAATTAAACAAAAAGAAGCGGCCATAATTTGAGGGACACAAAGAATGAATGACAAAAGGGAGACGACGAGAGAAAAAAAACGCTGTGATGATGGGTACAATTAAAACATTTTCGTCCTAATTAATTCGCACTAAAAATGAATAATTTCGCCAGAGTGCATAATTTAACTGCTCATGCACGAATATTTCAAATTCTTGACATTAACGTTCGCATACAATAACCACCTTTTGCTTTTCTTAATGCAACATTTTATCATTATGACTGGCCAAAAAAAAATTCGGCATCCAATTCAATCAAATATATATTCGAACATTTTTTATGAAAAGGGGGCGAGCATATTCATGCATTCTTATTAATTATGATGAGATTCGATAATCAAATGCAAGTTGGCTTTGCTGAACAGCAATCGCAGCGCAAACATGAAAAAAACGTGAAAGAGTGTGAAAATATGATTTATTTAATTATAAATATGGTTAATGAATTATAATTTGTTGCGCGTTGATTGGCTACGAATTGTAAATTGTAGAAGCGTCGCACATTCATCATTACGCTATGCCACTGCTGTTTGTCGACAATTTAAAATGAGAATGCAAGAGAAACCGGGGAAAAAAAGTACACAGAAAAGCGAATGCGAACAGAAATAAAATAATTCATTTCTCACACAAGCGATTGGCTTGAACGGCATCGATTAGTGCATATTTGTAGGCAAAATAGCAGTATACCGGTTCCGATTTTATCGATTACAACAAACATGTGAACAAATGCAAGTCGCCGGTAAATTGAGCGAAACGTGTGAATATGTTGAACACATCGTTTATAACTCTTATGAGTGATCTGCGAGCATGTAGTTGTGACGAAACGAACGAAAAAAAAAATACAAAAGAAGAAACAATTCACTTGGTGATTTGATGCAAATGAAACCAAAAGTTTTGGTGAACGTTTAGTTGTTGGTGTGCGGCTAATGCACGAACCCAAATAATGGCAGCATACTTGTTTCTTTGGCATTTTTGGTTTTTGTTTTCCTTCTGTATACAATGTATTGCCGTAGCTCTATCATCTCAAAATGATTGGAACTAACTTACACAAAGCATTTCCTATCTGTGAGCAAATTGCTTTTTCATTGCACATCGAATGCAACGCTCCGCTTTTGTACTCGCTGATGTGTGATTTCTTTTTTGCTTGGTAGGCGGTTTATTATTTGCGGTCACTTGCATCGTTAAAATAATTTATTATCCGTGTGAAACATATAAGCAAGGCTGCATTTGTGTTACTCATATTGGTGTTGCTATTCTTATTGGCGCGCCAAAAGATAACGCCAAAGAAATGTCGAATTCTATTTGCAAAAGTGCATACATTGCTGCGCCGCACATTCATACTCACCAATGCGCACAAATTACGGGGTGCCAAAGAGAGAGAGAGTGTGTGTTGAAGACGCGCAAAAATGGCGAATGGTAAGAAGCAGAAAAAAAAAAAACGAAATAGTGAATCGATTTGAATTTTTTTTGTCCGTCATTTCTATCCAATTTAGAATACACATTTTCCGTCCCTCGAGAAACGAAAAATGGCAAGAATAAAAATATATACATTTATAAATAACGCTCATTCGATTATTTCATGGTTGTTAAACGCTAATTTCTCTGTTATTTTGTAAAAGTGCTCTACCTAATCGCTTGGCATACGAACAATAACAAGCCAGACTTGTGAAAACAGTCGATAAAGGAACATCGTTGATGATGTAATTTTGTTATTTTAGCAATGATCACCATTGAGAGAAAATGAAATCAATGTTTAGCGATGAGGTGTGATTGTTTTATTTCGATAATAAACATAGCTCTCAGCATACTCAGCTCATACACTGACTTCATAAGGTTCATTTGTCCAACATTCTATTAAATCACTCTCGCAATCATGAAACATATCATCGTAAACCGGTGATTTTCATGCAAACATTTTTTTTTTGACGAATCAAAATGAGAAAGGGAATCAAACTGTGTGAACTGAACAGAATACAATGAGAAAAACCATCGAGAGAAAAAAAAACAATGTTCTGATTGTATTTTGGAAAATTACTATGATTTGGCCATTGTTGACGATGTTCAGGCTGATTGAGAGTGAGTGAGAAAAAAAAGAAAACTCGCGCGCGCGCGCGGCGTGGTCCCGTCACCATGTACGTTCATTCAATTTTGATTACAACTTGTACATTCAATCAAACTATAAATTATGAGCGAATACATTGGGGTTAGCTACACACGCTGTGACTGTATCGGAGTGCCGCACATGGTTTTGAAGAGACAGCGCGTGGCTCAAACATAGAAAATTACATATCTCAATATATGAATTTGTTTTTACTTCGTTTACATGTATTTTTTTTTTTGTGTTTTCTTTCACCACCACACTCGATTGAGCGATACGATGAAAGTGGACTAAATAAGCATGGGTCGAAACATTGATTTTAGCAAATGCGACGTCATCGGCACACGTTTATATGCAGAAAATTGCAACTCAAGGGTCACGCGTTAATATTAACGCTGTAATTAGTTTGATGAATAAAAGGGTTCTCTTTCGATAAGCCATAAATCATGTGATTCACAGAAGCTGAAACGATTCACTCCACTTCGATCACATATAATGATAAATAAGATGCCGATCAAGATTGTAATGTTCACCGTCATTATAAACTCCTTTAATGTGTATAATAATTTCGCGAAAACAGCATCATCACAATATTGAACTGTCGGTGAATAGATATCGATCTGAAATGTGTAAGAGGCATCCGATGTTCTGTTAACCACACAATTAAAAATTTGTTAAAAAAAATCCATATCTATTGAATTGGTCGCGTGTTTGACTGAAACCATGGTTTCCCTTGAATCAATCACCTTTGTGTTTGATTGAAAGCCAATTTTTGGCAATTGATTTATTCACCCCGTTAAACGAGCCACCGACATATTTAATTGAATACTTTGTATTGAGGACTTATTTGCACATCTCAACCAAAGCGATAAGATAGCCAGCTATAAAAAATGTCGTCTCTGTTTTTGACAGTTGTCACTTCACCCAATTCCTCTTTTCTGATATATTCGTGTGTGTGTGTGTTTTTTACATTCAGCTCAGAACGTTTCTTTTTTTTTCAATCAACTTTTTTTGAATTTTTTTTTTTTTGGATGGCATGGAAGTCCATTTTGAGATTCGGTGGTCATGCCCGAAAAAACAGCTTAAATTGACATGCAAAAATTTAGCATAAATATTTGCCCATATTATTCAACATCACATATACACACACCCATACTCGTTCTACGTACACTTTCTTTCTCTTTTTCCATTTTTCGGCGCATTTACGAACATGATGTTAATCGGTCTGGTATCATAAAAAAAACTAAAGTACACAAAAAGCATTCTATTTAAAGGTGCAGGTAAATCGAATCTTTTTATCGTTTTATTATTTAACGTAAAAACAATAACGACAATACCAGCAATTCAGTGCCAAACACTTCGAAATGTATTCTTATTGTTCATTTTGTAAGAATTGGTCAAAATAAGCGATAAACCATTCGAACGAACATTGCAACATACAACGACTAACATACATTCTTTTGAATTTGCGCAAAATATGAAAGATTCTTATAGATTTTTTTTTTACCTGAAAAATGGCTGCTTTCTCCGAACAGATGGAACATAAATCATTTTATGACCATTTCCAGCACTAACTTTAAGATTTGAGCGAATGAACTGATTGAAAAAAAGGATTTTGAGGCTTCTTGTTGATGGTTTTGTTGTTGTTGGGAAAAAGTAAATATGACATTGACACTAAATACGAAAACCAATGTAGATAAAACCATTACTATGAAAACTTCTACGTATTTCATTGACAAAAATACTATAATACTTTACTGTCAACTGCAATACGCTGAAAAATTTAAATGTTTTCGTAGTTTCAATAAACATTTTATTGCTACGGAGAAAACTGAAATCATTCATTTAACCCGTAAAATATATAATAATTTATGCCAAGGAAATCGAAATTGCATTAAATTATCTTTCTTACTTTCTTCTCTTTTTACAGATCCGGGCAGAACAACCATATTATTCGGCCGATAACGAAGTAGATTCACTAGTAAGTATTATCACACTTTGCAAAGCAACGAAAAAAAAATCAAATTACCATTGACAGACAAGCATGTTAAATGAAATGCTCAACCATCGCCATATCGAAAATATTATGAAATGGGAACGCAACGTATCTTATTTGTTTTGCACCCGCGCGAAAACAAAAAAAAATTAACAAATTAAAGTGGTAGAATGTGCATAGTCAACATATGTAATTAACACGCGTTTCACACACGACTTTTTATCGGCATTTGCATTCTCAACTCGTTTTGCATAAGGATTTTATTTCAATTTTAAGTCATTTTATTCGGTTAATTGTCATCTGTGTCCAAAACGGGCTTTAATTAATCTTTTGCATGTTCTTTTGCGATCAACTTTGTGAATAAATATGTGTTTGTGTGCATTGCAAACAGCGTTGCCATTCAATCCATATGGCAAAATGACATTAAAATAATTCGATGCACGTATTCATATGTGGTTTTAGGTGGTGCATAAATTCCGCTGATATTTTAGAATATGCATATGTACACCCAGAGAAACCGTTTGTGCAAAACAGACAGAAACGACCATTTTTGACTCAATAAAAATGTCGTTGGTTTAAGATTTGCTGAAAAGGTGTACCACAAAAAAAAATGTCCCAATTAAATGAATTTGCAAGAAAGATAAAATAAGATGAAAATTAAGCATATGCATTTGTTTCGTTTATTCTGTAACTAGCTCTGTAAGCATATATATTAAAAAACTACACAAAATGGAACAGAACATGGCGAAAGTAGACGATCAAAACATTATGTCATTACGTTTCTTTTCTTTCGTTCGGTTTTCGTACCTTCAGTACCTTGAGTTATATGAATTTTAAAGTACATTTGCAAACATTTTGATCAAATTTTGTTTTGGTGCAACTATTGTTCCATGTCACACGTTAATTGATAAACATATTTCTCAAATAATTTAGCCGAAAAATCTATTTAAATGAATTGGTTGCAATACATTGTATTTTCGTTATGTAAATTATTTTAACATTCCATCGAAGAGTTCGCTAGCAAAATCTTACTCACCACGTTTTATTCACAAAATTTCGTAGTATGAAATGCGCGCACGAGAAAGAGAGAGAGAAAGAAAATGAAGCCGAGAACTGGAATTTAAATTGAAATTTTTTAGTTGTGTGTCAGCGTTCACTCACCCAACAACGTAAAGAAATCTTCATCGAGTCTCCTGATTTTATTTTTGGGCTGTTTGCATATACACACATTCAATACATCCAACACATCCGTAGTACGGGCATTACGCGCGAGTTCGGCCGTTCTCTTTTCTCTTTGCGCTTCGTATAAAACCTCAGCATTTAGCATATGAGACAAATTAAAATGCAAATTATACGGTCAAAACGAGCACAAGCAAATCCGTAAAGAAGCCACTTCATACACGAATATTAAACGACGTTTGCCTTTCATCAATTTTCATTCGACATATTGCTGTTTTAGTTAATTTAATTGTTTCAGTGTTGAGCAAAATTCCTTGTCCATTGTCAACATCCAGATGCAAGTTTCACTTTACACTCAATCATTGTTTCAATGTTGCAAATGTATTTTGAACGTTGCGTGTGTGTGTTTCTATCTTAACAAAAATATTTAAAAAAAAAAAACAAATTATTATTTATACATGTATGCTAAAAAATTGCTTTATATTCTTTTGCAGATGGTACAAGCTATTCAAGTACTTCGGTTTCACCTCTTAGAATTAGAAAAGGTAAGTAAACAAAATTTCCATCAACATTTTAATTGTAATTTTCTGAATGCAATATTTCGTTTACTGCAACAAAAACAATTAAAACAGACTCAGAAATTTTGTGATTTTATTTTTCTTCTTCACGGGTCACAAAATTTGGAGTAGAATTCATCAAAGTTTAACATTCACAAATCGTCTATTCTATAGAATTTCTCACTTCAGTTGATTTTTATATATCGTTTGGTTGTGACACGATGTGCAACACAATAGCAACATTTAATTTTATTTTTCGTTCAAAAACCAAGCGAATAGCATAATCTGTGGCAATTCGATGAGCATTAATATCATCATCCGGTCATTTTGTTTTATGGTTAATTCAATAATTTCTTGGAACTTCCACCGTACCATTGTATTTCAGCAGAGAGAGAGAGAGAGCACAGTGGTGTGTGTACGTACACATAAAAGCATTCATTTGTACATTGGCCAATTATTATGTGAATGTATTCATAAAATTCAAACGCCATTGCAAACGTTGAGTTTGCCATGGCCCATGGTATTTTCCATTTTGCACCAATTTTTGAAGTTTTACTTTGTATGCCATAGCCTTCGATTATTGGCTCGATTAAGATGAAGAATAAAATTTTAGCGAGAGAAAAAAATAATAACCCATCGCCATAAAATCGATTCCGAAATTTTAAGATTCACAAGCATAGCCACACCATTGAAGCATAATTTTCCTCGAATCGTATGCTAAGAAAATATAGCATGTAAATGAAACAAAAGAATTGTTCACCGATCGAAACAGGTATTAGCATTCTCTCTCGCTTTCGCTCTCGCCTGCGCGCCCTCTTTCTCTTCACTTGAACTAAATTATTATGCATGCCTTCTAGCAGTTTGCTCCACAATATCAGCAAATGCTCATCGATTGATTATACATTTCGAAGCATTTTTATGCATTCAATTTTCGAATGCAGAAAACATGTCGATAGATAATGATACTTAATAGCTATTTGATAACGTGGAACCGGTCGTTGGGCATGAAATAACAAAATTCGGATGAGAGATCCACAGAAAATTGTACAATCAACCCATTATTGGTAATTCGCATGATAATTTTTGGTGTAATTTACTTTTTTGTTGTTGTTATGTTGCACGATGGCTGAGTTGTTATTTGATTCGATCGATGCCAGCAGCATTTTTTTCACTCGCGAATCACATGGTGGCAATTTGTGTTGCAATAAAATGCATCTGGTTCTTGATTCGTTTGATCGACTGTATGCTCGCTTTTCACATCGTCCAACCAAATGATAGTGAAGTATGAATACAACTTTGGCTGGCATGTCTGAAAGTCATTTTGTTTTATTTGCAAATCAAATTGAGCCTACACCAATTGAACAATGCGGTTCTTCGATATCAGTTGCCATAATGATTCATGATTAAAATGACATCCGGAAATCAACAGTATGACTGAATCGTATACATTTTTGTACTATTCTGGAAATTCTGAGTTGTATTCTCATCTACACCAACACAAACCGCCGAATAAAGGCGGTGAAAGAGTCTTCCCTTTTTTTCGTCTCTCTCAATGACTTCAAATGAACGAACATAAAAAGTCACGTCTGCATATGGTATCTACTATCTACCCACTTCGATACCACAACCTGTCTTCATTAGACCAAACGAATGAAATGGAATAAATGAGAGAACAAGTAGGAGAGAGAGAGGCATAAAGTAAATACGAACACACTGAACTTGAGGTTGGTTCAGCGTTCGTCGTTCATAACCTGACTTGATTCGGTTTCATTCTTAAATATGTTATATGCAAATGAGCATTTGTTTCGTTTTTCAAAGCGATCGAATGATGATGACAGTATACATATAAACCGAACAGTGTGTGTGCCTTTTTTCGCGGCGCAAAGTGGCATTGTGTTGCTGTGCCATAAAAGAGACTTCAAAGAAAACAATGTTAACCAAGCGTCGTAAATTGTATGGCACACCGACAAAAGGAAGTTGTGATAACGCAACAGTTAACATCATTTAACTATTCTAAACGTGCGCAATCATCCCTTTTATATTGCAAGTATAAGTGAAACGGATGCAAAACGCAGCTCTCTTTGTCTATATCGTTATTTTTTCTATTTTGAAATGGCGTTTTTTTTTTGTTTGTTTGTTTGTTTGCGCAGATAGATGTATTTGATTTGGATTGAAACCTCTCGCTCCTTGCACTATTTGTTAACAAATTATCGAATGACATTACCACAACTATATTATTCAACCGCAACTTTTCTGTTTTGCCACTTTGCCATTCCTCCTGCTTCGTCGTCATTACGTTGGTACCACGAATAATGAAAAAGCGATTTTGTGCTGGTTCCAGTTGTGTAACGTGCATGAAATGTCCAATTGGATCAACAAGAATTTCTGATGAAATGTAAAATAGCTCGACAAATTTGAGTGCGATTCAATTGTTTATGTGTAACAAAGGATTAATATGTTCGATACGAAGGTGAATAGCCTCGTAGTTGTTCAGCGATTATGACACGCGAACAAATCTTGAATTATGCATAATCAAGGAAAATGGATGAATCGGTGGTGAAGAAAACTTACTTAAAATAACCAATAAAAGGGTAAAGTTTGAATTTACACACTTTTAGACGTTGTTACAGTTTTGATTTGGCTCGCTTTTCATAATTTCATGTACAAAACACAGAGCCGAATATGTAAATGCTAAATGATAATGCATAATATCTACCGGAGCCGTCAATTATCTCATTAACAATACCGCATTGCAATTATTTCATTAAAACGATATAATTCTTGTGTGGAATAGAGTCATGCATTCAATTCAAAGTATGTACGTACACAAACGATTTTTGCCTCTTCTTTTTTTATACATATATACATATTGTTCATTGTGCTGTTGTTGTTCATCATGCGCGCGTCTTATATTCAACGATGTCTTGTTTTATGTTCGTCATTCGACTACGAGTCATATTATCTGAACACGCGAAACGTGATATTTGCAGTGTGCAATGCACGTCAAGATACATTGAATATGTTTGTGTACAAACCAACTGATGGCCGATAATTTATGACTATTATACACAAAATAAATATTGCGGGGCGCGCAAAAAGTAGACACGGTTGGAGCTGATTCGTTTTAGAGGGAGTCCACCTAAGCTATATAAAGATGGCTGCGCAGATGGTTCATCGGCTATGCCACAGACAGCGAATTGTTATTTCACAAGGTTTTTCCGTTTGTATAAAAGATTTCTTTGTCGGACGACGCCTTGTATTGTCTCCAATGTACTTTCCAATCGTCGTCAATACTCATATTTTTTTGCGCCTCAATTTTTTTCAAAGTACATTTTTAACGAGCGCCTTGCATTGGGAAGTAAGGCATTTAAAAGCAAGCAATTTAGAAATTCAATCATAACTGAATGCTGACAAACAACAGTCTACACAAACACACATACACGAAATTATCGGGGACGCAATGTATTTTATTCCCAAATTAATTCTAAACCTCAGCCCACAAGTAATTTGTTCATCCAATAGTTGAATATACTAAAACACACACATCGAAAATTATTATTATCGCTCGTAAAATAAATCCATAAATAGATTTATTAAAATAAACTAATATGCAATAAAAAAACATGCATTTGCTTCTCAATAAAAGGTGATTTTTACTCGACCAAAGTGAAAAACAGAAAGAGAGAGATAGAGAGAGAAAAAAAACGTACGAAACATTTTTATGCATGTTTTTATGTGTGCAATTTCAGCGAGCTGAACGAAGAAAATCGATAAAAGCCACCGTAATTTAGGTGAATGAGAAGATGAATTTAACAGCAGCCGCAACATATACGAAATCCTCAATGAAAATATTCTTTTGGTGTTTTCGTCATATAATTTTTTTTGTTTTTTTTTTTTTCTGCATCGTGTGTCTAAATAACATTGAAACACCCAAATACCGCTTCGTTTGATGAACGCGCCGAATATGGAGTATGCATTTGAATGTGGGCCTGAGACAACACTTTTTCGAATATTTGCGCTGTGCTTTGTTGCTCAGCTGTCAGTATGAATAAACAGAACAAAGATCAAATATCGCCTTCGTCACTCGAATCTTAAACCAACTTTTTATCCTGGAATTTTTCTGCGGAAATTCACAAAAAAAAAAACAATAATAATAACAATAATAAGGAAAAGAAAAACGCACATAACCGCAAAAGCAATTTAAAACAAAATTTACGATTTTTCAACAAGCCAAGCTCTCTTCTACGCTTCTGCCGATCATCTCAATCTTGGCGAAGTCGTAACAAAGTCCATTGCTAAAATAGTAGTGCCCATATTCGATTCCATATGAGCGAAATTTATTTAACTCACAACAAAATGTGATCGGCTTAAAAGAAAATAGTTTTTTGTTGTGGTGGATTTGGTAGGGTCGGCACTACTTTGGTTTTGGTTTCATTTTGGTTCGGCACTCAGCACACCAATTGTCATTTTATGTTTTCGCGTGCATTTTTTTTCTCTCTCTTTCTCTCTCTGTTTCTCTCTCATTTCGTCTTTGAGCGAAAGGTATGCATCCATGAAACATGCATTACACCATATACATTCGCCCATTGAATGTAAAAAGAGATAAGAAGGCGATCGCATCCATCGTCTTGATGCACTATAGCCTTCAAATATATGATTTTGAGTTTTTTTCTTCTCTCGTTTGGTTTGGTGTTTTTTTTTTGCTTCTGTCATCTTCCTTTTGTTCGAAAAATCATTTATCGAATTATATATTTGTGACGCAGAAGCGATTGGAGGCACGCACAAAATCACAAAATAAAAACAAAATGAATACAAATAATACTGTCGATGTTCACATTCAATGATGATATCATTCGACTTTTATTTCACTTATATGGCTGATGGTTATTGTGACGGCTGCTCTGCCGCTTTCAATTCAGTATTCAGTGTTCTGCATTCAATCGGCGCAGCATCTCAGCGTCCGTATGTTTTTGACTAAAAAAGAGATACACATATACGCACAAACACACGAAAAACGAAAACGCAAAAAAAAAAACGAACACATAACGCAAATCAATACATTGTTGAGAAACAAGAGTCTGTGTACGGGAGCTTTGGCTCCAAGCACAGAATAAAATACTTTTTTTTGTGAAAAAAAAAGATACAGAAAAGACATCATGCACACGAAAGACTACTACGCAAAGATACGCTCAATCGAAAATAAAAACATCGGTCAACAAACCGGTTCGACTTAAAAACACACAGCATTGTATTAGTATTAGTGCCATTTCATGTCTGTAAACATAACGCGCGAACGAATCAAACATGTAACGTATTTATAGCTGTCTTCAATTTTTTGGACTTTGCATTTTGAATGCTATAAGTGCGACAACTGCATTTGAAATGCAAGGAACGATGCTAAGATGGGAAAATTTATGTTCATCAAGTGTTAATAAAAAAGAGACCATTTGAACATTTTTCAATTTAGCATTTTGATCAAGCAATCATTCAATTGGTCTCGTTGTTTCGTTGCTGATTTGTTTTTTTCGCTCTCCTTCAATAATTATGTTTATCAATTCGACATGGAGCATATTCTCATCACCTAGCCGCACATTGAAATATTCGATCTGTAAACATATTGGCAAACAAACTGTCATAATTGCATCTGCATTGCAAGAGCGATCGAGAACGTTCAAGCATCACGATAGTAATTTTGCGCCAAATGTAAGGCGAACGATATACCAACACACAAAACCTGATCTTGACCATGTTCGTGTGTATCGTATTTATGCATTTTGTTTTTGTTTTTTTTTTGTGTTCGTTCCGACTCAATTTATTCAAAATGAAAAATACCTACGCAAACATTTGATGATAATAAATTTATACGCAGACCGTTTTTATTCAGCCGTAACACATGAGCGGATCTCATATCTCAAATGATCGAATGAAAGACGAAGAAGCGATCATCGAACTTTTACACGGCAACGAGATTTGTGTGCTGTTGTACGAGTGATGACATCGATGAGACATGCGCAAATGACAAATGGAAATGAAAATAGAAAAAGAAACAGCTGATTGTCTATAACTAGTCAGAGTACCATTGTGTCGGGGGTCCCGAATAAAATGAACGACCACGAAGATTTTAATACGCAGATAAAAACTAAGAGCATGAGAGAAATGTTTTAAATGGAAATGAATAATTTTCTAAGCGAAAAAAAAAAGACGCATGAAATCGAGAGAAAAAAAGAAATCATTGTCTTTCTTTTTACCTGCACTCTCTGTTCCTGTCTTTGCGCGCGATACTTAATCGCTCTAATTTTGTGGCGACTTGCGTACCTTTGTATGCAAAACGAAGAAAAATTATAGGGAAAAACGCAGATCAAAGACGAATAAAAACAAGAAAAGAGAGTGAGCGAGAAAAGAGAGGAGAACAAAATATACACAACAGAATCACACACACACACACATAAGAACAGCGAATAAAATGGACGAAAAATGCCATGCAGAGACAACAAAGTAAAATACTACATATTTTGCATACTGCATTTGATTAAATCAAGAGATAACAACCAATGAATGTGTGTAGAATATCCACTTTATACCTATATTCTGACTTTTACACGTATAAACCGTGTGCATATTTTCTACTGCCTGCCGCCGCCTGCTCCCCTATCATATGTTGTGCCCTGCACTAAAATGCACCTATATGCAAAACAACGCTGCTTTTTGACTTGCCATATCTCTGCGACGTATGTGCATTTATTTGTGTGTGTGTGTTTTTTTTTCTTCAGTCGTTTCATCGCAACATGTTTCTTTTTTTTCTTAGTTTAGTTCGCTTTTTTCGTTTGTCATTTGTTTTCATTTTTTTCTCGTAAATTTTATGCATTTTTCACAAGCACTTGTACGCGGATGTATTTGTGTGCATTTGAATTTAATGACATAAACAACTAAAACCGTATACGATTAATGTGTACGAATATATGCGTATTTTTTTTATCTTTATCGCAGGTTAGTTTCACTGAGTCGCGAGTTTTTTTTATCATTCGTTTTCTATTCTCTTTTTTGCTCTTTATCGCTATCTCTCTCACTTCACTTCTCTTGTGTAGTTGTAGTATTTCTCTAAAAAAAAATACATTGAAAATGTTATGAACAAAGTGACAAAATAGTCTTAGGTGTGCGGCAAGAACGAGTGATCTCGAAACGTGGCGAACGGCTAACAGAAAAGTGTTAGATATTTTATCGCCATGAATTGAAACCTGCAAAAATATTTCGCATACATTTCGATGACTACATTTCAATTGACCGGCTTTTGCATCGACGCAATTTTCCACTTGACTATTCAATTGTTGGTATTGAAAACGTTGGATTTTGTGCTCAGTTTTAAATGAAAACGATTTTTTTTGAGTTGTATTAACACTCTATCCGTGTGTGTAGTGACGATTGCTTAAGTGCATCCAATCAGATTTGAATTATCCAATGAACAAGTCGACTTGTTGATTTGCAAACGGTGTATTTCGTGCATCATTTTGGTGCATTCGTCGAACTTTTAGTTGCGTTAGTTTCAGATGCAAACAGGCACACATCTGCTTAACCTCTTTTTGTTTTAAGAGAGAACGAAAAAAAGAAGAAGAAAAAGATGTGAGTGTGTATTCTTATTTGTTGGATTCATTATTTGTTACAATTACCGTCATTTCATTGTGATGCGCGATATTTTTCTCATTTTGGTTGTTCATTTGTATCTTGTTATGCCGCAATAATTTTACATTTTAAATTTTTGTTGTAACATCGTTGAGTTGACTACGAATACCATCAAACGGAAACATGCTAAGACACGCGTATAAAAGTCCAAACTTACCTTTGCAACAAACAATCGGAATTGCTGCTGCCATTCTCTTTTCGATTTCTATTCTTACAATTATTGCAGCACACATGCAAACACACACACATACATCCATACAAATACATTTTCACACAAAAGAAGACAGCAAAGTTTGCGAGCGCTACTGCAATATCGCAATAGAAATAGTGTACAAAAAGCACTTGCATCAACAACAAAACCAAAAACAAAAACTACAACTGCAACTGAGAAACGAACAAATGCGCGGTAAATAGTGAAGAGAAGCAGAAGAGAGAGAGAGAGAGAGAGAGAGAGAAAATCAATTGACATTTTAATAATAAACATATTTGTATAATGTTATCGTTACGGTTTTCCTTTTGCTTGATTGTTTATTGTGAAAATGTTCGACGTACGGTTTTCGCCAGCAATAAACTAAGAGAAACAAAAGAAGATAGAGCATTGGAATCGAAAATATGCACACAAAATACATCTTTGTTGCACATTGTAAATGGTGTTGTCATTCACACACGTACTTCCACCATCGATGGAAGTCATAGTTGCTGTGCTCGCAATTGTTACAGCACCGAGCTACTTGTGTGTTGTGTTCTGATTTTCTGATTTTCTGGTGTCATAAAATTTATATCCATTCTTGAGTTTCAATGTGTGTTAACTGTTTCACCGCAACATGCCTATTGTTAGCTGGCTGATGAAGTAGCATTATTCTATTAAATTCAATGCAAAATTATAAGCACGACCATTTAGAACTCAGCTATTTTCGGATGGAAATGTCAACGGCAACAACAATAACAATATCAATGATAGTGAGACAATGAGGTCATATGAGGCTTTGTTTTTTTTTTCTCTTTCATTTTTTTTGCTATTTGAACGTGTACGTCTTGTACCATTGTATCGTTACTTGCAAGGTTGTCACACTAGCTGTCATGCCTTTCCTCTTAGCGTCTCTAATAAAAAGTTACGAAACAAACTGCGCAAAATAAGTGTGTCCCATTGAATTTCAATAAACGGTGAAATTGTCGAATGGTTTGGTGTGATGCAGATTAGAAACATGTACTTGAGAATAGTGTTTACGATTCAACGATGATACTTTTGCTGCAAAAGCCAACATTCTCGGTGTTAAAGTGCGTACATAAAATATCCGTTGAAGGGACACAACGATGAGAATTGTGTGTATCACAAATCCACTTGTAAGAGAATGTCAAGAGCTCCGTTGACGTACTTGAATGTTGTCCGCATCAAGTGCGTGGGCAACGGAACTCTTCGTGTAGAACATTCCGAAATGTTCATTTTATACGCTTCAAGAGAGAGAGAGAGAGAGAGAAAACTCTTAACATAAACCATACGATATTTATTCAATTCGTTTACGTTTACTATGTTCAATGTCTGTTGAATTTCCTGAATTCTTCCACTAATAGACATAACAGAAACGAAGAAAAGATGCCGGGCATGTCTTTCAAGGATGTAGCTACTTCAATTATTATTTGTTGTGCTATCGATGACGATATCAAAATATGACATTTTATTCAGAGTCACAGAGATGCTATCGTGCGCAGCATATTCAAGTGAATATCACTCAGGCCAAAAATAAATGATCATTTTACCATTGCATATTTATTTTGCTATTGCTTGCTGAACACTGAAGTTCGTTCGTGTGAACTTTATTATTTAGTTGTAGACTTTATAAGCGACCGCGAACATAAGATGTTTCAACGATAATGACCTGCATTGAAATGAAAGAACAAAAAGAAAACGTATATCGCTTTCGATAATTGCAATGGCTAACATGAGCATCAGGCATAAATTTAACTCAAGCTTTTACTCCAAAAGAATTGCACAAGTGAACAAGCGCTGAAATAAAAGAAAAACGATAAAATGAAATAAAAACAAACAGCAAATAGTGGAAAATATCACGGACAAAAAAATTAGTACATATGGTACATGGATTTTATGCTAATCAATGGCTACATATACTCTTTGCACAGTTGCAAGTTCGTTCGAATGCATTTGGTTTAAAAGCATTCAAAAATGAATGCAAAAGAGAAGCAAAAACAAAAATTATATCCAAATGTGCGCTAAACACGAACAATTGACGCGAGTTTTGTTCACTGTGAACATGTAAATATGCTATGTATCTATGTCGATGACAAAAATCGAAATGAGATAGACAAGGAGTTGAAATTCGAAATATTAGCGCATTTTAAAAATTTTTTGCGGCATACAAGAGCGACAGTAGCACGACAACGAATGAACTTTTGCAGTGCATTTGTTTTAACCAGTTTCAAATCTTGATTGTGCAATCAATTTGTCGTTTGCAGGTTTGCTACATGAAATGCGAAAAAGCGAAACAAAAAATTGCGCCAAAAAACACGAAGTCGGGCACACAGTGCATTAACATTGATAGCGCATTAAAGTTGAAGAGAGTGTGAGAGAGAGAGAGAGAGGGAGAGCGCGTGAAAGAGACATCGGCAATGCCGGAGGGAAAATAGAACAAGCCACAATAAAAACTATTGCCAATGCATCGACAGCAGACCGCCGAATACATGTTATCGACACAAGCTCGTACTGTTTTTCCATCACTTTGGCCGTATGCACTTTTTATGCGCAACCAAATTCGCCTCGAAAACAATTTGTGCCGTGGCTGTAACAAACCAGCCCAGCCAAACTGAATTTTCCAAATCATTGCGATACAACGATAAACCGTACAACATTGTGCACTTTTATTATTACTTTGTCTTCTTTGTTTTGCTACTCTTTTTTTTCATTGTCCTATTTGGCATATGTATATTTTATATAACATGTACGGTGTACACACATACGCCTTTAATTGTTTTGCAAATCGAAAACTAAAACCATAGCCAAGTCAAGCAGCGTCTCGTTCTATATGCACCGATCAATAAAGTTGGTAAAATGCATTCGAGATCATTACTTGTAAACGTGTGATGCTGCTTTACATTGTGCCTACTACAGGTAGCTGAAAAACGGGTAAACAGCTAGCAGAAAACATGAGAATCTATGTCAAAGATAAGAGCAAAAGTCACGAGCTTATGTCGGCATTGGATCTATTAAAAATTAGTGAAGAAAACAATTTCACTTTGTCGCACACCATTTCTGAAGTGAAATAACGTAATAGCAAACTAATTTCAATGGCATAAATTTGATTTTAAAATTGAATCAAAATTCCGCAGGATTATTCATTCTTTAAAATAAATTATCAAGCCAATATGGTTATATTGCAATGTTGAACATCGGGCAACTCTAGATGTTCATTGCATAAATTGCATGTTGATAATTATGACACTTCAATGAAAATTGTTGCCGCCTCGATTCCATTCTCAACAATACAACAACAATAAAAAAAATGCCAACCCAAAAATAATGAAGTGGTTAACGAGTTAAGAATTTATGGTTTTATTATCACAATCTAGAGAATTTGGGATGTAAACAAATTAGGAGGATTTTTATTACAATCGTAAATCTTATTCCAAAGAAAAACGAATCTTCGAAACCGTTTTATGGCTTGTATTTAAGTAATGCAACGTGCGCGCACAAAATCCACACAAACATTGAGAAACCAAAAATCATAGCATTAATGACGTATATTCACTGCTGTTATTGTGTATATACTTTTTTTATAGCTCTGTGGCTGACCAGAGTATAGTAAAACATGTCAGATGTGCACTCTACTGTTTTGTGCGCGCAATGGGGCCTTGTTTTAATTGTTCGATTGGTGTGGCATGAATTGAGTTTGCTTTCATTGTAATATACCTACATCAAAGAATATTTCGTTTGAATCAATTAACGCAATATTTTTTTGTTGTTCGTGGTGTGACTTTGGCTGGTTGCAAAACTGTCAGATTTGAGTCGTAAACATTTGTCTTATTTCTCAGTTTCGTCTTTGTTTTCATTATTTTTGATGCGGTAAACTATAAATCAATACATTTTTAGAACTCTAAGCTATTTTCAAGAAGAAAAGTCATTTTTTATACATTATACAGAGTCTGAAATCAAATAATTGTCTATTATTATTATTTATTTTTAAATTGACACAAAAAATATTGAATTTATTTGTATTTTTAAATGTCTTATTTATTTTGTTGCAGGTTCACGAATTATGCGATAATTTCTGTCATCGATATATAACATGCCTGAAGGGAAAAATGCCAATAGATTTAGTGATTGACGAACGGGACACCACCAAACCGCCAGAATTGGGCGGTTCTGCGAATGGTGAAGGTAGAAGTAATGCTGATTCAACATCACACACTGACGGAGCGAGTACACCAGACGTTGTGAGTACCCCCTTCGCGGGAGCACATGGTCCTTTATTGGCGAGCTACAATGCGGTGGTGCACCCATGTTCGTAGTACAATTACGACCTTCTTGCAAAAACGAAGCGGGTGCTCACAATGCCGTGGGAATATGGCCAGAACTTCGCTTGAGAACACACGCGTACACTGATCTTGTTTCGATAAAAAAAATAAAAACATAAAAATAAACAAAAAAAAAAATGCATAAAAATATTCCATAAAGGCTAATTGAAATAAATTTAAAAACAAAGAAAAAGTCATAAAAAAACAGTTACAGAAAAATAATAAGAAATTTGATTAAAGCAAACATCAAAGCACGAACATAAATCACTCATTTAAACAAAAACAACAACAACAACAAAAAAACCAAGTATTGAAAAAACATTAATACGAATGATTGACACACATTTAACACTATGGCACGCATAAGAGTGAAATGTTGAACGCGAATGTGAATTGATTGCATTTATAATGTGTTTATATATGTATATCGGCATTTGTTTGTTTGATTTCCTACTCACTTTCGAATTCCAAAACATCCACCACTGGCCTAATACAAAGCATACAAACTGAACATAAAAATTTGTTTGAGATAAAAAAAAAACCGTTTTAATAGAACAAATAACAAATGACAAACATTAAACACGAATAAACAGATTTTTCTTCATCTCAGGTACTATAAGATCACCGACCACATCCAATTTGTTCGCATATTTCAGTTCTTATACGTGTCAATATGTTTAATGTGTGCTCAGGCATTTATTTCTTTGTTGGAGTGACAGTGCGTTAATTTAGGATATTTTCTTTTGAGAAGCCAATGAACACACAAAAAAGTATTACATGAAAAATATTTTTTTTCTTTCGAAAACAAAACAATGAAAAAAAAAACGAAAAAAAATGAAATTGAAACAGATATACGTAACGAAACTTAAGAAAAATGATGCAGTAATTAATTGAAGAAAAAAAAACTAAAAAAATGAGAACAAATGAACCTTCGTTTTTGCAAGAGGCCCATATAGCAATTTAGCTCGCCAATTACTATTTTTTACAAACAAAAAAAAAACAAACAAAAACCCATATATTGATATAAAACCGCATACGAACGCATTGACACCGCACATTGCACAAATTCGTACTCACACATATAATGGTGGCACTAAGCTGAACCGCTGGCCCCAATTCTACAATATGCAGACCGACCGAAATTCTGCCGGCGCATTAATTAATTACCATTTGAAAAGTTGCTTTTAAAATCGATCGATTTTGTACCATAAATACGTAAGCGAAAGTGCTCAATCGCGTACCTATGCATTTATATCAATGTATGCATTGTAATTCTTTCTTAATTGCATGTATAAATGTATTTCCCTTTTTGTTCTTCTGATCAAGTAATTAGAATGACACATTTTTAAGAACAAAAAAAAAAGTAAATTAATTTAATTCGTAGAATAAACTTATCCATCCTATCTCTACTTATATATAACTCACACAAACACTCACACAAAACAACCTATATAATTATCATATTCTCTACTTGACACCATAAAACATGTGAGACGATGAAGTCCATTCATTTTATTCGAATTCATTACATCTTGTGGTGTGAGGTGCATTTTCGGTTGATCTATTACCGTCCACGGTCAATTACAACAGTATTTATATGAATATATATATTTGTTGCATTTGATAAGTTCCGTGCAGTACGGCACAAAATGACACCAACCGATACTTCGAATGAATGCAAAATTTGGTACAAACATGTTTCTTATTGCTGTATAACTAAACGATCTTCGTAACTCATGAGGAAAAAAAAACACACACACACACACATTCATTCATACCTTTGAACAATATCAAAACAACAACCACAAAAAATGAGAATGAAGTCACATTTCTTGTAGCTATATCTCACACAAAATTCATCACTTCTATTATCTTATCTCTTTTTGTCACCACTCCATATATCTTGCGCATACTTGGATCCTTTCCAAACCTATCGTCCCCATGATGCAATTGATCCAAATATTCGGCAGCATCCGAACAGCCCAAAGAAACAAATACGATTGAACACATTTTTTTTTTGGGGGAAAACAATCCATTGTAAAGGTGTTTTTTATATTGTGATTTTTTCCATCATGAAAATATGGCATAAATGGGTGAGATGAGAAGAAAAAAAAAACCATATGGAAGGACAATTTTTCTTGAATAATTAATTCAAGTATCATTTATAATGATAACCTGACGCGAAATCTATATACGTAACGAAAATGACTGAATGGAATGAAAAAGAATGACAAGCACATAACATAGTATTTTTTTTTCGTCTAATTATACATATATTTCATATGTTGAGATAAGAAACAAAATAAGTGGTACAAATGGAAGAAGAAGAAGAAGAAAGAATTTGTGCTCGCAACTTTTTTGTATGCTTGTGTACGATGATAATGACACAAACCCAATGTATACGATAAATTTAAATGAAATGGTTGAAGAAGAAAAACAAAAAGATTAATTGAAGCAAATTTAAACGCTAAAACACTAGCGACTTGAAACATAATTTTTCATTTCGAATTATTTTCATAAAATTTCTTGCATCAAATGAATCTTGAACAAGAATCCAATAGCGCCTAACATATTCTTCGAACATCATTTACATATAATTTTTAGTGCGTTCGATCGAATGATTAAAAAAAACCAAAAAATCCAATCCAAACGTGCTTGCAGAGTTTTTTTTCTTCGCCGATTTGCATATGAATAATATAACGAAGAATAAATTGAATAAAAAGAAAATGAAAACCAAAATTCACCAATTTGATAGTGATATTCCTTCAAATGCCAATAAAGACAATAGCACAAACAAATATACACTGATACTGAGACAAACGAAAAATTCTTTATCAGAGAGTTTTTGTCGACAATGTGACTTTGATTCCATGGTCGATTGTCATTCAGCATAAGAAAAAAAACGTACAGTTCAAACCCAATGTATACGAAACAATACTAACACGTTATTTTCTTGATTTCTTTCTTTATTTGTTTACTATTTGTGCTAACATTTAAATGTTAAGGATTCTTAAACGAAACAAATATTATATTAATAATCTAGAGATTGAGAATTTTTTAAGGTAAAACAAAATGTAAACACATTTTCTCGAAACGCAATGTGAAAAATGCATACATACAAACAGAATAATTAGTGGCAGCGAGACAAACAATTAAAAAATGAATGAAATGAATCGTGAATCTTGTGTGCATATCACAAGGCTCACACGGAATACCAAGAGCACAATGAAACAATACGCGAAAAGAGACGACGTTTTAACAAAAGAGCTATATGGGCATTTCATTTGTTGCAAACTAAATAATTTAATTTTTTTTTCTGAATAGAATCTAACATAATAATATTTGTATAATATTCAAATCTTATACTGTCAATACAAAATGTACGTATGCGATGGCATGTCAGTTGGATTTGGACACCTGCACAAACGTCATGTGTTTGGCGAAACAGAAACCAACAGAACAAACAAACACAAAACGATGCACAAATGTTCATTCGGCATTCAAATCCAACGGACATGGCAACGCATATTGCCAATAGCATCATAATACGTAATAATAATAGTACATATAATAATATATATTTTTTAATTATAGAAAAGAATAAAGTGAAATGAAACCGAAAAAAAAGTATGAACAAAGCATGAAAAATATTGAAAGAGAGAAGAAAAAAAAAACTTGGTAACATTTACAAACATCATATACGTAATGTGATTTTAAGTAGAACTGAAAGAGTTAAAACGCACTCACAAACACTCAAATATTGCAAACAAGCGAATTGCAACTTGCGAAAAAGGTCAGACAAATGATTGCAGGAGAAAGAAAAAAAATATTCAACAGAAAAGTAAATACAACAACAAGAACAGAACAACAACAAAAAAAAATCATAAAAAGGAGAAAAAAAAAATGTAATGCAAAAAAAGCGTAAGAAATTAAAATTTTAACGTCAATGTTGCTTCGTTATTTTTTAATTGTAATTGTAAATAAAATATGAAAATACCTAATCTCTAGAGAACAACAAAACAATGTGAAAATGCATACGAATACTGGATTCGATTTACACAAAGACACTACATTCTACTTTCACATCAACAGACCGCTAAACAATGATAACAATTACATGAATCAAATAAAACAGAAATCTGCAATTATTTCCAAAGTTTATAAAATAAAACGAAGCATAGATTTTTACATCGTATTCAAATATGGTCGAAAGTCATTGAAAAAAAAAATAAAATAAATAAAAACAACAGCAAAACTAAAATAAATATAAATAAAAAAGAAACCACAACTTTCAAGAAAACGGTTGAGAGCCGGGAAGCAGATTAACGAAACGGATGCGAATCGTAATCAAACTGTATTGATTTTTTCTAGCCAAAATATATGTATATGTATATAAGCCAGATGAATGATGAGACCCAATCATATGGTGTTTATCTGCCGGCTGCCCAACCAAACAATCGACCGAAGCAATGTGAAAATCCAAATGAAAAAATATTAACAGTATATTAAACAATAATAATCATTCAATGATAAATGTATATTGTGTGTTCATTGAGTTCAGTTGTAATAATTGAACCGAATGGAAAAAATATGGATTAAATTATCATTTTTTTTCGCCTTTATTCATTTTTGCGCCGCTTTTTCCAAACTCGGTTACGTTCAGTTTTTTCTACCCTTCTTTGAAATTAATTATTTACGTTTTAAATTTTTGGATCTTTTTTGAGTTTTTTTTTCCAAAGAACAGTGATTTTAAAAAAAAACGCAATCTATACACTATTATCAATAATAATTCAAAAAGTTTAATAATTTCGGAAAATTACTCGCTTTTTGCTCATTAAAAACATATTATCAATGTTTTTTTTTACATTTCTGAAAAAGCAACAACACTCTGTTCGTTCGTCAGATAAATGTATTTTTGTTTTTGTTTTGTTTCTCTTTGGAATCAAATTAAATTTTTCGATTGTGTAATGTGTACGCATGAAGTATTTTTATTCTTTTTTTCTTGCATTTTATCCATTTTTTTTTTTTTGTAAACTGAATTTCGATACATATTACAATTAATCAATTATTATTACGATTTTTATCATTATTATTAAATTTGAATTTATAAAGATATTGTGACGTGTGCGAGCCCACAATTTATTTGCACAGCTCAAAGTCATACAATACCTACATTCATATACAGTTCAGTGCCAATGCAATATGGCGATACAATTTGTTATCATTTTGAATTCGATGTAAATGAATTTTGGGCTCGGCACCGCAAATTTCAAAACAATTATAGCAGAGAAATATTATGTTTTTGTCGAGATGGATAATTGATTCTTTATGATTTTTTCTTTCTCTCGCTTTTTTATTGACAAATTGTGAACAAGAGCAAATAGAAAAAATTAAACACACATACTGAAAAACTGAAAATGATTTTAAAAATAAATGTTTTGTTGTTATAAAATATAAACAAATTTGTTGAGAATTCCTTTTCAATTTAGTTATTTAGGCTTAGTTTTATATAAAAAAAATTACACGCGCACATTTTCGACTTCCGATTCGATGGCCCCGTCAACAATATCAGCACGGCAATCGATTACAAATAAATTCAAACAAACTGGAGACAAACAAACCATAAAAACGCACCAAATCAATTGAAAGATTCACATTCGATTTGCATACTAATAACATCCCTTCAGCCTTTGTTGCTTTCATTCATTTACTCATTGAAGTCGTTGGCATTTTTTTTTGTTCCTGTGGATTTGGCACGTACGCATGGCTTCACTCGGACTCGCTTCACTCAATCACACACAGGCACAACCGACGAAAGAGAAGAAGAAAAAAATAGTAGTGAAATTCGTTTTTGTATTGTTGATACCCGCAGCAAAAATTTGCACACGCAAACACATTAAAATCAATTTCTTTGCCCGAAGTTTTGACGGAAAATGAAAAAAAAAAAAATTAAATTGTTTTGTGTATATGCGCGTAACGAAAGTCAGAAAATTGGAAAAACTTCAATTGAATTATAAGCATCTTGGCGAAGCGAAAAAGTTTTTGTAACATGAAGATATGGAGAAACCAAGAAAGTTTTTTGTCAACGTTTTTCTTATTTTTGAAAGTAAAAAAAGGGGGCGTGTGTACAACACACTAGGAAAACCAACTCACTGCAGCAATGTGTACGAAATGACGCCAAACTACAAAACAACCAGCATTTCACTAAGGGAACATCAACATTAGAACGAAGAAGAAAAAATCAACGAAACATTTCGCAAGGAAAAAGCCAACAGGCAGAGCAAAGGAAAGAAGAAAAAAATATGTACCACTGGTGCAAGATTCTCTTTGAACGAATGATACACGATATTGAATTGATATGACACCCTTTTTCTCCTTCTTTGAAAGTAGAAAGAAAAAAGTAAATAGCGAGTGTAAAAAAAACCATCGGATACATTGATTGTAGGTACTTGTAAGCAAATATCACAACATAAGGTAGGGAAATAAAACTTAAAGACAATTCTACTGAAAGCTATTCCTTTAGTGCTTAAAGCAAATAGTCCATGAGTGTCGAAGTTTTGGGTAGCGCAATAAATATGAGACAATGTGACTGATTATGTTTGGTGGAAGACTACAATGTAACCACGAGACACGTACGCAATATATAAACACGTCGCTGGACGTTTAATCGGCGTTAAAAAAAGGCATCTTCTTTCGTTCGAAACGTAATTGAAAAATTGCTAATTAAATAACAAAAATTGATTGGGTTTTTCAGTTGGCATTTGGATGAATCCTAATTGAATTCGGGCTTACCGAAAAAAAATGTTGATTCAAATGAAACGCAATTAAACAATCAAGTCAAAATAAATAATTTAAATTAATTATCAAATAATTTTGTGGGCTTTGGAAAAGAAAGAAGAGAAAAAAATCGCCAGTAAATAAGAGAAAAAAAATGTGAATTTTTTCCTATCGTTATATTTTTGTTGGTGCCGTTCAGGTATCACCGTCGAATTTGTGTTTTGATTAAATTTCATGCCGTTTCGGCCGCTTTTTTCAACTTTATCGATTATTTTCGATTTCATTTACCAATCCTCTCCCATTAGTATTTAATTTTAATTATATCCGTAGTCGCGTAGTCGTTGTCACTGTCACACACATATATGCATATATATAGATGCAATGGACGGCCACAAGCGGACTGGCTGGCAGGCAGGCAGACAAACAAACAAATATGCAAACAAACACACCAACGTCCATAAATGATGATAATCGTGATTGCAATTGTTATTACTGTTATTATAAATATTTTTCGCTATATCCACCTCTCATTTATCGACAAACAAATCAAGCATCAAATTCGTTTTTCCGCATGTGCAATAAAATTTGGAATGTGATAATGATGCTGTTCGATGAACCGATATTTCGCATCAATTGACGCACACACCATTTCATAATGCTTTATCGCTTGTGTGTGTGTGTGTGTATGTATTTTTGTCGGGTTTGGCGCGCGAGCTACGCAAGGCTGGGCAAATGAGAAGGACAACAAACCGAATGACAGAAAAGGAACGAGCGAACGAACAAACGCTTGGTTGCAATACATTGAGTATTGAATTGCGATTATATGTGCACTTAAACTCACTGCTGCATGCAATTTAATACACACAATATACGTTAGCATCGAATTTCATTAACATTATCCAATACACGTGACAATGCAAATATTCCGAGATTAAATTCCTTTTTGTTTCTGTCGTTTGCGAACGAGCACGATTCGATTGCATGAAAACTTGTATGCAATGCATCTTCTTCTGTCATTTTGCAATCGAATCGTTTGACAGACAACTCAATGAATTTGGTCTTTTTTTTCTATGCAATTTTTAGTTGAAGTTTTGCAGCGAAAAGAAGAATAAAAAGACAAGAAACACGCACAACAACAACAAAAAAAGCAACCAAGGAATGCACACAACAAATGGAGTTGATGCTCTCTAGGTGCATACATGCAACTATTCGACGACACAGTGCCCGGCTCTAATTGGATGCATTGTAGAATAAATTCAGATACAAATTTGCCAAAAATTACATTGTACATCAAACAGAGCTCGTGTACCGTTTGCAAAAGTAATTTCAGTCAGCTTCAAAGCGATCAAAATCGGGTATTCCATATAAAACGGGTGACGAAATGTATGTATGTGTCGCATAAATATCGATTATGCACATGATTTAATTTTGCAATAAATTTAGGATATTCTTTCGTTTACTGGTGTTCACCTCACTTTATTCGATATTATTCTTGCCGTGCATCATCGCATCGCATACTTATGAGCCCGTGCACGTCTATTCAAACTTCCCATTAGCAATTTTTCAATTTTCTCTTTAAATTCTTTTTGCATTCACTTATCCGCATCCGGATTATAGCACGTTTATAAAATAAAGCTACGATTAAATTGGAAATAATGCCATGTATGGTGGTGTCAAGGTTTTCCTTGTTTTTAATTCCCATTTACACCGAATATTTTGCAAACGATGCGAAAATGTCATTGCGATTTGAAGCAAAAAGGAAACAACAAGAAAGAAATAAATGTTGTCATGCGAAATGTGAATATTTACAAGCACATCGTTACCGCATACAAAAATTATCAGCGTGGAAACCATATCACAAGCATAACGAAAAACCATCATATCTAAAATGTAATTTACAACTGACGCGATCCAAAAATCGATGCAAACGCACACATGCATACAACCAAAAATGAAACATTGCGGCGAGAGAGAGAGAGAGAGAGAGAGAGAGAGAGAGAGAGAGCAAAAGTGAATTATAATACCAAAAGCATCAGAAAAACCGGCTCGCTTCTATGGAATGCATTATACTGAAATGAAAGCCTAGCGCGTATGATGAAAAATCTGATGAAAATTTCATAAATATGTTTTAAATTACATTTTCGGTTCAAAGCAATCCAAAGTGACGATTTGCATCTAATGTTGCGTCATATTCAATCGCGTTGATAAACCAATTTTTTCCATCAGCGCCTTCCGTCTTTTCCCACTTTCGCTTCGAAAAAAAAAGAGGCACGTCGTATATGATGTTATGATGTTATAGGCACAGTTTTGCATATAAACGGCGCTCATTCGTGGTTCGATTTACGTCGCATTTATTCTCGACATAGCAGTCGCGCATGGACCCATAAAATACATAAAATACAATTTAAATATAAAGTTATAAACCATTAATTACCTTAAAAATGTATAATATTTACATAACTTCGAATTACCTAATTTTCACTAACCGAATTGGAACCCTCACAAAATACCCACTCACGCACACGACATTGCGTACTGCATTGGGAGAAATGGCAATGTACCATATACGAGGTGTAAGAAAAAGGATAGCAACAGAGCCTATGGAATTCTTAGCAGCAGCACTATATGCATACTTCAGCATTGAATGAACAAAGGGAGCGAAACGGTCTTGTTTTCCTCCGTAATTTGAAGTATTAGGCAATCTAACACCATTTTCACAGAAGTTTTTTTTCTTTCATTCCTTCCTTCTGGAGGAAAAAATATATATAATAAATCCATATTACTCGAACGAATGTACGACGTTCAACGGCTGATGATGATGATGTCGACAGCATCGGCTCACTGGCAATGCCGAAAAGTGTAAAATTCGGTCTTTTTGTGTTCAACAAAAGAAAAACACACGGCCAAACACCACATTTTCCATTTACTCCTCCCGATACCGAGGTGCGATTCCAAAGTAAACTCAAACAATATTCATGCATATTTGATATTAACAAATATCCCGAAAGATTCAACTAATATTTGAAATATGATGCCGTCGAAAACGAATTTTTTTTTTCTCGCCCCCTCAGCGCATGCAATTCATTCAGTTTCAGCCAAATGCCGTTGTTATTGTTATTATTATTTTCATTCGCGCGAAGACTAAATTGATGCCAATTACCAGTCAGCCACCCTCTAAGCCCGATTCTCATGAGGAAATACGGTAAGCTTACCGGGCGATGTTATAGAATATGAATTTTTTTTTTCTCCTCTGTTTCGTTCTCGTTTTTCTTTTTCTGTCGATTCGTGTGTGCTGTGTGCACTGTGCAGTGCACGTAGCTTGGCTTATGCGAACGCGTGCGAAATATGGGGTGGTAAATGAAATTCCAAACATGGGAGAGGGTGTACAACGATTTGACTGGATGGTAACGCATTTCTAATGGTATCGACATAAAATGAAAATCAGCACCAAAACACATTGGGCCCAAGTCTCGCGCAGCATTCACAATTCGGTTAAAGAAGCGAAGGGAAAAACAAAACTATTATCCTTATACATTTAATGCGTAATTTGAAAGCGATGCGAAAATATAAAAAAAAATGTGAAATGCGGTTGTTTCCATTGGGTATGTTTGCTTTGTGCCAAAAGTGAATTGGCATAGGCGATGTGAACAAAACAGAAGAAGAAAAAAAATGGCACATAAAACAATTTTTGCCAAAGTGGAATCCCTTGATTTTTCGCTTGCTTATTTTGTTCACCAGCTGCTACCACCACTGTTGCTGGTGATTCTATGATTACGTTTGCCAATTCTTTCTTATGCCAAAAAGAGAAATGAACACGCACGATTACTCTTTGTCGCGAAAGCATATCGACTTCGAGAAACATTGACGCAACTGACATTGTGATGGCCCCTCGTGTATTGTCGGGATTCACATCTTTATTTTTCAGCATCATCAATAGATTGGTTGGTTGGAGTCTCTCTTTAACTTCGTCGTTGGTAATTCTTTTTTTTTTTCCTCCACCAAATTACGTGTATTAAAGATTATTGTTATTATTTACGTGGATAAATTTTGCAATATTATATCAAATGGAATTTTGCGGTGAACGCACACAAGTGAAATGACGGCTCATGTCAAATATCCGAAAACAATCGCATCTGTTTTTCCAGCCTATCTTGATCTTTGCTAGTGTGCTCACTAGCAGACACATTTACAGACGTTCGATTTATCGGTTATTAGAGTCGATGTACCGGAGACGAATTCCATTGAAAGATTACTCTTCCAATGCAATCGAAGCATCAAACATCAATCTTTGCACGCACACACACACACACATTCGTCTGAGATTGAAACATTTTTCAGGATAATGATTTATTTATGCTTGTGTGCCTTGTTTGTTGCACGGTTTTAGATCCGTCGTGCCATTGCTATTATTATGGTTTTATTGTTTGCCTATTTCTTTTTTATCCGTATGTAATTGCATACTCCTAAAAGAATCTGGCACGAAATCCGTGTGCCAATGGAGCCGATTTAGTATTTGTATACTTCCATTCAATTTCAATTATTCACTGCTAATCTCTTCCGCAGGGTTTATTGGTGGATATGCATTTGTATGGGGAAGCAAAATATTTCGTTCGTTTAGTCGTCATTTGTCTTCGAACATTTTTAAAGGTTCTACTCATCCTTTGTTGTTTCTATAAACACTTTTCCAATGTTGTTGTACAATTGTTCGGCTTCGAATTTCCTTTTGGACAAGATCACTGGTTCGAATGCTTCATTCATATGTATTTCAATTTTATGCAAAGCATTACGATTGAAACCGTGGATGTTATAAAGATTTTGAAGTATCTTTTTTTAAATATCAGAATCGATAAGTATCGGTTTTTAATCCGCAAAAAACAGCAAAAAATTCAATTTACGAAAATGTAAAATCTTTTAATTATTAAAAAAATGCTCGGCCAACAATTCATCGAAATATCAATGAACTTTAATTTATAAAATGCATAAAGTTCATTTAAAAACTGTCAAAAATGAAATTGAATACTCTTTTTTGCTCAAGTGAAAATTGATTAATTTTTTTCCTCGTTTTGTGGTTTCTTCTGCTGTTAGTTAGGCGCAGTGGTAAGAATTTCAAGCTTAAAATCTTGATGTCATAAAGAGAGAACATCGAAAAAAACGCACATATTGAAATATACAAAACGTCGGCATTTAACCATCCTTTATAAGCGATTTTCGGTTGATTTTATATGAGTATTTGTTTGTCGTTGTTCTTGTGTTTATCCCATTGTGGCAAAGATTTTGCGCAAAACGAAATTCACAGCTGGATATTTTTGGGTTGAGAATATTTTTTTTTCCATCCAAATGGAATTGGATATTTTCGACCAACAGAAAATAAAAAAAAAAGTGAGAGAGAAAACAAGAAAGACCAAAATGCAGATCTTCGCGATCTGTTTGTATTTTGTATGATTCTGAAATGAACATCATACATTTTCGCATGTGTGCATAATATAACATATTAAATTGAAATAAATACTCTCTAGAAAATCTTTCGTGGTTTTTATGAAGTAAAGTTTCTTCTTTTCTTCAAAATACGAGAAATTGAGACAAAATCAGCAACAAACCATTATGTGAAGATCGACTGAGAATAACTTTCTACGTCATTCAATGCGAAAAAAAGAGAGAAAAATGCTCCTCTTACTGCAGCAAAGCGGAATTATTTTTATCATAATGACTTCATTTTTGTCATTGCTTTGCATATCATAATGAAATATTCAAGAAATGAAACATTCATTTATTAAGTTCATAGACATAATCTTGCATAAGGTATTCATGGCACCCCTGCGATATACACAAAAATCTATAATGGAAGATGCTTAGTCGCAGTGACGATGAAGGTTAATGAGAATTAAAGGAATTGGCATAACAAAATACCCAATAAAATGAAGAAAGAAAAACCGAATGGAAAAAAAAATGTTGGCCAAATTTGGCATGCATAATCTTTTGTGTGGTTTAAAGAATTCGACTTTAACCACAGGTAAACGACAAAATGTAATAACTTCTGGCTCTTGCAAAAATTCAAAAATTTAAATTTCCAATTTCTTTATATATGATTCGGAATATTTTTTTTCTGCCATTGTATCAGCCATTAAGCTGATTTTGTAAAATTCCCAGATCATTTTAAGTGAAAACCAACAAAAAAAAATGCTAAATTTCTCATCTTTTTTGTGCGTTTTCATTTACACATTAAACTATTTTCGAGCTCTGCACAACATTGTCATCTTCAATCCACATTTATTTAGAATGTATGCTCTTAGCATAAGTTGAAAATGTCTCGATCGATTGTTATCTTCGACATTCTTTATTTTTCACTTTAATGATGCGGTCTGCCGCTCATATACATAAATAAATACGCTCGGAAATCAAAAATAAATGTCACCGTTTCGGGTTGTTTTTTGTTTGTATTGTACATGCACTTTAAAGCATGATGATGCACATCGATCTGGTTCCATTTTTGCGAGTCGTTTAATTAAATTTGAATCAAATCACAACGACCGAATGCAAAATTAACTTGTTTGACTTTATTTTGATATAGTTTTCAAGTGTGCGAATTGAATTTGGTTACAGAATGTTCACTTGAAATGCACATGAATCTATTTTTGTCAATCATTGGCATGTCATAAAAAGCGTTCGCTCAGTCGCCTCATCTTAGTTTGTTGCACATCATCCCGTTCGATCGTTCATTCGCACAAAAATACATTTTTGAAGTGTGAATTTAACTAAATGGCACACAGAGAATAGTGAATGAATTCCGGGTTCTGCAGCGTTGATTTCATCTAATCACTTGGTGCTAAAATATGCGTCATTTCACAATATGTGTTATAATTGCACAACGTCATTAATTGTTTTTTTTTTAACATGAAAGAGGTAGATGCGCCGCCAAATTTTATACATGCATACACGTTCAATCCCAATTTAATCTACGTATCCATACAATGTTGTATAATTTTAATGATCAATTTTACATTGTTGAGTTTTCGAAATCGATGAAAATCATTGGATGATGATCAACTAGTAAAAATAAAAACGATACAAATTTGACGGCAGCGGAAGGAAGCGCTTATATTTTACAAACCTAAATCTGACAATTTAGGTAAGTGCTAGCGCGCGCATACGTATATTCGAATAATATAAGTGTAATGTAGGCACTCTAAATAAATAAAGGTGCATCCCATTAGAGTGTTCCACAATGTGGGCACAAATATAAGTGAAATCGTGGCATTGCACGGTCATATCGCCGCACACATAATTATCCTGAATAATTTTACAGCAATTAGCCGATTTGACGTTGCTTAGCTATTTTTATGTGATTATTTTATTTGTATCTTGCTTTCCGTTGATGCATATATTTTTTAGCATTTAACTAGCACTAAATGTGCGCTCGCATTCAGAGAATGTTACTCGTGTCAACGACAGAGACAAACCATCACAACATATGCACTTTGGGATTCGATAGCTCAATCGTTCGATTGCACAGCACCGTTTTCATTTCTCACTCGCTCTTTCTATCTTCTTCTTCTTCCTTTTCTTCATCTTTTTTTTCGCTCAGCAAATGGTGCTCATAACGTTTACTATGTTGCAATTTAACCTCCGTGACATAGTCGCAGACATTTATGTCGCAAAACAATAATTTATCACCACCTTATGAACGGGACGCATTTCTTCCAATAACTCTTACTAGTCTATTGCTTTGGTATTTAGGCGATTCAAAATCGGCTCTTGCACAGTTGAGACTTTGTTTCCGTTTATTTTTGTGCCTGACTGCAGCCAAAACGTCAATAAAAATGAAGCGATGGCGAGAAAAAAAGAAACCGTCCATTTCGACTCACAATCCAAATCTCAGCGGTAATCAAGTGTATGAGTATGTTTGTTCAGTCAGTTATTCGCATATCATGACAGCATTGACGTTGAATCGTGTGTGTTCGCATCATCGCATCATATCATTTGCGCTTGAAATTTATAAATAATAAAATAAATAAATGCTAGCAATTCAAAGTAGAAGCCAATGTTTAGTTGCTATTTTTGCATTCGCCTGTTCTCTACTCCCTTCAATTGAGACCTGTTCAGAGAAATAGAGTGCAAAAACCGGATAAATTAAATGGTTCATTTGCGACTTGATTTAGGCTGAGAATACATATTTCTTTCGTTTGTCGGTGTTGAGAAAACGGGATCGCACATTGAACCATACATGCACACAAAATGGCTATCTATTGGATATTCAATGTTTAATACATTCAATTCGTTCGGACAATTAGCGAAAATCAAACACAAAGGTGCTGTTAATATTGTGTTCGATCATTTGTTTTACAACAGCGAATAATCCCAAGCACGTTGTTTGGTGTCACGATGACTACGACCCTGTCGAATTCCTCAAATGAACAAATAAACATCGATATTTAGAACATTTCATTTGGTTACAACTTGAGACACATTTTAACAGTCACACTACTTACTGTACAATTCTTTATCTACTCTCTAAAATTATATCGATTGCGATTGAATGACGAAAAAAAAAAGAAACCAGAGAAGAGTATTCGAAAATTGAACGATTAATTGAACGAAATATTTGCGTCACTTTAAATTTACAATACCTCGTTTTAATTGTGCGATTTGATGAAAAGGAAAGTAACAAAAATTCACACCGATCGTTTGCGATTTTTCAATGATTTATACGCGCTACAATCACACATTGGATATGTATGCTTTAAATCTACAATTTAAAGTGGAGAACGGGACAGGGAGAGATAGAGAAAGAGAGGAGTGAAATAAGGTGTTTGGCACAAAAATGACACTGTGGTGCGACGAAAGAATTTCAAAATGTGAATCAAATATTTGAGCAAGCGAGTGAGCAAAAGAATGGAAGGAAAATGGCAAGTTCGTATGTTTCATTCACTTAAATTTTCTTCGTGTAATTGAAATGTGAAAATTCGCATACGCAAGTTTTGTTTTTGTTTTTTTATTCTCTCAAATCGGATTCACTGACTGGGAGAAAAAGACACTTAAATGTATAAATACTGCTCGTTTGTTCTGTACTCACGATACTTTAATTGCATTTGCATGATGATATTTGTTGTTGGCTCTTTCGAATAGTTAAGTGCATTTTTCTTAATGCCGGTGCACTCCATTTTCTTGTCTATCTCTATCTCTTTCTCTAACTCTTATATGATTGTTACCTTCGCGTGCTTCGAAACACGGTTTTTTCATTATGCACCATCAAATCATGAATTCGTTATCGTGTCTGCATATTATCATTTCATATTTATTAGAGTTTCATACTTTGTGCGCGCCGTGTTGTTGTTTGGTGTAGTGTACACTGCAAAATTTCGAATTATGCTTAATCCAAATTGGAGCAGAGCATTCATGTCTTGTGCGTACGTCTTTTTGAACGAAGAAAAAAATTAATAATAATAATAAATGTTACTGAAAACTTATGATGTGCAGCAAGTGCATTGCTTTTCCACTTGAATGATTATTCCACACAAATTAACTATTTTAATGTGTGTGCATTTTGAATGGAGATGATTTTGTTTGGTGAACACATACAGTACGCATCCAAGTACTATGTGTGTATGTGATGTTCGCATGGATCTGGAATGAGTTAGAATGAGAGATGGAAATTAAAACGAATGCAATGACAGAAAACAAAAGCCGCATGAACGCCACACACACAAAATTCGCATTAGAAAAATGAACATAAAACTAACGAGTGGTTGAAAGAAGGAAGGAATTGGACGCATAAAATGTTTAATTTATGATGAGGTAGCGCAAATGCGCATTAAATATTTGCATATACCTATTACCCATCCGACGATAATGAGAGAGCGAACGGGATAGAGATATTGCTAAAAATGCTGATTCAGTCGTGTTCAAGTTTTGCATTGCATCGCATTTTCCGTTGGCATTATGTGCGATTTGCAATGTTTTACGTGTTAGGTATCTATTGCCTTTACTTGCTATCACTTCAATTCGAAAGTATGTGAAATGCGTATCAAAATCGTCATTATTTCGTTTTTCTCTATATTCCTGTGGCAGGCTTTCCAAGTTCGCAAATTGAATTCAATTGAATTGCATTCTATTTCAATCATTTTGCAAGCAAATGGCAAAACCCAGAAGATGAGTTAAAAATGGTGTGTGCGTGGGACCGCAAGAGAAAGAAAACGCACACTCAAACTCAGTGTTAAGAGATGTGCATTACACGAACCAACAACAGTGATAAAATGCAGTGAAACGCACATAAGTACATGTATAAAAGATAACTAGCGATCACGCAATCCACAAGTCGCTCAGCATTTGTTACTTCTTTGGCAAAATAATAAAATTGGCGAAAGAAGAGGAAAAAAAAACCAACCACACACACACACACATAACAAATAAATAAATGAACAAACAAACGAATATAATGCATTGGAAAAACGCGTAGAAAAATTGAAAAAGCCCAGCAATAATCATGGTAATGCCAAATGGGGAAGTCGAATTAAAGCCATGCGTGCATGAAATGCACCTAACTGAAGATAGTAAATAAACCGTATTAATTAGGTATACAGTGCAAAATGTAAAGCCCAAACTTAAAGTAAAACTATTGCACCATATATTCACCGTTCAATTGTTGCATATTTGTTTGGCTTGTAAGTGGCAATCATTCCACAAATCCCAGTTCCATTTCCACCAATCCATTTGCGCTCACTCCATTTCGTTTCAGTTTCATGAGTAATTCATAATTGAATGATATTAATTCATTAATATTTGCACGATCCATTACATACTCAAGCAATAATAAATTAATGAAATAATAATTTTTCGCCCAATTCTTCCTCCCATTCGTTTCATTTTATATGGATTGGTTCTTATTTCACCTCCCATCGCCATACACACACACGCACCTGACCAACAGCAATTTCCACACCACAATGGACATACATTTCTGAATATATTCTCTTTTTAAATTCTACATTCAAAATTGAATTGAAATATTTACAATTTTCAAAAATACCATTGATCCATATGGATTTACTCAATAAATGCACGCATTTAAACGAAGACGAACTGCTGATCGATTTAATAAGGTTTGATCGAATTTTACTTGACATGACCGTTCACTGGCTCGTTTAATTCGTCGATCAAAGTAAAAATAAAAGTGCTACTAACCCGCATTATTTCAAAGAAGTCTTTGAGTAATAACAAGAGTATATATTTTTTTGCTAAGTGCAAATTATTCACTACTTCATTCTCAATTGAAATGAATGCGTTTTTTTTTCTCAATGCAGTTACGTCACACATTTATTATTCCAGTCACACGCAGCATTGTGAAAAAAAGCCGAGACGAAGACGAATTTAATTGGATCAACATTCAACAATCAATTGTTTTGGATTTGTTTGTGTGCTAAGCTAACTGTTACAGTTTTTTTTTTTGCACTTGATGTAGGTGCTCAGTCATTTTTCCTTAAAAAGTCGCGAGTTCGTTTTTTTTTGTTTAAAAGTTCCATTTTAATTTCGATTTTCCGCATGCCTTCCGCTCTTTTATTGCTTTCATCATGATTTGAGCACATGCTTGGTGCAGTAAACGTATTTTTTTTTCTTGCAATGAAATGTACTCTTCCATTTGGGATCTCTAGTGTGTGTGTATTTCTTTTTTCGCTTTATGTTCAAACGGTGAACGTGCACACCGTGATTCGACCTACAATTGATTCAACTGTTACGTTTTGTATTTTAATTTGCCAAGCAAATATTTATCACCATAAATAGAAAATGGTTACTGGCTAAATCTACTGTGTTCGTCTGTAACATTAATACTGCATTTGAACAGCACAACAAATGAACAAATATGTGCCTACAATTAGACGTATAAAAGATGAGCGGAGACGAGAATTGAAAATAAAAAAACACACACACACATCGACAAAAAGTGCAAAACCAAACACGTTGTTTTCCGATTAAAAACAATTTAAAGTATGTTAAATGGGAAAATGTGTGCTGCATTTAAATATTTTATTGAAGCTCACCGAATATATTACAAATTAATTAAAATTACTTTTGTTTGATTGTTGTTGTTGTCTGTGTCGTTTAATACACGATGCGCGCGCGCACACTTGAATTTTAAAGACCACTTTTTTTTAAATTCTATCTCGCGCTTTGTTCCGTTCAAGAAGCGTATAAAGATGAACATTGACCCATATTAAACGACGTTAGAGTCATTCTCAATTTTATTTGTGTATGTGTGTGTGTTTGAACCCGGCTATAGATGAAACCATTTCGATTCGTTTCGAATAAGCGTTGATTGCATGACGGCAAAGACTGCATGTTGTAATCGTGCTTACTTTCTCTAGTATCACGGCATTATTCATCTATTGAATGATGAAGAAGAGCTTAAATTATCAATAACATTGAATAGAGAACAGAGAGAAAAAGATCAGGGTAAAAAAAAATGCGTGTAGTTTTAATGAAAAGTCAACGAATCTATTCGAAATTTTCTATTCTAATCGATTAGTCACACACGGACGGTCGCGCACACTCTTACGCAAATAAAATGTGGCATATAACATTTTCCTCATAGCATTTTTTCTCCTGCATTTTTAGTTCGCCTTATTTCGGTTTTATTGATGAATAGAAAGACGAAAGAAAAAAAAATAATCCATAAAAAACACCCAAAGTTTTTATTACGACGATCGAATTGACTTACGAACGCCGAACGAAACGGCATAAAAACACACACAAAGAACACACAACAAAAACAAATAAAATCGTAGGCAAAAAAAAACAATTTAACTTAATTCTCGTGTTGTAATTCACACTGTGTCCAATATGTGAATAGAATGGAGTACGTGTTCAATAAAGTTTGAACAGAAAACGCTGAAGAAATGAACCGAAGTGAGTGAAAAGAAAAACCGTGTGTATTTTTTTCTTCTTCTCAATAAAAATACGCACAGAGATAAAGAGAGAAAAGACAAATGCGCGCAAGCCATACAGAATTCGTTTAATTAACTTTATTTATAGCTCGAGCCAGTTGACGAGCGATCATAATATACGTACAGAAAAAAAAAGTTCAATAAAAAAAATATAGCTAAAAAAAACGAAACGAAACAAAACAAAACAAATACCAAAATACGAGAAGGAAAAACGTCGCAAAGTGTGGAAAAAGAGGCATCGGTAACAACAACAACAACAACAGCATCATTCGAGATGTAAAACAACGAAAAGAAATAACATTCAGCCACTTTAAACTGATGAGAAAACCACCAAACGAAAATAAAATATCGCACACATTGAATTCGATGACTTCAAGTGACTGCATAAAGAACACTCCACGGACTTAAAGCATCTCCTTGCGAAACAATAAACATTCCAAATGGAAACGTCATCAAATTTATACGACACAACATGCAGACATAACACCGTCAAAATAGATAATTTAATTCCAACATTTTTTTTACGGCTGTTTATTGTCCTATGCATTTTAATCGGTTCCTTGAAGAACAACCACAATCAACACCACAACTGATTACACTGAACTTGTTTTTTTTATTAGTACTGTGACAAGCTTCATGTACCGATTACATTCAAAAAAGTGTTCGTCTTTGTATCAAAAGATCGATTGATTTCAAGGTGACCAAATTTATTTGTGTTTTTGATAAATTCGAGAGAAATAATTGCAGAATTACAGTTCAAAATACAGGCGTGACCCAGCAAAAAGCGGATAAATCGATATTCTCATTCTTTTGTCAAGTTTTGCCGATGATTAAGCACTATTGATTTCGTTCAGGCCAGGCTTCATAATTATAAAAGGCTTTAATTATTACGACCAGAAATGATAATAACATGGTTTTTTTTTATCAACAACAAAAAAATGGATCTCATCATGCTGGCGAATGTGTCTCAAAAATTAAAATTCATTTTTGTTACCGCCACTTCGATGAGTTGCATTTTATTTTCATTCAATTTTTATTTAATGTGCCATTCTCGCGTATGTATTCAACTTATATTAGAACTCTGCTAACGATGAAAAACAGGGAGACGTGCACATGGAATGATTCAGCAAAAGTACTCATCAATGGCTTACATAGGCCGAATATGTACTAAAAATATGTATACAAACGATTGAGGAACGGCATAACAGCTAAACGTTAAAGACTGGCCACACCGCTGAATGAGTGCCCAACACTGTGGAGACAATAACATAACAAGAAAAAAGAAATGTATATGTGAATGTTCAAGATATAAAATGAATAAGAAGGAAAACAAAAGAAAATTGAACAACTCACCCTACATAAGTGTTGCTCAATTTTTTTTTTTTTTGGATTTTCTTCATTTGGTATATACAAGGCACACCATATCAATGATCAAATAGAAATGCACAGAAAATATGAAAGAAACTTGCTTCATTTCTAGTTGGTTTGATAAAACGCATACCATTATTATGAAGTGCACAACAAACTATAGTATGATATGTAAACGTGTTTTTAGACAATTACAGCGATGTGGCAACAACACCGCCAAGAATCGCAGATAGAAAATCATGTTCCATACACACACAGGGTTCATTCAACGAACCATATTTGGACGGCGAAACGAAAATTTTGCTTCATCATGCCAACATGCACTAAATGAATGTGTGCTTAAAAAAAGATATACATTTTTTTTTCTTTTAATAAAATGAAAGCAACAAAAAAAGCAACAACAATAACAATGCTGCATAATGGAATAAAATAATGTGGTCGCATTCAAGCTCCACCAAAATGAAAAGATGCGTCATAACATTCACGGTATTCGGCTGTTGTTTTTGTTTTTTTCTCTTCTCGTTGCCAGAATATCCATCAAGATTGTTAATCGAAGATTCAAATAATGCAGGAATGTCCTATAGCCGCACCACGTTACACCTACTCGATTAATGCTTTGATCTTGTCTCCATTTATCCATCTATTCAGCCATTCAATCCCATTAACTCATCGCTTCGTTATTTTTTATTCGAACAAACATTAACAGCTTAAATTGTTTTTGTCTCACTTTTTGTGGTTGTTTTTCTTTTCACTCTCTCGCAAATTTACAATCATCAAGCGTTATTATCGTTGTCAACTATTTAAAAAGACAATATCTTTTGGATTCGCCAAGTTGTTCCATTGTTTTCTTTTTCGACTCGCAACACTCAAAAACTCCTATTCATTTAATCATCAAAAATAAATTGAATTTACGCGTTCAGTTCCATCAGAGATTGGGCCATCAGAGTACAATCTTGACATGGATGTTTTGCTTTCCATTTGGAAAATTGGCAGACATCAGGCGATTTTGTAAATATTCGAAATGAAATGTTCTCGAGCAATTACTCGGTAGCTGACAATAATGCACTAATAACAATAAAAGCATCACTCATGAAAATCATGTCGGTGGAAAAAGATTTCTTCTTTTTTTTTATTATATTCGTTATCGCTTTTATGATGATGTTTTGTTGTACGATGAAACGGAAACGCCCCATTCGACTTGTGCGTTACGGAATTCCGTTTTATCTGTTCATGTCGAATATATATTGAAAATGGGAAATGCTGTTGCCTGTGCGCACAGTACCTTATTCTCAGCTGGTACGATGCGAAATGTGCCAAATGAATGAAGAGCGGGCTAAGAGTCATTTCCCATTTGCATTCACCGATAGAGACAATGTTTTCAATGTTTTCTCCTAACACACGATATCAATTTTCTTTCCCTTTCTCTCTCGCTGACGCAAAGTTCTTGATCCAGATATGACACAAACACATTTACGTCATATATTAATCTGCATATCACGGCCGTCTTTGTGTTCCCGCAACCGGCAGCCATATTTCGTCATACATAACAATGCATACATTCGCAAAATTGCCTTTGTTACGCTTTCAATGGAGTGCGATTTTTGAACGAAAGCTATTGAAGTGTACATTCACCGTGCTGAATGTACAGCAAATAAGTGAACCTCATATCTGCCAACATATATCTAAATTCCGACTCAAAATTGTACAGCTAAGCGCACACAATTTTATTTCCTGTCTCTGTTTGTCGCCCATCACATTGCACATCGCACATCGCAACATCGTACACACCATACATCGCATCTTATGCCATTTTGGCTTCATTGCCATTGATTTTATTCACTGTTTTGTTGTAGCAAATGTGGCGAATGTAGCCATTGTTGCCCAAATTAAATGTTTGACTGTTTGTATCATAACAAAAATATGCATAATGAAAAACTCTAATAAAATCCACCCATTGCGCCATTTCTAGGCTGCTCTTGCATTCACTGGCAAGGAACGTACAATGCAAAAAAGAGGAAAAGAGAAAACCAAGTGGAATAACAACGAAAAAAAAAAAATGCGCGATATAACGTCGCGCGATAGAGCGATTCATTCACATTTTCGTATTATCCAAAATTAATTCGAAACATTCAAAGGAACCGTATAATCGGCTGTGAGTTCCATTTCGCTTTATTTCGATAGCGAGTGAGTGTCGTGCGTACGAAATGACGTGAAAAACCCATAGATATTTGCCAAATATATGATGAAACAGCGTGAGCAAATAAAATGGAAAATAGATTCACATTGGATTCATGATTTCAAATTCACACTCCCTTTAGTCTTATCGCATTGCGCGCGCGACGTCCCGGTAATTAAATTTGTCGTGGTGATTTATGACAGAAGAAATGCTATGCAAAACATTCGCGTGTACGCGTGTTCGTGTTCACATCGATGTGACTGTTCGGAATGAACGATTGAGGACTCAGCGAAAATTTTCACAAAATAAGTGTGTGTGTGTGTTTTTTTTTTTCGGGGCAAGCACTTGCGTCGTATGTAAGCGCAGTAAAGTGCGATTGTCTGTATATTTAACAGATTTCTCATTTTTCGATATGGATGCAAATAGCATGAGTTCAGTTTTTGTCACACATTTCGCATCAAATGCATTCATCAAAAGCAAATGATATGTCACACAAAACACAGTACACATTACAAAGGAGATCTGCTGATGAAATAAACACACACGCACACACACGATTTGATAATCTACTGCCCACTTCTCATTTGGGTTCGATGGCCATGCAAATGATTTTTATTCGCAATTGCGAACATTTTTGATTCACAAAATTGCCCCCTTCTTACAGCGCCAATTGGCTGAAATTCCATTGGAAAAGCATTTCACTTGGGGCTTCGATACAATTTCGATGTTCGCAATGACTTTGTCTCGCCTGCATCTTTGCTACACATATATATTCAAGTGTTTGAAAGTATTTTGTGCATTTGTTTGATGAGTCTTGACGTTTTGAATGTTTCCACACATTTTTCAAGTTTGTCACAGAGTTTGGCTGTATTTCATACGGTTTTGTGTGCGAGTGTGTATGTCTAGTGTTCGCTTGTGCTTTTTTGCAGCCATTTGTGTTGCCTCCGAAACGATCCACTAATGCCATGCCGTACCACGCTATTTCATCCCCCTCCAATGCATAGGATACAATGTGTACACATCTCGAAAACAGTTTAAATGATTAAAATTCTGTTCTTCAGAGATAAAATAAATTATTTATATTAAAGCGAAATTAAATTCCAAGTTTGACTTTTGGAATTTCACGTTCATCGTAACAAATGTTTTTGAATAAGCAAAGTTATTCAAATTGTTATTTTCTATCTTCTTTCGTTTCCTCCATTATTCGTTGCACACCACATTTATGTATATTGTTGTGTCTATCACACGCGAAAACCCTCTTCATCCATCTCTTTCGGCATTTTTTGGTTTGCATTGAATTCTTCTATTTTGGCTTTAGCAGCATTTTCTGTTGACGCTTCTGGCGATGCCATTACCGTTGCACGAAACCTTTTCACATTTTTCGTACATTTCTTCAATTTTCCAAACAGCTAAACTCATTAGAAAGCGGAAAACAAAAATTAAATATAAACAAACGAAATGCGTCATGCAAACAGCCTAACCCTCCAAATGGAATTATGTCTACAAAACCCACGGACCCCATGACTTACGTATACTTTAGCGCAAAGAGATAAATATGAAGTTTAGCCGACCGATCAAATGAAAATGACACTATATGAAATACTATTGCATTGAATTATTTGATAAAACGCATTCAATTTTTCTTCAAAATGTACCAATGGAAAGGAGAAACAAGAAGCCAAAACGAGTAATATAAAGATGGAAAAGAAAAATTGATCACTGAACTGTTGAAATAACCATTACACCATCAAATTAGGTTTAAAAAAAATTATATTTCAAAACATCCACACGCCTATCTAATAAAACAACGACACCGAATAGAAAAATTTATTCGTCGAAAATTATTTGTTGATAACGTCAGTGTAGTGTTCTTTCATTTACATGCAAAAACAAACTTCACTTTTCACGTTCCGAAAGAGTAATTCCATCCAAATTTAATTATGACATATTCCAGACGTACAAAATGTCAGATATAAATTATCGCCAATTATTTCAGAATTTTCCCGCGCACAATGCCAAACCCTTTCGTTTTGCTGGTATGTGCTTTTTTCTCCAATGTCGTCTACTGCTACAGTTGCCCGCGAAAAGTAGATAATGTTCGAATTTCAATTTTCCAGCGCAGAATTGAGTCAATAAATTTGTTGTGAGTATCTTTGATGCGATTAGTTGCGTTCTATTGTAAGCATCGTCATTTTGATTGGCCATTTCGCTGAGCTGGCGTTCATGTCTTGTTTGGTGTTATTGTAATTTTGACGTGAATAAAATGGGCCGACAGGGGCAGGATGAAAAAAGCAAAGGAAGCATTAAATGTTTATACACATTTTGAAAATGCTCACTAATTGACAAGCCCAGTAGAATCATTTTGATGAATAAAATATTCAAAAAGAGCGTTATGCTGTATATTCAGAAAAACAACTATGCTATGTGCAATACGCACACCAGAGCTACCATTAGATTGTCCTCGTCGCATTGTCTGTTTTTCCAAATACAACAAACGCGTTCGTATTCTCTTATTGTTTCTCAGAGTTTCATTTTGGAATAACCGTTCAGTTTTTGCCGCTACCACCACCATCACCATCACCACCACTGAGACAGCTCTATTCAACTTGAAGTCAACCAAAATCTACAGTTTTCATTTTACATTATTCAACCCATTTTATGCAATACAATAGTGGCTGCATGCATTTTTCATTTACTTTGTTCTCATCTCAGTGATGCTTGTCCATGCTTTCACTTCAAAATTATTTTGTTTTGAGTTTCACATGTTATATCAGTTGTGTGTGGCATAAAAATCCATTTTGCCGAATAGAGCGCAAATGTGTGGTAACCGCATATATATTTTCAATTATTAAATAAATTGTGCAAACGCATTCCACATAAGTTTGAATATTGGCCGGATCCGTTCTTTGCTAGGCATCCGAAATATTCTTTGCTTATTCTATTTCGTATGTGGTCCCTCTATGATCTGAACTAAAAAAAAACTTCGTTCTATTTTGCGGTTGATCTTTCTCGTTCTCTTTCTGCATTGGGGTATTCATTGCAATCACACTTAATGCGTGCTATAGCGACCACATCGCAAATCGCTTTGGGAAAAAGAAAATGTTCACTAAATGCCCGACGATAGAAGGGGTTAAAAACTGACAAGTTATAAAAATGCTAACAAATACTGCAACTGAATTTTTGGTGTGGAAAAAAGAGGAGAGATGACTTTCCATATTTATATATGATGTTGCAAAGCATCAAATATTTAAGACAGCAACACACGTAAAATGTTTCAATGTTGATGCTTTTTTTTCGCATTTCAATTTCATCTACTCAAATATTTTCTTATTCTGACATCGTCGTCTGGCAAATGAGCGAGTATTTTTTTCTCTTCTTCTGCGTGATGTCCATATTTATTTTCCAACAAATTCCACGACACAGGCATAACCAACAGAAATATATCGACATGCACAGCAGTTTGGGCTTGAAACGGTTTTCTTCAAACGAACCCTTACCACAACCATTACTTGCAACCAATTGAATATGTATCATTTTGCATATAAACCGCTGACTGGCACTATTTTCATCTTTATTTTCTCGGCTTTTGTGTGAGTCGAATAGAATTTCGGACACAAAAATATTTGACGTTGTCAAAAATCAAATGTAAGCCAAAAAAATAAAAAGAAAAAACTTGGATGCCATTCTAAAGCCGGTCGCTGCTATTTTGAATTCAAGCCAAAAATGATTATAAATTTTCGCTGACTCTCTCGAAAATTCGACATTTGTTAACGCTTTCAAATAACGTACGCGAATGACTTCTAGCATTATTACACTTTGTCTCATACAAATGACAGCCTACGACCTCGTTTCATGTTTCATCTCAACTTCAACACTTGCCGTCACTTTCTAATCCCCAATTTTATTTCGCATATCGAATCGATTCCACAAAAGTGCCCATTTCCATTCAACAAAACGGTACATATGAATAGCTAATGTATCATATTATAAAAGAAGGTACATATCAAACAAACCAACATCTATTTTTGTATTCATATCAAAAGTGAAACATCAGGCTAAATCCATTTCGAGGGTGTGTTTCTTTTCACTCTGCTTGCTTTTCCATGTTAATTTATGGGTATGCAAGAGGATAGAAGGCAACCGTTGATTCACAGCTTCATCATATTTACACCGCAATATGTGCATGCATATTTGAATTAAATCACTCAATTTTGAAGAATAAATCGAAAAATGATGTGCTCAGGGATTACGTACAAATCATGCAGTGGCCGGAATATTCAACTAATTTATTTACAGATTGAATAATTTATACCCCAATAGATGTATTAGAACACTTAAAACTTTTAACGCAAGTGAATAAATAATTATGCATACATTTTATGGTGATAACATTTCACTCTTCCATTCATGTGTATTTGTTGTGCATCAAAAAGTGGGTATGCTTGAAATCACTTTCACATTATGTTTGAAAAGACATAAGAAAATTGGCGTTAATTTAATGAACTTAACACGGTTAAACTTTTCTGTATTCATGACAGTATTGTAAAATATTCATAGGTAATGGGACGCAGATTATAACAATGGGAAAACGATGACTGCATTAACAAGACGCAATAATCTTACTGCAATAACAATTCATGTAACAATATACGGTGTTATTTAAGACGATTTAAAAAAAAAACACACATAATATGCAAGCCAAAATTGGTAATCATTCACGTGCACATTTGACCAAAGACTAAATATCCATTCCAATGATTGCTGTCCATGTTTGGTGTCATTATTTCGACATCCATTTAATCTTCGACGTTGTTCAATATTCTTAATGTGCACCATGGAGTTCAACGTTTCTTTTTTCCATCCTTAAATAGTTAAATTGACAAAGAAATCGTTCATTAACTCTCCCACCACATTTTTTTCCCTCTCATTTTCGATCGAATACCGACAATTATCAACACATAATTACAATTAAAGCATTGAAACAGTCGTCGGGATCGAATTCAGCTGGTATAGAGAGCAAAAAAAGAAAGAAAGGCGAAGCAAAAATGCACGCACATAAAAAATTGCCAAGAAATTAACCGAAATGGCGCATAAATCTATGTGTGTTTGGTGTTATTCTCTATGCAATCTCCAATCAGATTTTTCGCTGTACGTGTGCACGTTTTAATGTGCGTTTTCCAAATATAATACAATGTTGTGTGCTGACTACGAGTAACCACTTTGCAGGGGATTGCCTTGATTTTAATACGTTCATTAGACCAGCTTAAGTGTAAAAATATGTAAATATTTGGCCATTATACGGTTATTATTTGTAGCGCTAACGAATGAACCAGCGAAGAGCCTTAGCTTTGCAACATTTTCCACTCATTATATTCGATTTGGAGTATGTGCAAACGAAAAATATGTCTAGGATGTGTATATGTGCAGAAGAAACAAGAACGCAATGGCATTACAATTCAGCAATTTAAGTTGAAACCACTCAATGGCACAGCATGCATGTGTTATATGTGGAGCTCGTTACGATTTTTTTTTGATGCAGAGAGAAGGAGAACATAGAAAAAAATTAAAAACAAAACGAAATTATAATACATTTTTTTTTTTTCGTAAATTTCGTTTATAAAATGGACACAAGCAGTCCTTCCTATCGGCTGCCAAACATGTGCAGCACGACCTTCTCATACCACAATCCGTCTGCCATATCGAAAGTGACTTTCATCCCCATTTAGATATTTAAATTCATTCAAATCCTATTATGAATATTACGGTCATTGAATCTATGCAAATGCAATAAATTGGTGCGCGTCTGTGAGCGTTCGTGCGTTCATAACATATTTAATATATGCGAATCGGTTGGTCATCGTCATCGTAATCATTTTGAATTCGATGAGATAGACACAGAGAATGAAAAAGACCGAGCGACAGAGAGAGAGAGAGAGAGACAGAGATTGAGGGGAGATGGGTAGAGTCCGCCAATCGGAGTGAGACGTATGAACCACTTTTCGAGCATTTCGATGATAAAATCTTTTTATAATTAGATATTCACCTGCTTTGCTTAATCGTCTCACCCATTTTAAATATATCACATCACTTCTGTGGATTTGTGATTACTGCAGATGTTACGTGCTATTAGCACAAACACGTTTCAAATTGGTTTTTCAAATTGAGCATGCATATGTCGATTTATGATTCGGGTCGTTTTCTTCTTCATTCCATCCGTAAGAAGATTTATTTTTAAGTAAAACCATTCGTGGTATTGTGCATTAAAAGTTTTTTTTTCACATTTGGTTTTAACTTAATTTTTTTTTATAGTTGACTTCTTTCTTCAATGCCACGCCTTAAAAGTGATTTTGTTGGCATTCTTTTTTTTATTTGAATGATCTTTATTTCCAATAAATATAAAATCTTGCAAAAAAACAACGTTTTTTGTTGTGAAAAAGGAAACAAAAAAAAATAATCCAACCAAAAAGTGTTACTTCAAGCGAAATTTCTGTCAGTTAAACTATGGATAAAAGACTTTTAATAGTCTAAAAAAAAACTCCGAAATGTTCTAAACTCATTTGTCAAAAGAATTAATTGGTGGTGCTGAAAATGTCATTCAATTGCAAGCAAAATGTTCAATCTGATTTGTCCCGTTCATGTGTACGAAATAGTTGGAAAATTCGTATTTTTTATCCTCTTCGTTGTCTTATTTTAGTTTGAAAATAGCTGCCACCCATCCAACAAATAAGGATTATGCATTTATACAACGTAAATCCTTCGTTTTCTATTTCGATTCTGTATTTGTTACCATTGCCGATGGCGCTGCTGCGATACCGTTTTGCGGTTTTCTGTGCATTGTTGGTGTTTATCGTTTTGTTATGTAACTACGATTATCCTGCAATAATCATTTCAAAGCAACTTATTGTTGAACTTTCATTCATTTGTTGTAATCCCTCGAGTATCGGAAGTATAAAGAAGAAGAAGAAGAAGATGAAGTTTGCACAAGAACGCAACCAATTCGAATGGGTTTGGTTAGTGCGATTGCATTCAAAAATAATTGATGAGAATGATATAGACACATTCACAGGCTAATTTGCCCTAATTAAATACGCCACACCATGAAATGAATTTCAAACAATCATCTTTTCAAATCGTATGAAAATATTTTTCTTTCAGCTGGTGGTCACACTTGTGGGCGAAAAATTGCACGAAAAAGAAATTGGTATTCGGATTCAGATTGAAAATAAAGAAGAAAAATAATAATAATAACTAAAAGAAAACAAAGAGCCGCCAACAATTTTCTACCATATTTAATCCATTGTCGACGACGTTGTTGTACACGTGTTTTATGAATCCGACTACATTTCCGGTACGATTTCGATTGAAATGAAAACGTGAACACCACCACAAGCCCCGAAGATGAATGGAATTCGTCAACCCCTTTTTCTTGTTTATTCATGTTCCGCAAAATGATTTCCATTGTTTTCATTGTTATTAAAATCTTTCGTTCTCTCGCTCTTTGCATCAATCGAAATCGACAGCTCCATTCACATTCAGTACGTCCTCCATTTTAAGAATTTATTCCAAAATATTACGATAACAGAACAATAAAGGAACCGGCTTTATGCTTTTTATTCACACAAAACGCCATGCAGCCGCACAGAGTGACGGACACCCTTGAAGCGATGACATTGAGATTTCAACAACATAAGTTGCAAAGGAGAATATTCATTCGACACAATAATATGATGATAAAATGGATGCATATATTTGCACAAAAAGATGTGTAAATATTATTTTTTTTAAAAACTCTGTGAAAGAACAAGAATCTGAAATTTATATACAAACCAAAGAAAACAACTCGATCAGCCAGATGAATTAAAACGGTACCGAACAACAAATGTAATAAATGAAAATTGAATTCAACCCTTTTAACTTTTCTTTCACTTTTTCTTTCTCATTTGAAACAAACGAGCAACCATCGTCAGCCATTCGTAATTTCCATTTTCCATTTCCGACGCTGTTTTGGCTTCGAAATAATGTTTTCATATTTTCAACGTAGGAAAAAAGGCGATTTTATGGGCAAGAAAGATATATCTCTATAGAGATACAAAAAATACATTTCTCAGTGTGTACTTACATTCGGTACAATAATAAATAAGTTTGACTATGTGGTACCAATGTAAAATGTTGAAAAATTCCGGCTGCATTCGATGAAATTTAAATTGAAGTAACATATCTGACCGAGATTAAAAAGATAACAATGCGTTATACTTTTTTCACTTTTATTTGTAATTTTATTTTTCTTTCACGCCATTTATTTTTCGAATTTACAACTAAATTTTTAATCATTTATTCTTTTGAAATTGCAAAGTGGTAAAAATACAGGGTTGATTTATAAATGAAACCAAACTTAATGAAGTCGACATGAATTTTATTCAATTTTAATCAACGAAATATCGTTGATGTATGCCTACGATTGTTTTTCAATTCATTATTATCAGTTACATTGATTTAATGAAAATGGCTTCTAAACAATCCAGTTATGATTTATTGTCAATTATTTGCAAGTAACCTAGATTGAAGACAGTAAATCTTACCTTTTGCTTTGATAATAGATAGTTTCACATCGAGCTCATTTGAAACTTTAATGAAGTTCACATCCATTCACTTGGTCTGCAAATCCAATAACTAATAGTCAGGAAGCAGTGCACATAGTGGCGAAGCAAATCAAAATCTATAATGAACAACGGACATTTTTAGGTATTTTCAATTTTTATTTCGTTGTCATGGATGAAAATGCTTGATGCCGACGTGAACGCTGTTTGCCACATAGCCTACAATAAAAAACGAATTACATAATAAGAAGAATCATGGAACGGCTTATAAATGAAAACAAAAAATCGATGGAATGCCAAAAGAGCAAGAAAGAGAGAGAGACAGAGTAAATGAGAGAAACAGAGTTCGGCGAGAACAAAGATATTCTTTCAATAAATCAAATTCTAAAATAGAACTTTTTGTGAGCCAATGACTCAAATATTGCAAACAAAACGGTGCTTAAATGTGAAAAGAAGCCGTGCTTTTAAAATCGGCGAAAACTATATCGTTGACTTCAGTTAAAAGTTGCCGTTGGATTTCTGGTCACGATATACAATGTTGAGTATTTCATCATTTTATGTCCTTCCTAATGCCATTTTTCTCCTTACTTGTGTGCCCATTCATTGCAATATCGTGCGCGCTTGCTCATTTCATTCACAAACAAATAAATAAACAAAACAAAAACCATACACACAGACACACTCACTCTTTTGCCATTATTTTTTATTACATATCAATGTCCGATGCGCGTTTTTGCCAGCATTAATTTATTTCGATTTCATTAATGTTTATCATCATCAATGGATGAATCCGGTGTATCCGAAATGACGGAATGCATTGCCATGGCTATCTCTCCAATGTAACAATTTGCCATATGTATTTGTGAGGTTTCTATAGATGCAATAAGTAGCAGTAGCAAAATGCTGTCAAAGAAAAGTTGTAAAAACGTCGTATTTAATTTATGTATCGTTACCATCATCGCACTTTGCCGGCGTGTTTTTTTTTTGTATTTGTGTGTGTGTGTGTGTGTGTGTGTGCCTCGGCCGTGTTCAGCAGCTTGCCATAGGTTTGATGCTTCCTTTTCGGATACACTTTTTAATGTGAAACAATAACAGAAGAGCAACATCGAAGTGCAAGAAGTGAAATGCATCGTGTAAATTTTACTTTACTAGAAACCGCTCGTTATTCAGTAAAAATTTTCCCATATATTCATTGAATATTACACACATATCTGTATATGTGGAGGATAGAGGAGAAATGTAAAATCTAAATGGTAGTCACTTCTATGATTATGGGCGGCATATCATATCTTTTATGCGATTCATATTCTCAGTGTAATAATATTGTGAAACGTTTCGAAAATTCGTTTGTGGGGCACACAGAAAATTGACAGAATGAATAATTCTATACAAATGAACAAATACGTTTTTTTATCCTTCACCTCAGAATTTACAATGATCACACTGATCAATTCTTTAGTTTCATTCTTTCACATTCGTCATTCATAACATTAAACATCTCAATGAATTTTAATGAATTTGCCAGGCATTATGAAAAACCATAAAGTGGTTTGTATACAGATCTCGACATTGCATCCACATAATATTGAAACGAGCACAGTTATTTTAAAGATTTTGAATTGGATTCGTGCTCGCTTTGTCAGGCGAATTATGCGTGACGTCGTTAAAATTGAACAAGATTTTGTGTATCTCTCGCCTTTTTTTTTGTTCATTTTGTTCGGCTACTTTACTTGGCTTACTGTTTAAATTGGCATTTTGTGTCCGAATATACGAACACAATTTCGTATTTAAGCCATCGAAAAGAGTGAACGTTGGCACTTTAGCTGCGCTATATTATAACCGGTAAAATACCGCAGATTTCATGAGGTAACGTATCGCTAAATACGATATCTAGTAGTATGAATATTAAAAAAAATTCCACTTTTCTGACACAATCATCGTCCCTATGAAATGCACTCGATCCGCTAAAATGAAGTTTAAAAATGTTGCTATTATGGTAAGCATGGAATGTAAATCAATATTAATAAAATTTTATGTCGAATGCTTTGGTTTTACTTTTAACTCATTTTCGGTTCCTGTTCATTTTTTTCCTTCTTCTTCTGTTTTTCGTTTTACATGTGAATCTGTTCGACATGAAAATTTTCAAAGATTCCGACTCCATAAAAAAAATTTGCATAGCTTCCCATAAATGTACTCAAAGTATTGATGAAAAAGGTGGTCGTACACACTAAGAGTTCAAAAATTGATGAAATCGACCAAAGTAGTACGATGGAAATTGAAATGTCTAGAATAGATTAAAAACGTTGAAATTAACCTAACCGAATCGATGCGATACGGGCTCAACACTGAAGATGAAAACATATTAAGCCATGCCTTGAGCGATGGGCCAACCATACTGAATAGATATGTGGTATTTTTTTTGTTGTATTACATTTTGGATAGACCTATCCGATAAATGAACTCACACACACACACACACACCAATCTTGTACTCAATGTTTTTCTAATCATCCAAACGCACTTGAAGATTATTTAGTAAAGTTCATCAATGTTAAAAGACAACAAAAATGAAAAAAAAAGAATATGAAAAAAGAAAATCGTTGGATTTATGTTGAAGCGTTTATTATTCAAATTGAGAGCCAAGAGCAATAGATTTGAAGATTGGAGTGGCACGCTTAAATATATGCGCAAACGTATATTTTGTAAAATCGAAAACAATAAACATTGAACCGAAAACTATGCTCTGGATTAGGAGATTACAATAAATAATAATTATGCGGTTCTTCTTTCGATTTAAAAATGTACCGTATGCCACGTAATGACTTAAAAATTGGATCCATTGAAATATCGAAAATGTATTTTCGAGACATAAAAGAAATTTAACGAAAAAGAAAATCAAGTATATACGTTTGGCGCTTTTTATTCAACCTCGTTCGCACATTTCTATCGATTAAATTTAAGATCACTCGTTTTCCTCATCAAACGTAAGCAAACGATGTAAATTCACAAATATTCTGGCGATTGAAACTATGAAAGTCATAAGGCACAAATACGAAAGAGATAGAATGAACACAAAAAAAAACCTTGACTTTTTTCTTCGTTCGTTTGTAAAAACAGACGTGCACAATTAAAATTCAATGTGTATGTAAGCGTACAAGCATACACACTCTCGATGTACAAAAGCATTCAACAAATGTATAATTTTGATCATTACTTACATTTACACCACTTCGCATTCGAATGTATCGCATCGTAAAAGATTTTCGCTTCAAAGAAGAAACAAATAACAACAACACTAACGAATGAAATGAATGTATCAAGTCACTATGCGGGTGGTTGATTTTATTTTTAAATCGACAGCCTTTTATCACGGATGCCTCTCTTTTCTCTCTCCCTCTCTCTCCCTCTCTCTCTCTCTCTCTCTCTCTCTCGATCCAAAACTGAACGCGTTAACGGCTCAGGCGTTTGCCTGTAATCGGTGAAGGTATGTAATTGATGTGAACGAATGTTTGATATTTATAACATCGACTCATCGAAATACAAATTGATGTGCTTGTCGAATTTCGGAGAAACATACATTTGGCATACATTTTTAATTTACCAATACTCGTAAATAATCAATTTTACTGAAAGCACATGGCGACGAAGCTGCATCTCTTTTGCATATTGAAAATGTTGACGCATCTCTCATAACAAAAAAAAAACAGAATTAGACAATTCGCAACTACACAACACCAGTCGTTTGAATGCTAAAAAAAAATGTTTTAAATGTAAATTCGACAAAAAACAAATTCCACCCCATATCATTCCATCAAAGTAGACAGAAAAAAACGTGGCAAACACGGGTACAAGCAAAAAATTACAGCCAAATACCATTAGGATTTATTATAAAAAGAATTCGATTAATTCAATATTATAAAAGTTTATTATTGTAATGCAATTACTGTTCATTCATCAATTTGACGTGACAGACATGATCATGATATACTAATTTTAATTACGCCATTTTCGTATGTAGAAAAATAAAATTATTGAAAAAATAAAATTGAACAAAAAAAGCGATCGATATGCCTGCCATTAACTCTTTTTCAATTAACTCCAAAGTAAAGTGTTTGTTTCGTTTGCAATCATATTCAAGCTAATAAATAAAACATGATCAAATTTGATGTTAGATCCGATACAAAAAAAAAATTGTTTGAAAAACAATCTCAAACCTCTCTGAGGCATTGCACAAGTGCATGCGAACATTATAATTGAGAACAAAAAAGAAATCAAGTAGATTTGTTGAAAAGTTCATGCATTCCATTTGTCACAAACTTGAATTCATATTATATGGTTTAAAATAAATGTATCGATAAAACAAAATTATTTCATCAAAACCAAACCCCATTCATTACGTGCATAAAAACGTACCTCTCGTGTGATATCGAGCTATTCAGCGCTGTTTGATTGGAGAATTGTTTGATTTTTAAAGTGTGTTTTTTTTTTCTCTTGTTGAGGCATGCCGATTGATTTCGGGAGAAGGGGGCGCAACTAATCGAAGCACTAGCTTTCAAACGATTTGCACGTTTCTCTTTTTTCCGATTTTGGTTTTCTTATTGTGTGTGAGTGCGGTTCGGTGTTTTTTTCTTCTTCTTCATGGGCTAAACTGAACTGTGCCGATGCCATAGATTTCTTATACATTGCCCGCGGGTACAATTGTTGAGATGACTATTACATGCGTTGCTATGATAATTTAAAATGTTTATTACTTGATTATGGACTATTATGGGATTTTGACACACAGTGCAGAAAATCGGCCGTTTTTTCTTCGTTTTTCTATTTCAAACGTATTTGTCTCAGTACTGGAAATTCGAAATATAATGCGGATAATATCCATCTGGATATCTATTAGCATGTTAGGTCGATGATTTTTTGTTTGAAAAAAAAAAGTTTTGCTAATGGAAACGTATACGAAAACGGATAAAGAGAGAGAAAAAACTAACGAAATACGCAAACGAGAGCAAGAGATCGAGTGAGTGGACGAGCAAAGAAAAGTAAAATGTTCACGTTTGTTTGGCCACAAAAAAAAATCGTGCTTTACTAGCATACATTGCCTTCGCAAGCATATTGCGTGATCACTTTGTTTCCAGTATAAACATTACAATTAAGTTTGCTAGAAGGAGAAAATTGAACTAAAAAAATCTCGTAGATATTAAAATTTATTTGCAAACGAAAACGAACGAAAAATTTACAAGAATGAAATTGAATTGCAGGCTTGAATGTTCAAAATTCCACCGGCGAGTAGATAATCACTCTACGCAGAGCCGTTTAAAGTTATTGTAATTCAATGTAAATCAATCGATTGGGAATATTTTTTTGTAGCTCCATTGCAATGTATTCACGTAAATAATGCATGTGGCTCTTACTCACACGAATGAAAATGTTACAAACCTGTCGATTCTTTATTCATCGTCCTAAATGGAATTATTTGCTTGTGGCAAATTCGATTGAATTAATGTGGTAGACGTTCATGGAACGTTACGTATGTGTACAGCGAGAGGGAGATAACAAATTGTGAACAACAACAAAAAAATACGCAAAACTGGTAACTATTTTGTTTTCGTTGAAAATCTTTTTTTTTATTCTTCCGTTGATTTTTCATGTGGAGTAGGTATTTGTGATTCGACATGTTTGCATTCGGTTTTCGGTGTGTGTTCAAGTTGTGTGTTTGAGTGAATTTTGACAAGAGTCGAAATGAGATGCCTGGCGCTTATTACTTGAATTACACTTTACATCTGATCAACGAATAAAAATGTACACTCTCGCATGAAATACCACATACCTTCCCATTATCACGATAAACTGAAGATCTAATTTAGAAATAATCGAATAAATGGTACTTTAGTCGGGTTTCGTTTCTGTTGAGGGATGCGCTGCCGCTGGGCTGCAAGTGTTCATTTCGTTTCATTCTGCGGCTGATGCGATTACAAGCAGTGACGGTCGAACAATTGTTATGAATGTTATAGACATATATGCACATGTTACGCATTGTATGCAAACTACCCGTCCAACAATTTGGATATATGGTTACATTGTATACATAGCACTGGTATCGAAGGAATAATCTCTTTCCTCCTCTCCAAATGCCTCTCGCTTATCAAACTCTCAGCGCACACAGTCTATATTGCATAAATGTGTGATGAATGAATCGTTTCGAGGGTGTCAGATAATTGGTAATTCAATTCAATACCACTTTATGCTCTTCAAAATTCAGCTACGGAATACATAATCAATGTATACATACAGGGTGTTCAAATGGACATGATACAAAAAAGAAATACTCAATGCATGTACGTGAGCACAAACCCTAAGTATAAAAAAGGCCCAAATAAAAACAAATACAAGCAACTAAACGGACGGATTTTTCATTGGGTTCCGTTAATTTCATTGGCACAAAAGTTGAGAAAGAAGAAGTCAGCTTGTCGAACCAAACACCATAGATAATGGAAATATTTTATTATAATATTAACGGTATAAGTTAAATGTGTACGGTGCCATACTGTTACAACATCAAATGCGTTTATTGAATACTGTTCGAGTGCATGAAGACTCGAATGGAGAGAACAATGAATATTATTTTGCGATCGTAAAACTCAACTTAAAATGAAATAAAATGTGTTTGCTATTCAAGTGGCATATCCATGTAGATGTAAAGTTGATTTGTGTATTTTGATTGGTGACGAATGAGTGGCAAACATAAGCCCGTTGTTGCAGAGAGACCTAAAATTATGAATAATAAATGTTACTTAATTTCTTTATTTTCCTGTTTCGCTTTTTCCCAAAATTATAATCTAATTCAATGATTCTACCAAGTAAGCAATCAAATAAATGCCACCAAAAATAGCCCTTCGCAGCAACATAAAAAAGACGTTGTAATGTGTTGGATAAGGAGGCAGTTGAGAACGGCAAGAGTAAGCTATTCACATATTATCGCACAAAAATCATGGAAACGTGGATGCATAATTGAACGAGTGGATCGCACTACCAAACACTTTCATGGCCTACTTCAACAATTTAATAAAGTCAGTTATTCACGTGCGTTTTGCATTTCTCTCATCGGCGCATAGGAGATGCGTGATTAATGCAAATGTATTGTAATCTATAACACCATTTACACATGAACGATTTTTAAGTGGCTCTTTTCACTCAAGATTTTGACGAAAATTCAAATTGCACATTAAATTTTAATAGAATTTTCGATTCAATTTGCATTTGCTTGTCTTATAAAATTATCGGTAAAAAACCATAAATGCGAATGTGTGTGGTTTTTTGTATCCCATGAGACAGAAAAACAAGCATGCGTTATGGCCAGTCAATAGGAACAAGTGGATCATCAAATCAATTTTAAGAAATTGATTGCAATTTTTTTTTTCAAATGCGAGTTAGCTTTAGTTCGATGGCATCATTAAAATTCAAAAAAATTTGGCACTATTCCATATGTACACGATTCGGTCTAATCGATTTCCGGATGTGATTCTTGAAACTGTTTCTTTGAAACAGACAAAAAAATGTTTCCAATGTTTCTCGTCATCAAAATCTGTCACATGCACCAGACAATGTTTCAAATTCAAGTTAAGAATTTCAACATGTTCTAGTGAAACGAGGATGAGCTTTAAAAAAATCCAATAATAACACGACATGTTCATTTTGTCTGAAATACTTTTGAATACATTAGCAAGTAATTATAAATGGGAAAAAGGCAAAACAAAATGAAAATGGTTTTTGGAATAAAAATAGGGTGTTAGCAACATCCGCTGTCACTTCGTTGTCGGCAAAAAAAAGAAAACATGATCGTTTCGTCAGTTGTCGTGCATCGCGTGATGAAAAAAAAACACACACACAACAACGAACATCTTTATTGGAAAAAAAGAAGAAAAACGTTCCAAAATTAAATGCATCACATCACAGTAGGATGCTTTTCAAGCGAAACAACGACCAAATAACACTGGCACTCCCTCTCTATCGTTTTCTCTGTACGTCTTTGTCTCATGACTACTTAATTCATATTCCACCATGAATTTGTCTATTTTTAATTTTTAATTCATCTTCCAATGCGTGCCCAATGAATCAAATGGAAAATATTTAGATGGAACTAAAGTGCAGCGAAGAAAATAGAAACAAATGGTTAGAAAATTAGGAAATGAAATCTCTATTTTCCTTCCATTTTCACTCCTCGAAACTACTTTGTGATCAAATAAAAACACTACAAAATGTATAAAATGCAAGAAGAAAAATTGAATGTAGAAAATGAACATGACATGAGATACGCTCAAATGGATGCGCTTGACTCTGATATGTGTATAGTGCATATGGATATGGTGTATGTGTGTGTGTGTGTTATGCATGTTTCAGGAGTTGATTCAAATGTCGAAAAGAAATGTGTGTCCTCGAACAATGAAAGCCGAAGAAATTAAAAGTAAAATAAACATATCTTTTTAAGAGAGGCAATGGTAGGGCATATAATGCGTTTATGTTGTCAACATCTGGTCATATGTCATCATTTACAATTTGAGAGTTTAGATGAGTTTATTTCAATGTTGCAGTCTTTGTTCGATCTATAAACTCTCCAGTCTCTTTCATTCTCGTTGGGTGCGATGCGACAAAGCAAAAACCAAATGGCATTTCATTTCCGACCGACGTAATTGGCAATGTGTGCATTTTTCTCTCGTTGAATCTTAATGCGAACACTAAAAAAAACCGACAAAACACCATTTGGAATCTAAAAGCATAAAATATTCTGTCTCTTTAACGCCACTCATTTCGATTCAATATTCCTAGAAAAGGCAACATAAAATGTGGAGCGGAACAAAAGACACTTTAAGCTCCATCAAATCCGTAGTTTTACGAACATAAAAAATCTAAAGAAATTTAACCGTTCAGCTTTGTCTACCATACTTTGTCAAGTAAATAATCTTTACACCAAAATTAACAAATTTATGAATATCACAACATTTTTAAATGAAAATTGTTAAAAATACATCAATTTTTGCTCAAAAGGAGCAATCATATTGAACATTTTATGAGAACTTCATTTTTTGCTGATTGTTTTTTTGTTGCCCCAAGTTGATACTGTTATTATTGACAATTTATTACAAAGTTTCTGTAAATGAATTCCATATGTCAGACAAACAAGTGCAGCTGTCACAAGTAAAAATTCACAAAAACTAAGTGAAGCCTAAGCAACAAAAAGGTGAAGCAAATGATAAAATGGAACGAAAAAAAAAACAATTTATGATCGTTCTGAATATCCATTTAATTTATTTGGTTTAAATAAAAAATCAGTACTTATTCGTCTCCCGAAAGCCTTTTGATTTATTTCTTCAATTTGTGTTTAGCCGTCAATTATTCGGCTGTTAAAATTAGTTTGGAAAAACTGTTGTTGAAATTGAACCGACGAACATTAGATTAAGGTCAAAAAGCGCGTCGGACGATAGAGTGTGAGAGAAATGAAAGAGAGAAAAAGAAGCAGCACTCACAAATCGAGTTTGCAGCAAACACTATATTATTAAAAAATTTACAACTAAATTTCAAATGGAAGATGCGTGGCTGTGCGTGCACGTTCTTTTAAAATTTGAAAGATGGAATAAAACTGCCTCATTAAAAATAATTTCTCGATAATGGTTGGATCGAGGGATACTATAATTACCGTACGATTTTGTGGTTTCAAGAGAATTGGTAGCGTAGCTTTGAATATCGATGTAAAGAAGACGAAAAAAGAAAACCTAAAGAGTCATAAGTTGAAAGGCCACAATCATAGAATTTTCGAGCATCATTTGCTTCAAAGTGATAAAACTACTTTACCTTGATTGCATTTTATAGTGCATTTATACTCCTTCACAGACTAAGCGATTTTATGAAATTAGAAACATTTCGAGTTGTAACGCATTCAATTTATGAAATCAAAATAATTAATTGTAACGGTGTTTTAAAATACAAATTAATGGCATACAAAGTAAATCATTACTCGCTTCTGTGGTCCATATTTATAGTTTAAAAAATGTGTAACAATGAATTTTGGTTTTTTTTTGAAGAACATATGGTATCTTATGTTTCATTTTCGAGCCGAACACCACAGATATTTAGTGGTTCAACAATAGTAATGGCGATATCTTCGAAACAAATATGAAAAAAAAAACTGAAATTATGACAGATGATATCGTCAGATTCTGTGTTTTTGTACCTAATAAATATGTTCTCCTTTTGTTTGTTGACTTCACTTCAATTCTTTGTGTGTCTGTGTGAATGCGTGTGTGCTTGTTTTTTTACATGTATATCATTGCATAAATAATAAATCTAAGAGTGTTCGACATTATTGTTGAGTTAATGAGCATTTAAGAACATATAAATTGTTATTCGGTTTCGTGCAAGCCAACAATCATAAAGATTTACACAAAACGAACACATCTCGCCAATGAATATTTTGTTTGGCACTCGGACAAACAAAAAAAAAGAGAGCCCACTCACACATGGCATCGACCTACATTGTTTCTTTATTTGTTAACAATACCTGTCGGTCGGGATCAACGAGAGAATAACAAAAACACACAAGCAAACTATATAGCCGCAAAGCGAATGCAAAATATCGAATCAAGAATCGTTCAACGTAACCCAAGGAAACAAATGTCATTCTACAGTTTTTGAGTTGGATCAGACCACGTGATCCATGATAATTTTCATTGTACATTCTTTTGTTGAAAATTATGTGGCCAGCGTACAAGAGAGAGCAGAATGAAATGAAAAGAAATAGTAAGTGTGTGTGTGAAGATGGCGCAAGCAAAATACGAACAAATTACTTAATGAAATCGGGCTAAATAACAAATTAAGAGCATGAATTTCTGTGAAGCGCGTGATGATTTAACGTCATTACGAACATTTCAAATGTAATATGGTCATCCAATCGATCGATGGCACACGTCTTCACGCTGTCCGAATTGAAAGGGAATCGACGGTGAAAAAAAAAACTTTAATTGCGGATAAATGCCGATGTTTTAGTACAATTTTATTTATCTATCCATTTCGATTATTTGGGATTGATTTTCATGTTCACAGCATGCAATTACGTACAATTATGCCCAGCATGGATTGTTTCTCGTTCGAATTTTTATTTATGATTTTTAAATAGTGCAAATCCATATCAAACGGAAAACAAAACCTTTCATTCTTAAAATGTGATCTAGTTGATTTTTTTCCAATGAAAAAAATCTTCAAATTTTTGTAAACCAATTAACACAACATTTCAAATTCGTTTCCGTCAAATGAAGTGCAACAGATAAAATATCACATTTTGTTTGAAATCTCGATTTTAAGGTCTGTATATGGGAATTCGTTTTGAATTTCAATGTGACACAAATCTGGAACGGCATGCATCAAGCAAAAAGGAAGTGAGATACAACGAAAACCATATGCGACTACTTCAAATATCGAGGATTGAATTTAAGATGATGTCTGAGTTGTGATCATTCCCAATTAGTTTATCTATCCAAAACGAATAAACAATTGGATAATTTGGTTGGTTGCGAAACGCGGTTAATTATTTGTTGAATATATTTGACGCCAAACCGAAATGAATTCTATGTTTACTTTAGTCAGATTTTTGTTTGGATAATAAATGATCCATAGAATTTTTTTTAGAAAGAAATGCACGAAACACTCCAATTCAGACAAGGAAAAAAGCGTATGTTCAGTATGGTTGAATTATTTTTCTGATTCTAATGAACTGATCAAACATACTTTCACTTTTTCGAAGCAATATTAAATACCCCTAACGTTAAGCCGGTGTGGGAAAGTGTCTGACTATCAACCCTTGGCTTTCATCAATTTCATCAGCGGTGCATGATAATTTGAAAGCGAGTCGAAATCACGTCAACAAATGGCAATTTTATTTACATTTATTTCCATTCCGCTCTCTTCAATTTCATCTCACCACATTGGCATTGTTTTCTTTATTTGACCGGATTTATTTGCATTGTGTGGATAGAGGGAGAGAGAGAGAAATAGAGAAATAGAGAAATGAGAGTTTATTTTTGTACGGAAAAATCAACAAATGTTTTTATTGATGTACTTATGAATATTAAATGTGTATTTATCGAAATAAATACCATTGAATGTGTGCGCAGAGCAATATGTTTGTTGCGCCTTCTTAAATACATATTGACACGCACATCAGCAATTTCAGTGGCAGCGTGTACAGTACATTTGATTTTGACATCCAACACAGCAGCAAATACTACTTTTTTTTAAATAGTGGCTTTGAATTGCGTCTAGCAATCACGGTAAGGGAAAAAAACAAACACACACACACAAAACACAACAAATAAAACCAACGAAAGTCATCAGCCGTACAGTGGAAATAGCATGCAATATTTAGTTCGGGTCAATCAGTTTTTATGTCGCAAAATTTGTCAGAACGGACTGAATTGTCATCACATTTATCCACCGTTTGCGTTATGCTCACGTCAACAAATGTATGAACGCTTAGTTTTAAATAAATAATTACCAGCGATTAATTGTTGAGTGAAGAGTTATAACTTTTACAAATTTCTACCAATCAATTGGAGCTATTATTTAATTAAATAAATAAATAAATGAATGAATAAATGAGCGAGTACATCGATCGGTAGCTCAACCATATGATAGTAAAAACAAAAATTATCACGCTCACGCATTCACAAAATGGTTGATTGTAGAAGTTATTAATTTTTGTAGTGCGCTCATAGTGCCGGGAAAACGAAAGCCCGTGCCGCTTGTCATCGAATCAACTTGAAACTAGTAGGTTTTTATCACTGTTTGGTTATTTCTTTCAACTTGAAGCCATAAAAATTATTACAATCATACCACATGAATTTCGCGGTGGTTTCGCACTGTAAATAGTATGTGCATGATGCCAGTTACAAGTTTTACACTCACTTGTCATTCCTCTCAAATTGATACATGTGTTTAAGTGCGCCTGCATGTCATAAAAAGCATATAAATGAAAAGATAATTAAATTTATGAGCTTAGATTCATTCGCCGCACGCAAAAACATTTCGGTTTAGAAATTTTTATTCATTTTTTTTTTCTTCTTCATCATCATACTTTTCTGCGCTCACTCTCTTTCATTTTCCTATCGAGACGGAGAAAGAGCGTAGTTTGAGGTAATTCTTTTTTAATGGTTCTCGGCATCCGCGTGTGAGACGCTAAGATGTTGAAATATGAATCAAGACATTTTGTCATTGGTTGGTGTTATTGTCTGGGATGATGATGATTTTGTGGTCGGGACACTTTTATAAGAGTATGTAAAATAAAGAGAAAAGAAAGAGATGAAACGAAACAACAACGAAAAAAAATACGCGATAAAATCATGAATTTTTTTTACAGAAACATTCAATCACAACAAGGAACGATCCAGTACCACAAAACCACTTTAACTGCACTGCGGCATTCTTGTTGGCATTATAACGTGTACTTCATAGCTCTCACGCACACTTGACTCTCTGTGCATATGGATAACTCAAATCCACTCCTACTGTCGTTCATCGATCAGGAATATTTACGAAGTGACATTTGACGTAAATTTGAATCGATTTACGTTGACGCGATCATTTAGTCAAAATGTTGATGAGTCGCGACAACTTGGTCAAAGGAGCCTAGTGGCAACCGTATATTATTGTCATCGTTTTTTTTTCGGATACTTCTACTTATTTTGACATGCTCATACACCACATCGTTCGCATTCGCACGCATAAAAATAAAATTTTAAGAATTTCATCATTTTCTGTTGATTCTTGCGCCATGCCACGCTTGCAATATATTTCGCCTGTTTTTTTTTTGTTTTTGCTTAATGGACGCATAGTCCATTCTCTGGTCATCATACTTAATTGCATACTGAACAATAAAAAAGAAATAATCTTGAGTTTGCGAAATAACTTGAAAGCAGTTTTAGATGAATCATCTTCCACTGTGCTGATGCGCTGCACATCTGATTTGTTATGATTTGAAGAATGTCAGCTAAATCGAAAATGCACAGCACAGAAACTCTAAACGAGAAATTAACGAACGAAATGAGTAGAATGGAATGAAGCAAGCACTAACACTATATGCATCGAATAAAAAAAAAAGCCTATTTTGATTCTTTCATTCTCGAAATATGTATGCATTTCACAGGCAATTCATTCTCATGCGTCCCATTGAGGCACATTTGAGCAAATTATTAAAATTTTCGATGTCTTCGTTTACATACATAATTCATACTAGTGGAGATATCATTCAGCAACAAAAATTGATAATGAAAAAAAAAAACATCAACGAAAGAAGAAAACTACAAACAACACATGCTCATAGCGAGTCTGATAAAAGAAGAACGTACGCCAAAGAAAAAAATGAATAAAAGAAAATCGAAAACACGAACTGAATAAAGAAAGAAAGGAAATGTTCGACATCGAAGCCAATTGTGATTGTGATGAGCAAATTTGCCAAGAATTTCGAAAAGAAAACTATGCGCATTTATGCTTCGAATGAATTTCATAACCATATGTAATGCGGACATGAAGCTATCGTTGCCACTTTTATATCGCATGGGCTTTTCTGACTTTTTTCGCAGTATTTGTGTGTCTTTCTCTCTCTCTCTCTCCCTTTCACCAAAGTTTTGATTTATTAAGAATGTGTGTATCAAGCAAACACATCGAATGTTTCCGTGCCGGTTCCATGTGAAATAATGCTCCAACACACGAGGTTCAAGAATTGATGCATGGACAATGGTCGCAAACGCTTGAATTAACGAAATATTTTTATAGCACTGCCAATTTAAAATTCATATTGCATTTCACGTGCGAACAAAGCCATTCATATTAGAAGCAGGTTAATTGGCGTTCATATCACAAAATGCATTATGTCATTGTAATGCATGGCCAATGGCTTGCAAAGCGAAAAAGGAATAGCGAATGAGAAATGACAAAAAAAAAACAACACGGTACCGCAGAGCCAAAAGAATGCTGATGTGAACTTATCCGTTTGTCATTTATTTGTCGACAGTGAAAAGATATTTCTCATTCATTTTCGGTGCACATGTGTTTTTTTTTTCTTCTTCACTTCGTTTGTTCGATCGAAAGGTAAAAGCAAAAGTCGCCTTACCGATTCCGTATTCTGGATAGAAATGCTCAAACACTGACGACCAATATGTCATAAGTTTAACAATGATGACTGGCAAAAAGCCGAGTAACATACAAAATATTAATCAGCTATATTCGAAAACAACGACAAACCATCAGCAACACAAGCTTTTCGTTTGCGCCAACACAAAATTCATTCGGTGAAAATGAGACAAATATGCAATTGGCTGCAAAACAAGTAGTTTCTACTTTTGCATTTGCCACACAATGCCAAATACCGTCATATTCTTCACTACTTTCAGCTAGTAGAAATATCATCAATTTTTAATAATTGGTTTTCGGAAAATCATCTCAGAATAAGCACGAACAATTGCCGTTGACGACATCGATCGTTATAAAAAAAAATTAAAAAACAATTAAATTATGTATAAAACATGAAGCATGCCCGAATCACGAAACTGATTTATTATTCATAAAAAATAAATTGGTTAAATTTCTTGAATGTAACATTCGTGAAATTACTCCATGGTCTTGGGCACGTGGTTTTTTTGTGTCTTTTACTCGCTCTCGCTCGCAAACTATTGCGCATTTATGCAAGTTCATTTGGTATTTGACCATCTTTTGAATAAAATGTGCATTTCACATATTCTTATTCGCCACTGCATTTTCAATACATCGACATTGTTTATTTGTCCACTTCTTCTTCTTTTTCATATTATGCTTTTATGAAAAAAAGAAGAAAAAATATCATTCCATGAAATCGTGCTTATACATTTTTCTCGTACCATTTGTTTTTTGCATTGCCAAAATATATAAACAACAAACGAAATTGGAAACTGATTCGTTAAAAATGCATCCAATAATGCACCATTGTACCATATTAAGAGAAAATTGTTTTAATTTGAACCAACCAAAATGATTGTGATTATCAATTGTATTTCCAACATTCAATCATATTTTCGTTTATTTATTTATTTATTTTTTTGTGTGTGAAAATTTTTCAATTATCTTTCAACCGAATTAAGAATTTATTTATGATTGTTATGACATGTCAATTGTTATCTGTAAGAAACGTGACATATTCATTTTAGTTGGATGGAGATGGAAATTATGCATTTTTAATGAATTGCACGCAGATATGAACAACTTAATTACTTATTGACAAGTAACAAGTAAATTCCATATTTCTTTTGGTTTCTCTTTGTTTTATATTCCGTCAAGTTTTGCCGTCATTATGAACCACTGGTTACGGTGAGAACGCGTTTACATGTACATGCTCTAAGAAATATTAACAAGATTGCATTTTATGTTTGTTTGGCTTTAAGTTTTCTGTTTAAAAAAAAAGTTTGATTTAATCGAATTTTTATTCTTTTTTTTTCTTCAAATTTTTAGCGGCCGCCAAGTTCGTCATTGTCATATGTTGGAGCAATGAACGATGATGTAAGATCACCCGGTAGTGGGAGCACACCTGGACCATTATCACAACAACCACCTCATGGCTTAGACACAGATCCTGGTATGTTTTGCAATTTTCATTTTCTACATAATTATCAGATCAATCGAGCATCTTTGGAATGATTTCGATGTAATCGATGCATTGAGATAGGTTACACATCTTTACACAATCGTGTATGATACTGAATCAATAGTTGGTATGTAATAACATTCAATGCGACTTTGTGGTCATGTTTTCATTTGACTTTGACTAAATAAACCATAAAAGAAAATATATACAGTATAAACAATATCCCCAGTTCAACATAACCACAAACATTGCCGTTTGAACAAATATACATATTATTCGCATCAAAAATCCATTTGGAATTGCATAAGAGCAAAGGGAGATGAATTCGAGCAGAAAATGCAATGAAAAAAAAAATAAGAACTAACTATTTAAAATGAAAATTAATTCAATTCATAAAAATCAACTAGTTGACGACCCCGATGAAATCGCTTTAAATCTGTTGCATAAATGCTGCTTGCTTTACGTATGTTTGTGTATTTTTCAATTGATAAAACATAATAAAAACACGAAAATCCCTAAAATAAGTGCACAAGTACTAACCATAAGAGGACTTGATGGTCTTTCATATGTTTCCTTTCAACCTTTTTTCCGCTTGCCATCATTTTCATCAGATTTTCACTCACACGCACACACACACACACACAGTTCTCACACTCACTCTATCTATGACGCTGGATGCGTTCCTCTTCATTTTAAACGTATGTTGCCAATAGCCAAAAGGACTAGATACTATATTCTGGGGACGACGCTCTAATTTCCGTACATTCACAACATACACGTTCAACAATGTGAATTCGGTGTTTTATTTGAACGAGTGCCATTAGCATTAGCCAATTGACGATAATTCCATCGTTTTTTTTTAAACACATCTACGTATGCGTATCATTGTTTGGTGGTGCGTCTGTTTGTTTCTGCCACATTAAAAATTTATAGCATTCAATAGATGAAAGTACACGCAAACACAACTGAGTTCAACCGCTGAGCATCGCTTCAATTCGATCGTCAAATAGACATTTCCACGTAAACATTTCTCTGATATGCATATGTTTGGTGAATGCTGTATTTTTTTTTCGTTGCTGTTGTTGTTGTGTGTGCGCTCGTTTGTATGCATTGAATGTATATAAGGGGTTACACGCGTATTTTGGCTTTGATCGAAATAATTTCTGGTGTTTGTGTGTATTTCTGTTTAGGATTTTGATTTAAAACCATTATATTTAGACGGGAATTGTGAGTCTGTGTATTTCGATACGAGATCGCATTTTTTTACTCGTGATTTTTGTATTCTCTTTGTTCTTTTCAACATGGTGGTCTGAAGCGTTGATTTCTCTTTCTGTTTTTGTGTTTAAATCTATTCTTTGTCAACGTTTGAAGTTTTTTTTTCTCTTCTCTCCCTCCCTCTCTCTCTCTCTCTCCCGATTCATTTTTGGTGAATTGTTTGTTGTGAATGCTTGAATATAGCATTGAATTTGTTTTCGTGCATGTGTGCAAGCATTGTCACCGGCTAATTTTTACGACGACTATTGTAAAAACATAGGGCGCATTGTAACAGTTTTCCCTTCATGCTATCTCCTTTTTTCGAATTCAATTCAATGCAATCCTCTCTCGTTGCGACAATGCCGAAGCGACCCATGAAAAAAAATGAACCATTGCACACGTTGAACAATGCCAACAGATAGATGGTATAGGTAGGGTGCGGCCAAAAAACGTAGGGCACAAATCGAATAAATTTTTCAAAAAGGTAACTTTTAAATCAACAGAAGTGGTTTGATGTTTCAAGTTTATTTTCTTTACATTAGGTGTAGTCATGTTCCATTTCATTTGCGATGCTCACCGTGCTCGTCTTTACCATCATAGCATTGATTGTGCGTCAAAGCGACTATTTTACGGCATTCATTTATGTGACAGTTAACACTCAAAGAGTCATTGAAAATGAAACGAATCGTGTTGTAATGTACAACTTTGGGTAGAAGTTTTGGCTGTTATTGCTGCTGTTGATGTTGTTGCTCCTTGTTGTAGCATTGTTTTGTTTTTTTTTTTTATTCCTATTTGAACGTAGTTCACACGTCATTTTCTATATTTCTCTACGTTTTCATAAATCGACGTCTGCGTGTGAAAATTGCGGCAACCAAGATGGAATTCAATACATAGATACCGAAACGAATGAATTTTCAATGAATTTCGTAACATTTCGGTTCTATTTGACTATATCTATACGTGAACTTTTCATGAGCAGATAATGGTGACAATCAAATTTCACATTGAATTATTTCCATGCACCCGATTTCGACAAAATTCTACACAACCATTTCGGATAATTTGTATTTGGGGTGACTAACGAACACCAAATGAATTGTCATTAAAATAAAATTCATTTTCTTTGTATTAATGTTTTAAAAAAAATAGATAGCTCGCTTTGATGAGAATCAAAATAAATATGATCATTGCTCACTGTATGGCTGCTAATCAATTCGATCGATAATAATTTTTGGTAAAAAATTATTCAGTCACAACAACGAACACCCATCAACTAAATGGTATTGATTTTGGTGAAATTCTTTACACTTGGGAAATGGAGGGAATTGCCTCCGATTTCATTTGACACAGCTGTCACTTAGATCATATTCACTGCTTCGTACATACTATTCATTCCATTTTTATTGCCCTTGAAATTATAACCATTTTTTTCTCTCGAAAATTCGAAAGTTGATCAAAATTCATCAACGATCTTATCACATCACAATGTATTTGCTTACTGCTCACTCAATATTACATTATCGCACTCAAAATAATGCGTGTTGATTCTTTTCTCTTGGAATAAATCAGTCGATACAGTAATTTATGATGCAGTTTACACCGGAAATAAAATGCCATTCATTATTATTTGCTTGACAAAATCGATAGTATGGATACAATCGTTGCCGTCCCATTTATTCTTCTCGCCACACAAATGAAAATGAAACAAAAGCACCAAGTATCCACTAAGAACAATTGAAGTGTGGTGAATGTGTTGTTTAATTCAAGATTGAATCGTGTTCTGTTTGCACAAGAAATCATTAAATCAAAGCAAATACAAACCTAATGAATTCATTAGGCAATAAGAAAAAGGAGTGCTGTCCGTGTACGCATCGCATTTAGTTTTGTCCCGATGGTAATTACTAGATTTGGTGCTATACTGTTATATTTACAATCGCGTCGTGTGCTTTTTATTTTGTTCTTGATGAAATCAAATTAGCGCACATGGTATATGTATTTCGATATTGTTGTAAAAAATGTCAAAAAAAAAAAAAAAAAAACTAAAGCACATTTTCAGTAATCGTCGCGCAATTAATCGATGCAAATGGTTAAATTTATTTTTTCGTTAGCAATGTTTTGCGTTCAATATGCTCAATGAGCAATCAGAACAAACTCATATTTTCTATCAAAATAATAAAAACGTCACATTGACACCTGAATACAAAAGTCCCGAAATGTAAACGCAAGCAAAACAGAATATAGCAAAGAGCATGAGAGCGCTCACAAACAAAATGGAAATAAAATGAAATTAATGTGGTTTTTGTAAGGGCAATTTAAGAAAAACTACACCTATTAATGAAAAATCGTGTTTGCATGACACAACCTGAGCCAAAAGATTAACAAACAAAATAAACCGAAAAACAAAAATAACCGAATGAAGTGGTTTGTGTGTCAACTTGAACATGATTACGAGATGTTTAATATGCGGCCAATGTGGCCATTGCGTGAAAAAATTCGTTATAACAAAATCGAATCTGAGGGCAATGGTTTTTTCTTCAGTCATGTACGAAAATGTCGCATGGTAGAAGGTTACCACGAGGTTTAATTTATATGAAGAAAAAAACACACACGTTAAAAATGAAAATGTCACTTGGAACCTCCACCTTCGTCGTTGTCGTCTCCGCCGATTCTCGATAAAGGAATGGACAAAATATGCTGTAGCTTTCATCATGAAAAAGAATAAAAATGAATGAATGAGGTATACATATAGTGCACATTTACAATGTGAATTTCACATCCAAAATACATTTGAATATTGAACCAAAAAAAAAGAAGAGAAAATGAAAATGGAAATAAAAGAGCCAACACATGAAAATGTCATGACTTTCGAATGTCTACAAGTGTTTCATTTGCCTGATCAGAAATATCTAAACAAAATGTCTAATAATAAAACTGTCGAGTTCATTACGATCATTAACTTAATAAATATAATACGTACTTAAATTAACTTGTGCATTACCATTTGATACAACATTATTATCGGTTTTTATGTCGAAACAAGTCATTTTGTGCTCTCTGTCTCGCGCGTGCAACAGCCCATTTCGGCAAATCAACAACAAAATTTACACATTTCACCGGAAAAACAGCAATAATAGCAACAGTAACGACGAAAAACTTACCTTTTACCACTGAACAGAAGAGTCACTTCATCGTGCACACGCACATACCGAATTAATATATAGAACATACACACAATCACTAGCACAAAAACTACACCAAACTATCATACCGATTCATGTACTGCACATCGTCCAAGCAATCACATCGGCCACCAAACGTACACAATATTACAGCATTCCAAAAGTGTATCTGTTCATTTTCATTTACCATTAGGCTGGGTTTAGCATTTGAAATGAAAAAAAAAAATTTGTCCTCGAAACACCGTTGGCCGATTTCGTCCACGTTACAAAGCAAAGCCAATAAAAAAAAATCTTTAGCACTCGAAATGTTTGAAAAAGCCCAATGATCCGGCCAATTGATGATAGTAAACGATTTAAATATTGACACATGAATCAATCGAATTCACTCAATATTCCGTTGAATTAAAACATTTTTCGAAGTTGTACGTTGCATGAATTGCTTCGACTGTTTTTCAAGTAAACGGTGTACCATTGAATGACAAGCAGATTTTAAGGTTTTCTTGTTCTATCGGTTTTTAACCTTGATATATTCGATTCTCGACACAAAAATGTTCGTTTGTTCGTTTTTGGCTTTGTATAATTTTGTGCTTTAGTCACGTCAAATGGTCATTTACGTTCCCCAAAGACACTAAATATCAATTAAATGCCAATGTGAGAACATGTGACAAACTGAGTTGCTTTGCTGTCAATGAATTGAATACTTCGAATCAGATGGATGGGGATAACGACGATGGATGGATGGGGATTGTGTGATTCAACAGGATAAACTGCACTATTTCCTATTGTCAATGGATGATTTCGTCTCATTTAAGATCATTTGTACCTTATCTCATAAAATAAATCATAATATATTTCCAAAGAAAACGTTTTAAATTTTTAGATGAAAGAAAAAAATAACTTCGACATTCAAAATAAACTATTATTAATATAGAGAATGTCCATCGACATAAATTTATTTATAAATGAACAGTGTTGAATTTTATGTAATTCGTTTGTCTTGTTAATGTTAGCAGGCATGAAAGCAACGAAAATGAATTGAAACTCAGTTTGACTGTTGATGTAGTTATCTCGATATGAATCTATTGTCTGACTAATGTAACAACACATCACACCAGTAATATTTGCTCCTTTGAGGAAGTTCGGCTTCTGTTGATTACTCCCTCTTGAAAATTGTGTGTTTCATTTGTGCGAGCCGACAAAAAATTAATGAAATACTTTTAATGGCATTATATCAACAGAAATTAGTGTAACGAATTTTGTGTATTATGAATTATTGATGTGTATTGTTTTGGCTGAGCACCATTGTTTTGTAGTCGTTCAAATTGGGCAACACATTTTTGGTCATTCAATAAATGGACTTTTATTTAGTTGCGCGACAAAGTCAGACACGCTTGCAACGGTGTGTCATTCTTGATTATAACATATGAAAAGAAAACCGGCCACTTTTCCTTTTTTTGATATAATCACTAAATTAGTTTTTTTTAGTCATGATTATATAATTAAGCGAATCAATACCATCTATTAAAATGTATTTTGTTGATGGCCAGCATTTGATTACAACGTACATACCGATTAAATAATGGCCACAAGTGTACATGAACATATTTGTTCGATATTCCGTTTGATTAAATATGATTTTATTTTTTGCGTTTTCATCGCTTTATCAGAAATACGAAAATTCCATGAAATAAACGCATATGAAATAATTAATTCGACGGATAATCGACGTCAAGAAAGGTTTTCAATCGTTTCAGATCTTCAAGATCTGTGAAAATGTCTATATTTTTTATTGCATTAATCAATACAATACAATTTGCATTCGATTGATTTAACTTGTATCATAAAATGTGTATGTATAGATTAATCAATTGATAAATAACATATAAATTCACAATAAAAAAGCCACTATGAAACCCGACCATTGAAAAGATCATTGCAGGGAAAATCGCTTGAAAAGTCTTCCATTCAATTGTGGTTCAAAAATTAAATAAATAAATGAAAAAAAAGAGAAAACATGATGCCGCACCGAATACCCAAGCAATGGCCAACAATATACAAACGCACAAGTACACATGCCGAAAAGCATTTTAGTTTATAAAAAAAAGTAAAGGTGAATAATGAATAAAGAAAGGAAAAAAATATTCACTTTTCACTCAAAATAATTGTTTTCAAATTATAATGTCTCTAAGAGTTTGAATGCACGGTGCGTACACAATGCAAGCATCAAACCAAAAGAATTATTGGGAGAAAAGTCCGCCGACAGAATAATGCTAGCGCCAAGACTATAGCATGAAGACGGTCTGAGAAAAGAGAATCCAAGCACTAACTAACTCGAGCCAAGTGAGAATTTAATTTATTCGAAGAATTGTCGAATATGAAAATGCTGAAGAGTAAAACAGTTTTTTTTTATTGTTAAAGTATGAATATGAATTCATTCTTTTGGTCTTCGTTGTTTTTCTCTCTCTCTCTTTCTTCACGCTTTGAGCTTCGAGACACGATAAATGTTTGAGCACTTTCATCATGATATTTAAATATACTGGCCTCGAACAAATACGAATGGAAAAAAACGGGCGCTCGCGCGCACATAAACACAAACACACATGCAAGGCTCGAGATAAAACAGATAAAAAGGCGCGTCAAATACACGCAATGATTAATCAAAAAGAATTCATGGCATTTTTCGTACATCGAATTGATTGCGTTGTGTCTTCCATTCTTAAAAGTGATTCCCAAAGAAATGCTCGGTCGCGATTGGAGAGAGGAGAACAAGAAGAAAAAAATAAAGAGCTTCGAATTTCAGCGAAAATCAAATTTCAATGCAATTGTCTATTTTTTCACTCTGTATTCTCTTCTCTCATTTATCTTGGCTCTCCGGCCGAAGAGAATAGAAAATAGAAAACGTAATTAAAGTTTACCAAAAGGCATTTCTTTTTGTTTGCAATTTTTCAATTACTTCATTAATGCTGCTTTGATGATGGATGGCAAACGAATTGCGGCCGAGTTTTGTAACCGGTAAAACATTTCGTAAACTTTTGCTTTTTTTTCTTTTGCTTTCAATGCGATAGATCAAAACACATACGTAACATTGAATTGATCAAAATGCACATGAGAGAGAGAGAGAGAGAGAGAGAGAGAGAGAGAGAGAGAGAGAGAGAAAAGTGATGGAGAAAACTAGTATTTGTAACTAAGTTCCAAATCCATTTAATCAGTCGCATTAAAAATGGCAATAAATTTTTGTGACGATTTTGCTCAGTTGCTACATTGGCTTATTGCTTTAAATAGAGATTGTTTAGTTTTAAAATCCGCTTTTAAAACTGTACAAACATCGTCACAGATGCGAAACAATACCGTTCTATTTGATGTTCAATTTTTGTATAGCATATTGAATATGGCAAATGGGAACCATGTGCTTATGCAGTCTAATCATATGGTTTGAGGATTTATAAAGGGGTTTTTGTTGCCATTCATATGAATGCAAATCAAAATAAACCCAAAACAACATTTAAACTCACCAACGATGACATATTTTCATGAGCATTACGCTTCTTCTTTTTTTTAAGTCAACGAAATGTTACTCTATTTTGTTCGTAGAAATAATAATCAAAACATCACATCAATTAAATTACATCAGCTGTGATGTGAACGGTATTGTTTCGAAAGAATTATGTGGTGTCATTACGGGGAGAACGAAAAGTAAGAAGTAAAAAATCGCGTTCATCCTCGTGTCGATGATACAATTTTGGCCGCGATTTGTAGGTGTGTAAGACGAAAGTCATGTACGGAAAACCCCTATTTATTAAGTTTAATACGTCTGTTGTTACAATGATGGCAATTCGCTGTAGTAAAATAATACTCATCACATAATTTAGCATTGCCAAGCAATGCAGGACAGCATAAACACCGAGAAAATGGCCATTATAAAAAGTAAATGTGTGCGTATCGAAGTGTACAGACGAAGACCATTAGTCGAAATGTGTATATCCTAGTAAAATTGAAGAGCAAAAGATCAGCGATGTGGCGACGATGAGATGCGAATCTTGTACATTTTGCACAAAATATCTTCGAACTATCTAAAACATAATATAAATGAACGCCCGTTTTCATTTCTTTTTCATTCTCCTCTCCCTCTCTCGCTCTTGATTTTCTTGGATTTTCCACACTTCCTCTCGTTCACTCTGCAAGCTTTACTAACAATGAGCTGAACCTCTCTTACGCTTTGACTCATCCTCTCAGCGTTGTCTATGGTTTTCTTCTTTTTTTTCATCATCTATTTTTGCCACAGCATTTTCCATCTTCTGGATTCGAGTGAGCTCTTGTCGTTTGAATCGTTTGCTTCCTCATTTTCTTTGGCATCATCAAATTGCTGTTGCTGCTGGTTGAAATTTCTTTACCGTTTCAATTTTTATCTTCTTCGCTTGCGATTCCTTATTACTTCTTCAATACAGAAGTGTTCACTGGTACATTCCATATTCCGTTGCGTTTTGATTTTATTTTGTGTTCGCCTTACATTGCTCCAGTAAACAATCTCAAAAGTCCTATATATAATAATCAGTGAAAGAAATAAAAGAGAAGAAGAGAAGAACGGAAAAAAACACATCTCGAATAAAATGGAAAATGTTTGTAGAAATTTTTTTTTTTGCGAAAGAGCATGGCAGTGTGCTCAAATGAAACTCGGTACGGACAAATAAAACAAAATAAAAATGGAGAAAATTGTCTTGCATTAGAAACACACAAGAATTTTGCATTAAGAGCATAAAGAACGTAACAACAAGATATTTTCCCATTTTTCTACTTTCATTCGTTTTTCCTGCATTGCGATTTTGCAAGGAAAAGCATCAGCATCATTTTCCATTGACTTTGGTTTTCGGTTCTAGTTCCACTGTTGTGCTTCTTTTCACGCTTTTCCGCTGGAATCGAACATCTTCTCTCGTTTTTTTCGCTTATCTCGGTTGGTCTATGTTCTATGCGCGAGTTGGGGTTTTCCTTCGTCCGTTTGCTGCCGGTGAATGGCTGATTATGGCACAGAATGGCTACATTCACATAAATGAAAATATAACAGAACCCAAATGAAACACACAAATCAGACCAAAGCAAAAAAAAATACATACATATATATAATGCGCACAGCGCGCGCACACACACAAGAATCCATGAGATGATAAGATGATGGAAATAGCGATCGAAACGAATGAAGAAAAAAAACAACAGTGCACGAAAAGTAAATGCGAATGAATGAGGGAACGTCGGACGAATTGATACACGGTTCATCAAACACGATATTAGTGTTCGCCGAATTGTGAAATGATAATGCTCACCACCATGCCGCCATTATTTTTATTTATATATTGAAATAGAAAATATACATCCTTTATGGAATGGTTGATGCGAATATGTATGCAACGCCTGTGTGTGTATGTGTTCGCCGTTCATTCGGAGTTTGTCAATTTTGTTGTTGTAGCTGTTTTTTTTTATATAGATATACTATATTCGTCATTTGCGGTAAGCGGCTCTATTTTCGATATTTCGAATCGAATGCAGCACTATCATATGAGCTACAAAACGAGTAGACGAGCTGCTCTCAATGTGAAATTACTGCTGCCAGTGTAATACGACAGGGTTGAATCAAAACAATATCAATGAAATCCGCAGAGATTGTGCATGTGTAACGAGTGTGTGTGAAAGAGAAATAGAGATAGATGACGTAAATAACTAGCAAAGAAGTGCTATTCAATTGTGATTTTGCCATGCCAATTCACAAATTTATTTTCTTTTTTACAGCGTATATCATATTTCGTTTCAGTGTAATATTGAAGTTCAATTTTTTCCGCATTCCAATTTTTTCTTCTTCTCTCCAACTTTTTATTTTGCCAGATCGTTGAGAACAAAAGAAATAAAATTCTGCTTCTTTTCAACCATTCTAATTTGAATGGTTACATTTTCCCATATCTATGGAAATATTTTCTTTTTTTTGTTGTTGCTCTTTGGTTAGTATAGGAGAGTGAGAGAAGAAGAATCAAACGTATCGAGGGCCATTGTGATAGGAATAGGGTTATGTGTAATGTCGTCGTTATATTTTAGATTTGGTTCGGGATTTCGTTTGCCTTTCTCTTTCTTATTCAGCTCTTGGCACCATTCGGCGCTCCAGCAATTTCACATGTTTGTGTGACTATAAAATTATAGTGATTACACCTTTGGGCTGATAAATGTGCACCATATAACCATTTATGGGTAGGCGAACGAATGAATGTAAACGACCAAAAAATGGAAAGGAGTCAAAGAAAAAAAAGAAGAAAAAAAAAATACGCTCAGCTATCGCATAGAAAGGAGCATATGGAAAACTGTAAGTGTGATTTTTTCCATTGAAATCGGTACATTGAATACTTTGATTTTCATTTCTCGCGTGTTTTATGTTCAACTGAGATGGCACACTTGAGACTACTGGGAATTCGTCGTATCAGTGTATTTTTCGATTACAATTTTGCATTCAGCTGAAATTGTGTGCGAAAGTGTATTATTTTTTCATTCTTTCTTCTTCTCTACTCTTTCACGGCGCACTGCATTGTTCGAAACCATTTTGACAAGACGCACAATTCTAAATGCAAAGTATGTGGAAAATTCATAGTTTCTTCGTTTCGCATTCGCCTTTATTCTCCCCCTCGATTTGCATGCGAACAAAAGCATTTTTGCAACGTTATTTATAATGGCAATATATTATATGAAAGTCATTCGTTCACCAGATCACAGATTGAGTTATTTTGATTTTGAGCACCATTGAAAACGTATATAGAATTTCTTTAAATGAAAGCAATAACACATTGAAACGTTCGATAAGTCAAAGATGAAGCAAGAAAAAAAAAGTGAACATTTCATTCGTGAAATGTGCCTTATCAATGTGCATATTCTCTATTAACAAGACACTGTCAGTCACAATGCACTAATCAATATGAATATATAAATTATAAAATTCATAAATGATTATACGATTGCGAGTTCATTTGTTTGTAATCGACGTGTGTTTTTTTTCCTTCATAAATAAGTTCAAAAGTCAAATTGACTTAAAAATAATAATAATCATCAAGTGTTATCATAAAATGGATGCTTATTATTCTCTGTCTGAGCAGACACAATTTATTGATCAATAACAATTAATTTCAAGACAAATGTGCTCTGATTTATGTCTTCCGATTTGATGATCCTCGTGTTAACCCATTCATTTTAAAAAATAGTGCTGATCAAATGTGATTCGCTATTTTATTCATTCATTTTAAATGTCGCGCACACATATCGAAATCGGCGTGCAAGCTGTGGTTGTTGTTGTTTCTTCGAATATTTGTTAGATTCTTTGGGCTGTTTTTTTTTTCCTAATTTAAGTGATAATTCTTATTGAACTTTGACTATTTGTCTTATCAGCATTAAGCAAATGGCACGAAAATAAATGAAATGAGAAAAACAACGAAGTGCACGGTCTTTCAATTATGTGCTTATAATAGATGTAAGAGTGGCAATAAAACTAGACTTTGAAGCTCTATAATTGAACGAAATTAATTAAAGTCTAGTATAAATGATCGTTGAGTATAAATATCGACACTCGACTGTTTTCTGGATTGCGTGTTTAAAGTCTAATATGTGATAAGGAAGTATAGAAGATCACTACGATTTGTCGTTTCGGTTGTTTTTTTCTTCTTTCAATATTGATATGATTACGAGCGGAATAAAATGTCCTTCGTGTGGCCGCCCCATATTTGCAATTTATTACATTTTCCAAAAACTTTAATTGCATTTGTCACACTTTATAAAAGATTCTAGCGCGAATAAATGAAATGTGATCATTCATTTTTGAAGATCTTCATAGATAATATGAAAAACTGTCAGTTGGTCGGTACTCTTTTAAGTTTCGGTACTCAAATTCATATTTCATGGTGAATATTAAAAAAAAAGACGAGTTGTAAACTAAACTGCCAATTTCATATGTTAATTTTGCCATTCATTTGTGCGCAGTTCATGTTTTTCAATTATTCGTTTTATTCTTTGCTTTCGAAAAAATATATATACTTTTTTATGAATCTTCGATTGCCTTGGCTGAATTAGATTTTCTAGACGCTTGTCTGTGGTGCTTTTTTGTGTTCCGTTCAGATTTTTTTTTAAATATGCAATACGTTTTTTGTGTTTAGTTTTGATTTGTTTTATTCATCAGAACTACTGGCATTTCTTTTATCTGTAAAAATTTTTGCTTATTCTTTTACTCTCGTCGTACAATTTGAGTTCAAGCAAATGCCTAACGCAACTTCATTTCATATCGTTTAACTCTTCTGTGTACACGTTGTTGTTGTAGTTCGTTTTGTTTCGTTTCGTTCATGTTGACTTGTATGGAATTCGTGGTATTGATTTCGTTGCATTAAACATTTCAATATGGTCGGTATGATGTAAGTCTCTGGCGCGTCATTCCGCGAACATCAAAAATATTGTTTATTATTATTTGTCGAATATTTTTCCTTTGTAGTTTTTTTGTTATTGGTCGTTTTTCTCTTTCGCTCCCTTCCAATGCATTGATTTCGTCAGCGTATACAGTTGAAGAACGGTTGTGTTTAGACTGTGTTCATTTTGACCGTGTCTTGAATCTCTCGTTTTTTTTTAAACTGAATCGATTGGGTGGCATCTAGAAGTATGATCAGCAACGAAAAAAACGAGTACACACAAATGCGCTCACGTTCACTATGTAGCCGTAACCGGTGCAATGAAGTTCGAAATGAGAAAACACTGCTAGAATCGTATTGTTCGGATTTTGTGTGATTTTTTTTTTCGTAGCTGTTTCGAGTGAGAAATGTTCAACTGTTGAGATATTCTTGTCGTTGCTGCATAAATCGAACATCGTACACGTTTTCTACTTCATTTTCTCGGCCTCGTCGATATTCTTTATACATATTTATTATTTTGATTCGATTATTTCAATCTGTAGCAATTGTTATGAATGTATATATATATTATGCATGTAATCGACATTCGACATTGCCTTGGATTTGTGTGTGCATGCAAAAAAAAAAAATGTTTGAAAACATTAAATAAATATACGGTAATCTGTGTACGAATGCATTCCCCTTTCGCGCTTGATTCAGTGCATTCAAATTCGTTTTCGTTTTCAATGTGATGCGATGCAATTCATTTCATAATCGATTCTTTTTTTACACATACACACGGTATACTGCCCAACATGAATTGGCGGTTTTTTTTTAATACTCGGCATCTCAAAAAATATGAATTTCTTGCGAACTTTCGATGATAAAATTCACATGAACGCGCACGCTGCGTTTTAGTTTTAGGCTAATAACATTTGTATCCGACATTCAGTCTCCATAGTGAAAATCAAGAACAGTGGGAACTAAGCAATAATTTCATCGATTCGCACGACATCCAAATTGAATTGCATCGCTCCCAGACACATTTAAATACGGTTTATGATTTTATAACGTGCTTTTCGAGTGTTTTTTGCAACGAGCGCCAATATCTATTCGAATGAGAGAGAAAAAACAACAACAATAACGAAGTTATCACAGTTTTCAAACGAAATGAATCCGTTATCGAGAAATCAGTATCGTTTTTGCGAAAACTAAGAGAGTGAGAGATTTGAGTCTAGATCTCGTGACAAATGCGGTACTTTTTTAATAATTATGTTGGATAAACGGCACTTTTCCGCCAAGATACGATCGTTTGACAATTTTGTGTGAACTTAAAAGATTCTTTACACTGATTCGGTCTACGGATTGAACATACTTTTGCAATGGATTTTTGTCTGCATTCGATGTCATCGTTTTCGCGCGCGATTTCGGTATTATACAATTTTCTTATCTAATTTAAAACATTTTTCCAATTTAAACACGCCTAACAAAACGAACGGAATCACAATTTTGCCACTGCCACACTCTTCTATGTTGCTTTTTTTCTACTTTTTCTTCTTTTTCATTCTTTCGTATAATTCGGTGCGGAAAATGGGAAATGTTATCTACATGTGTTGTGCACAAACACCAAAACCATCACTATACCACCGTCACCTCCATCGGCAATAATGAAAATGCAAAGTTAGTAGCGGAAAAAAGCATTTAAACATCACATATATACATAGCAGTGTTTTCGGATGCTGGTTGCTGGTATTTTTGTAATATAAATTTTATTAAATGGAAACAGCGCATAAAAGAAATTTCGTTATCATTTTGCCATATCAAAAATGTAACGCGTGCGTCAATCAACCCCTTTTTAGATTATTGCTGTTACCTTTGTTGCCTTTATTCGATACACGGTTCCCATAGCGAGAATGTAATATGTGCTGGAATATTCATCTCTAACTCTCATCTCATTCAATCATACCAACAATTTAAATAACCTTTTTTTGTGCCGTGGCAAGATATAAACAATACATCTTCGGTGTCAAGCGCGAAAAATGAACGCGTTCTGTGCTATTTCTTCTTCTTCTTCTTCTTCTTCTTTTTATTCGTGAATGTCTGGCTGCTATCCTCAGAAAAATGAAAGTTATAGAAAACGCGTGACGGCACATTGTGAAACATTGAAAAACTTTTTGCATGAGATATATCTGTTCGTTCGCATCTCTTCAATGATCGGTAAAACATCAACTGAAGAATTTTAGCCAAGTTTAACATCGACCGAAAGAATCTTATAAAATATCTGAACATCTTTGCTTTGCACTTCGCTGGTGGAAATGGTGGTGGCTATGGCGGTGGCAACGAGCTTGCTCGACTCATTGTCTTTGAAATACGAAAATGATTTTCAGGCTGAGCTGAACAGCGAACAAACACGCACACACATACAAGACCTACTTGCCCATGTATGCATAGAGCACACATTGAGCGATTCAGAAAGAGAGTGTGAGAGAGAGAGAGAGAGAGAGAGAGAGAGAGAGAAAGTCTGAACACTCCAACGCCTTTGAAAATGTTTTTACATTTTGTTCGAAAAAGTTTATTATTTTATCTCTTGAGCTAATGCCTTCTAACCTCCACTGTGTACGGCATCCATATAACCAACAATGTGTATTTATTGCTTCAGCAAAAATGTTTCCAACTCTTTCGCACACTTATATCCAAATATAATATCTCCTCCCTCCCGTGCGTGCACCAAACACGAAATAATGATGTAAAGTTGAAACGGCGAAAAACTTCGAATACGAGCACTTGGCGAAAAGTGTTGAACTGTAGCAAAATTTAAGACGGATGAATTTAATGATTTATTCTTTGGTTCTGTGCTGTCTTCTCATTTTCTCTCAATCTTTCTTCTTTTCGCTTTTTGTCTTGCCACATTTTAGTCCTGGCATTTCAGTGATATGGATCAAATCGCGTATACAGACTCTAAGTTGAACATAAAATGCTTCATTTACATGTGCGTTTTCTACGGGAAAAATCCAAGCTTTATACGCGCATTAAACACGAACCCGTTCATTCGAAAGCGAGTGTTAAAAAATATAAATAACCGTTACATAAACCTTATCATATTGACATCAACTAAGTCATTTCGGCAAACCAAGTACGTACTTATCCAGAGCCGGCAAACAGCATTCAGCATTGGACTTGGTATTGCTTATGTTGTTGTTGTTTTTTCTCGTACACATGCTTCATTGTTCATTTCAAGGAAACTCAAAACCAATTTAAGATGAAAACGATTCAAACGCCTTGAATTTTCGGCGGAATCTGTATGGAAAGATTCAAGAAAATTACCACACCACCATGAACTAATTAAACTCACTACAAACTTTAAGAAATACTCATTTTCTAGCAACTTTTTTGTCTGCGGAAAGGTAAGCTAAATGCGTTCATAACTTTAGCCAGTTTTCATTCCAATGAAAGTATTTCCAATTCTTTCGTAACAACATTGTTTTTTTTTGCATACTAATCAATCGATATAAACAAAGTGCTCTGAAAATGTTATGTGTCGAAAAATCTTCTTCAACAGCGCACTATCAAAACATAGCCCAGAAACAGTCAAATCTTGTCATTGTCTGAACGATACGATAAAATGAATTAAACAGTGTTAGAAAAGTTTGTTATTTTTTTTCTTCTTCTCTTGTTTTCGTTTTCGCGTTTTTTTTTCTTTCATTGTTCAAATTCGACTATGTGTCGACTAACTTGCATTACAAAAGTTCACGAAATTCCAAAAATGAGAAAAGTTAATATCGAAAATTAGTTTTCAAAAGTTGTTCAACGACTTTCACATGAAGCGAATATAATGTACGACTTCGTAGTCGAAAAGTAAATAACTTATAAAAATTGATTGGAACTCGTACACCAAAATGTATATGTATTGAAAAAACCGTTTATATTTGTCGTTGAAAATTTCGTGGAATTTTAACCAAATTCATTAAATCGGCCCGATAACTTTTGTGAGCTTTTAATGTGAGAAAATAGCGCTGACAACCGGTCCAACAATTTCGATTCAATTAAATCGTCCGATCCGTGTGATCCATGCCCAAAATCTATAGATACTCAAATATTGCTTCTTGAACAAGAAAAAAAGTTAATGCTGAGTACCAAACAAATTCTAATTTATTTTGCATTAAAATTTTATCTGTTAAATCCAAGAAGAGAAAAAAAATGCAGGAAATTCAGCTTCTGATTAGTTTGTATTTTTTGTCGTTGTTTTTTCATCACATTTTACATTCACGAAAAAAAGTAACAACAAACTCGAGAGTTTGGTAAGAAATCGAACGAAAGATAACTGATTAAATGTAAGTTTTACTTAAAAAGTGCTCCCAAAAAAAGCTAGCGATAGATAGCAAAGTAATACCGACAAATGAAACGAAGAATTTCCATTAAAAAGTACACACACACACACTTACAGATCTTTATTTATCTGATTGCATTCTTTCCGCTCTATCTACGGCATTATATCCGTCCTCCTTTCGTGCAATCCAAGCTCGCAAGCATAAATGGCTTTACTTTTTGGTTCAATTTTCACTATATAAATGCATGTGTTGCTGTGAGATATCGAATCACCAGTAAAGAGGAAGAATAATGTTTTGAGAGTGAAAGAATATAAAGCCATTTTGTGCGATATGCAATCCTCTTTCGTTTGTTTGTTTTAGCTCGAGATGGAGAGAGCGAGAGAAAAAGAGAGAGTGTCGCTGTTCGATTCAATGTAATTTTTTTTTTTGAGATCCTTTATGCCAGCACCAATTCGAAGAATGTCAAAAGTAGGAACAAAACTGAATGTTGGAAAGGAAACACAAAATTCAAAATCGCACTCTGGCCGAAACCAAGAAAGAAAAGGCGCCCACGAAAAAAACACCGAGAAAAAAAAACCGTCAACTAATCTAAATGTCGATGTGAACGAAAAGCGTAAGCATTAGGGCGAACATACCGTGCAATTGTCGAATAATGGTGAAATGGAAAGGAATCAACAACAGCAACAAGAGCAGAAGCACGTTTGGCCAAGAATGGAAACCGAAAACTCACTCACGAAAATTGAGAAAATGAAACAAAAATACAAATGGAAAAAAGAAGTGGGAAAAAACATAAATCAAGATTATCCTTCTAAAAATGGGCTCATCCCTAACATTATATACTAATTTATAGCGCAAACACATTTATTTCATTCGGTAATTTTTTTCTCTTCTTCGCATTTCTTCCAAACATTTTTTTTACTTCTGTGTTGCTAAAAGCATCTCCCTTAACAGCGCTTTTCTATCCACATCGAATTGCAGTTGTTGGTTTTTTTTTCTCTCTCTATCTCTCTTCATTTTTTCTTCATTCAGTTTTTTTCGAGCCAAATTTGGTTTTTCATCACTGACACTGTTGCGTTTCATTGGCATAATTTGGCTTTCGCATTTTTCGCTGAATGCTCTGCTGATTCGACTTTTGCCTACTTTCACCTTTTTCATCATTAAATTTCAAACAGGCAATAATAACATATAATGTTTTCTTAGACGTATATGTTCGGGTGCGTGCTCGTCTCTTGAACAAAAACACCATTTCCAATCCGGGCAATACTTATATTATCACACAAGTAGAAGATACAATGGAAAAATCGGTTGTTCCAATGTGTGGGGGATGAACAGCGTCACTACTATGAAATAAATTAATAAGTAACTGTCAAAGTTAATTTGAAACATTTTTTTCGATTTACAAGCGCCAAAAATAACAAGTACTGCCAAACTCGTTACATCGTCTCATAAACAAAATTTGATTGCTATTCTGCGGCAAGTTGAAAGAACAACATTTACCACCATTTTCATGCACGAGAATTTTCAAATTGTGGAAATGGGGTTAGTGGTTTTTGTCATAACACTTTTGTCATAATACTTTTGTCATAAATAGCCATGGACACATGTCCATGGGTATACCTCACCAAAGTTGGACCATGGGCAGTGGAAATGCCCATGGACAGATA